>NC_059132.1:27475945-27775945 GCF_020740605.2 Lemur catta | reverse complement strand
TTCAACACTCTGAAGTTCAAACAGAATCAAAACTGCATTGGGAAGTCAAGATTCAGGTGGGAAAAATGTCCAGTCTCTGGTCCTCACTCTATAACCTAGAGGCCATAGATCTCATCTCCAGACTAGGGAGGGGAGGACACTAGGGCAAGCTGATCCTCCTCCGCCTCTCTCGTTACAGCTCCTGGGCTTTTAAAGGCTGGATTCCAGGTTAATGGGAGTGGCTCCAAGATACTTCCTGGACTGGAAGATAGAGTACTGCCCCCTCATTGAAGACTTTCCAATTTCTCCAGCGCTCCCTCCTCTAAGGTCCCATACACCTGAGTTCATTAAGTCCCACTTAGCATGGGGGTCCTATTGGGCTGGGGAAGAACCTAGACATGTCTAGAACTTTAATAGAGCACTCAAGAATTCACAAAGCACCTTCATACCGACAATCCATTTAATATTCTCAATAATATCATGGAGCTGATTGCCTGTATATCAGACGGGGAAACAGGTTGAGAGAGGCTGAGCTGGAACAGGGCAGAGCTGGAGGAGAATGCAGGTCTTCACCTCCCTCTTCCTTCCACATCCACATTCCTCCAGGAAAGCTCTTGCTCAGAGAGGTGGAGGGACCACCCTACCTAGCCAGGGCTGGAGCTGGGACCAGGAGGGGGTGGGTTGTTGTGGCAGCAAATGCATGGAGCAGTGTGCTTATTAAGCAGATGTCCCTGTCTCAGGAGCAAGGGGGGAGAGGTGATCAGCTGGGGCGGAACCTTTGGAGTAGGAGGAAGCAGCAAGCCAGATGTGGGGACAGCATGGATTTCAGTGTCAGGAAATCTGGAATCTACATGTGTAACCTGGGGCAAGTCCCTGCTTCTCCACAGGACTCAGTTTCCCCATATGTACATTGAGGAAGTTAAGTTCCCTGGTCTCCAGTGTCCCTTCCTCATCTGGCACTTGGGACTTAATCACTGGCTGCCTCCCTGCGTCTCCACTCAGCCACTAGCAGCAGAGGGACGGGTAATAAGCATCATTGTGACCCAAAGACCACAGAGATTCCCTGAGCTTTCAGGACAACTCTGATGCTGCCCCATCCCACCTCCAACCCCACACAGAGGCCAGAAATTTCTGAAATGCCTCCAAATTCTCTGATGATCACAGAGGATGGCAAAATGGCAAAAAAAAAAAAAAAAAAAAAAAAAGCTGCAGTGGCCAAGATTGACCACAAGATGGAGCCAAATGTCCTGGAATCCTAAACAGTTTTCTTTCTAGTGTTTTTATTTGCAGAAACTAAAGCCACAAAGGCAGTAAGAGATGTGCTCAAGGTCTCCCATCTACTCAGGGACAGGGCTGGGAACCAGACCCCATTTCCCGCCCCTGGGACCAGCCACTGTCTTTCTACCCTTTGCTCCTATTTATGCCACAGGATTCTGATCAAGCTAAGTTTGTTCCAAGATGCTCTGATCTAGTTAAAGCTCATTTATGTTAGATTGATGGGGACTGGGGAAGGGAGGTGGAGCCCAGTTAGCAATCAGAACCCCTGGGTTCCTATAATTGGCTTCGCACAACCCAAATCTGCCCCCTCCCCCCAACTCTTTACCTGCAGCTCTAAGATGAAGGCTCAGGTCACCTGCCTGCAGTGGAGGGCCCTGAGCCAGACACCCCCGACCTTTAGTGGAACGGGGTGGGAGTGTGGACAGGAAACACGGCCAAACAACCACGCCTGAGGCTCTCCTCTCCCCTCACCCCCCCCCACAGCTGTGTGACTTTGCCTCTTACACTCTCTAAACCTGTAATTTAGAATGATGACACTACAGACCTATTGGGTTGCTTTGAGGGTTGCATTTAATAATTGGTAGTAAAGCTCTGAGCATTGTGACTGTCACACAGAAAGTGCTCAATAAATATTAAGGTGTTGTTGGGACACATGTCAAAAATGATCTAAATGAAACCATAAGACAAAGATGGGCACGAAAAGCTTGACTGGTGTAAGTGGACGGTTTTATGGTATAACCATTTCTCCCTCACTCCCTCTCCCCTGAATGCCCCTTCTCCAGTCCCTCCTGAGCTCTGGCAACCCTGTCTGCTGCTGGTGCCTGCAGAGAATTGAAGTCTTTCTCCTGCTTTTTCTTGGTGATAACCTACTGGTTCTGGGTGGCAAGAAGAAAAGTCAGACCTTGCCACAAGGATGAGGCAGAAGGGAACTGTGTGACTGGGCCAGTGGGAGCCCGCAAGGAGGTTGTGAGTCCCAGGCCCTGGTCTCTGACTCTGTGTCTGAATCTCTCCAGAATTAAGTTTCAGTAGGTAACGAAATCCAACCAGTAGTTCTGACTTCAGGGTAAAGGAAATAACCAGAATCTAGCAGGTTCAAATTGGCTGGGTGGTTAGAATGAGGCTTGGTCGTGGGCTACCTCCTCTGGTGACCACACTCCCCTCTCAGTCTCCCAAACTGGAAAGTTAGGCTTCCTTAACCAGGAAACATGACTACAGATGGGGACAGCAAGGGGTTGGGGGAGCAGATTCCGGGCTGATATTATGTTCTAATGGCTTCAGCATCTTAATCCTCGCTCCAGGAGGCAGGTATTACTATTTACATTTGACAGTGGAGAACACAGTCTCAGAGTGGTCATCATTTATTCAAGAATATCTTTTAACATGTTAGTCCTTACGGGGCCTTATTCTCCTTAAAGTGCTTCCTTATACATTATCCTAAGAAATGCACAAGATGTCACAAGGTAAATAGAGGTAGATATTATTAAACCCATCTTATAGGTGAGAAAACTGAGGCTCAGAAAGAAAAGCCCAAGGACTACAAGAAGCCCAATTTCTCCACTCTCAGCCTCCAGGAGGTCCCAGACTCACACAATTAAGACAGAGACAAATCTGACTGGCAGAGTATCAGGAAGCTTTCAGGACCTCAGAAGATCCTCTGCCATCTTATAGCCACAATGTTCATAGCTAACCCTGGCGGAGTGATCCCTGTGGCCAGGCACTGTGCCAGCACAAGTGCATCACCTCACCCAACCTGGTGAAGTGCATGCCACACCATCCTACAGACAGTGAAGCTAAGGACAGAGAGGTTGAACATTCCGGTCTCACAGCCAGTAGAGCTAGGACTTGAACTGAGGCTGTCTAGCTGCAGAGCTCACCCTTGCTCTTAAACCTGTTGCTATTCTGCCTCCTACAGGGAGATGAGCAGGGAAAGGCTTGCCAGCCCAAGTGGGTTTTAAATGGCCACTGACCGCTGATGGGTCCACCTACACTAGGTGGCAATGGTCCTTCACCCCAATTCCATTTCAGTGGCCACACCAACCCTGAAGATACAGAAGAACCAATAACCACCCAAAAGTCTCCCCCTTAAATCCTGAGGGACTATGAGATGCAGAAGAAAAAACCCTCAGCAATAGTGTTTTTGTTTGTGTGTGCTGGTTTGCATTCTCTCTCGTCTCACCTTGGGTCTTGGCATTGTTCTTCCACCTCCTGCCTTCAGTGCGTCCTGTCCTGGTTTCCTTTCTAGGACTTCTTAACAGAGCTAGTTGCTTTTCCAGGTGGGCTCTTTGTGAACTTGAGTGAGGCAGCATACAGATATTTTGTCTTCCCACTGCCTGTATTTTAGGGAATCAAAAGAGACATGCATTCAACCAACAGGACTCTTCAGAGAAGAGTCTCCTTTCTCTCCTCTATTGAAGAGAAAGGGCTTATTTTTCATACCCAATTAGGATATAACAGGAAATCCTAAGTAAGTCACATCTCTTTAAGGAGTGACAAATCATCCCATTACTCTCTCTCTTCTGGCTGCCTCTATCCTTCAGCCTGTCTGGGTTTATCTCCTTCCCTGTTGGGCCAAGATTGGCAGTTCCTAAATTATTTCTTCACCGCCCTTATTTGAGCTCAGGTCGGAATTAGCTAATGGGCTCAGCATTCACTGAAGCCATGGACAATCCAAACTCCTTGGCTCAATCTCCTCTTTTTATGGCTGAGAACTGAGAAGCAGTTGGTGCAGTGGTTGTGAGGTTGGATCCACTCTACCACTGTCACACCATGTGGCCTTAGGCCGATGTCTTAACCTCTGCAGACCACAGGTGTCCTCATCTGTAGATAGAGACAAGAAAAGCTGTGGCTTTGCGGGGCTGTTGTGAAAATAAATGGAATAATGTATCTAAAACCTTCGGCACAGTTGAAGTTACTGGCACGTAGTAACTACTCAGTTAATATTCGCCCTTAAAATGATCAAGATTAATAGATAAAAGGTGTCTCAGTATAAATCCTATGAGGTAGGAGCCAAGTGCAGTTAGAACTCAGCTGTTCTGGGTAGCTGCTGTCCAAACCTTTGTTTACATATGGCTTTTATTTAATTTGTGGAGCTTCCTATGCCTGCTTAATGCAGGATATGGCTTTGTTGATGTTGGAAACAGAATTCCATAAGCATCTTTTCCTCTGAATTGGTGGATTTCAGTGAAGAATGATGGAGCAGAATCCCCCAGGAAACCTTCTCAAACTCCTCCTGCACTCCTCTCTTACCACTTTGAATAATGCTACCAAAGTACCTGCTGATAGAGAAGAACCAGACAGAGACACACCTGCCACCATTCCTGCTTCCAAGTGCCCATGAAAAGGACATTCACATGGGCGAGAGGACCCCACTGGGTCTTTGTTACCACTCCTGGGGCCACATTTCTTCACTCTTTGCCTCCCTTGGCACAAAGCCTTCCTCCTCCTTTTTTTTAATTGAAATATTTATTGGGATAATTGTAGATTGGCATGCAGTTAAGAGAGACAGAGAAATCCTGTGTACCCTTCGCCCAATTTCCCCTACGGTAACATCTTGCAAAACTGAAGTACAATTTTACAGCTGGGATGCTGACATTGATACAATCTCCACCCATCTCATTAAGATTCCTCAGTTTTCCCTGTACTTATTTGTATATTTTGTGTGTGTGTGTGTGTGTGTGCATTTAGTTCTATACACTTGATCACATGTGTAGGTTCATGTGTCCACACTGGTCAAGATACTCCATCACCACGAGGATCCCTGGTAAAACCACACCTACCTACCTTGTCCCCGGACCCTCATCCCTAAATCCTGGCAACTGTTAATCTATTCTCCATTTCTCTAATCTTACCATTTTAATGTCAGATAAATGGGATTATATAGTTTGTAAGCTTGGATCTTTCTCACTCAGCCTAATTCCCCTGAGATTCACCTAAATTCTTGCGTGTATCAACAGTTTGTTCCTTTTAATTGCTGAGAGTAATCCATGGATGTACCACAGTTTGTTTGACCATTTACCCATTGAAGGATATCGGCATTGTTTCTGGTTTGGGGCTATTACAAATAAAGCACCTTTTATTTATTACCAATAAAGCTGCTAAGAACATTTGTGTACTCCTCTTTCCCTTATGATCGCTAATTTATACAGATGCTCCTACCTCACTGAGGTCCTTTTTCCTGCTGTGGCAAACATGACTTGTCACCACACCGTCTTTTCTATGCCAAGTCCTAGTGGCTCTGAATCTATCCGGATGCTCCCCTATAGATATTTATCATGAGGTAGGCGCCTCTCAGCCTTATTTCCTAAGAAATAAAATAGAACAAACATGAGTTAGGGAACCAGACAACCTAGGCTCCAACTGCAGGAGCTCTATCGTGTATAGTTATGACATCTTGAGCAAGTCACTTGACCCTCTGAATCTGTCTCATACTCACCATAATGGAGTAACTAATAGTTGTTCAAGTTTCTTTACTGACAGCTTATGGTGACAGTATAATGAAATGGTTAAAAGGAGGACCTGTGGTACCAAGCTGCCTGACTTGAGTCCTGGCTCTACCACTTGGCTCTGTGACCTCAGGCAAGTTACTTACACTCTCTGTGCCTCAGTTTTTCCATTTATAAATGGACGTTAATGGTACATATCTTGTGGGGTTATTGTGAGGATTAAATTAATACATGTCATTAATACATGTTCAGAACAGTGCCTGGATCATAGAGTTCATGAGCTCACGAACATTAGCTCATCTCATTATGTGGCAGGCACTGTTCTAAGCACTTTACACAGATTATCTTATTTAATCCTATCAATGACTATAATACAGGTGTTGTTATAAGATGGATTTTACCGATAAAAAAAAAAAAGGAGTTTAAGGGCATACGTCACTTGCTGCAATGTCATAGGGCTGGAAGATGAGGGAGCTGAGATTCATTCCGAGCCTGTCTTTGCTCCTACCTTCTACGCCATCCTGCAGCTCATAAACTGGGGGTGCCATTTCCCGGCCTTACAGAGCAGAGATTTTGAGGATTACGGAGAAAAGTGTATTCCATGGTGGTTGGTATTCAAACTGTTCCATGCAAGTTAGTTTCCTCTTTTATCTACCAGTGGTCGATAAACGGTAGATGATTCTGCAGTTCTATATACAGCAGAAATTGGCCCCTTAAGACACAAACCACCAAAACAAAAGCAGCAATTGGAGGGTATTGATGAATGCACCTGCAAACATTTGCAATGCTGACCTGACTCAACAATCACAACCAGATTTGGGACAAGTCCACCCAACTCACCCACAATTCATTGCAACAGAGCAGCTGCCTCACTTCCTTTCTCAGAGGGTTTTGCAGCTGCAATACAGAGATTCCTCAGCCAGTAGCACCACTGTCAGCTCCTATGGGACAGGGGCCACACATTCTGCGTTTGTTCCCCCAGCACTTACTGCAGTGTCTGGGAAAGGAGTAGCCTCTCAGTAATTGTGCAGAATCCCAGCGAGACTCTGTGGTTGTCACTGGTGGTTGGCCTGTGGTGGCATGATTTCTTGCCTTGCCCAGGTCAGGGTGGCGGGGGGAGGGGAGGTGCATGGTGATGTGAGCCTTTGCTCCACCCAGGTCCATGGATGGCGGCGTTACCCAGGTGATGGTGGTGGTGGCTGCATCACTCAGATGACAGCAGCAGGCGCCAGTGGCTGCAGGCACTCGCTCGCTCCAGGTTCTGTGGCAGATGTGGTGGGCGGGGCTGCCCAGGCAGCAGCAGCAGGTTCCAGCTCCATGGGCACCCACTCTGCCCAGGCTCCCTGGGAGTGGTGGGGGCACAAGACACCTCCCCACAGGACACACAAGAGCACCCACCCTTCCTGCTCTTTCCCCAGCCTGGCAGAAGAGATGAGGAGACAAAAGCAATGGATCTGACCCCTAGGTAGAGACAGTGCTCTGGGGCTGTGACCTCAAAATGGCACCAGCCACAGTGCCTAGGGTTTATAAGCCAGCAGGACCCTGCTGTGCCTTCTTTCAGGAGATGTCACTCCACAGTCTCCACTCAGCTCCGTCAGTCCAGCAACCTGCTATGGTGGAGGGGCCCTCCCACAGCTCTGATTGCAATGTCCATGGGGGAAGTGTGGAGCCCCAGGGTTCTCTCCTCTGTCCCTCCCCCACGCAGGTCAGCCCAATTCCTTCTCCTTCACTTTGGGAGCCTCTCATCACTTCTTCGTGGATTCCCAATGCTCTTCCTTAGATAATCGATCTGAGGGTAGTATCTGCTCACCACTTCCAGTCTTCTCCATGACAGCAGCATGTGCAGGATGCTTCTAGTCCACCGTCTTGGCCCCTTCTAAGTAGACTACTTCTACAGAGGCCTGCTTCTGTCCTAATTGAGCAACTGGACTTTAATAATTTTGGAACTCGTTCACTATGTGGTTAATGTACCTCTTCTATAGAGTATGCTCCCTGTTAGGTTTGTTCACATTATTCTCCCCCTTTAAGCATTGTGAAGCTAACATATTCTCTTTGTATAGCAATAACCAATATGATTTGTGAAATCATATTTTGATCCTCTCCTTCATATGCAACAGCTTCAGACCTAGCTGAGAACACAGCAATGGCCAGCTTGTACAGAAAGAGACAAACGGGCTAAAGCAGAAAGAGATGATGGTTTCATTCAATTTGCAGTTTCTGTATCCACCCCTTACCAGGGTAGAACAGTCAAAAATTTAAATGTCTGGAAAGTTCAACATTGATTTGTGAGGATGAAGAGATTACTGTAACCCTCCTTTTCTTTTAGCTCAAAAGGCAAGTGAGTTGAGAGAATATTCAGATTTTTAAAAAATTTTCCTGACAAGTTAATTGGGAAAATGATAAACACGGATAGAGGTACTTTGGGATGTGGCCAGACAAACAAGGATGGGACCTCAAGCGAAGCAGGGAGAACTGAGTAGACTGGTATTTGAGGAACATCAGGATACAATGAGAAAGTCACACCAGTGGGCAAGTTTTCAAAATTCTTCTCATACATTTGCCAGAGGCCTTTACGATATGTTAACTAAGAGGCTTGTTATTTTTAGAACTTCCTCATTTCTCAAAGGCTTCATTTTTAAGCATTTTATGAAAACAGACATCATGTTATGTTAAGACATAATTAAAGATTTTAATCTTTGACATTTGTGAAATATCACACTTACTGAGAGCCCACTGTGGGTACAATTTTATTCTGGGTTTTTCCAACCTGAAGAGTTGAGGTTTAAAATCAGAACACATCTAGAAATACAAGAAAATGTTCATTACTCAAATGGAGACATCAGTAGCAATTACTATAAAATATCTCTCCATCAAAAAGGTCTTAAAAACAAGTACAAAAGAGAGGATCCTCTTTCAGCAGTACGAACCCACAAGGCCTTATTTTCTGATTATAGGATTGGCAAATTCACATTTATGTCCCAGCACTGATTTCAGGTTTGCGGTAATGCCATCTACATGAATTACAATTTCACATTTCAGAGGCCTGTCAATCTTGATATCTGTGCTTTAAAAAAAAAAAAAACTATCAAAAGCAAGTAAGGAAAATATAGCTTGTCTTCAACACATTTCTAAGATGTTATATAAAGGAAAACAAGAATTAGTTCATGGAAGTTTCTATTTCTTTTAGATCAAGTTAATGAAGTATCTTTTAAACACAGCCTTTAAAGATCTTAGTAAGAAAAGAAGCATTAGGCCGGGCGCGGTGGCTCACGCCTGTAATCCTAGCACTCTGGGAGGCCGAGGCAGGTGGATCGCTCGAGGTCTGGAGTTCGAGACCAGCCTGAGCAAGAGCCAGACCCCGTCTCTACTAAAAATAGAAACAAATTAGCTGGTCAACTAAAATATATATAGAAAAAATTAGCCGGGCACATGCCTGTAGTCCCAGCTACTAGGGAGGCTGAGGCAGTAGGATTGCTTAAGCCCAGGAGTTTGAGGTTGCTGTGAGCTAGGCTGATGCCACGGCACTCACTCTGGCCAGGGCAACAAAGTGACACTCTGTCTCAAAAAAAAAAAAAAAAGAAGAAGAAGAAGCACTTACCCCAGCAATAACTGAACATTTCCCCAATCAAGGGGCTAAATTAATTGTAAAAAGGAGTGGCACATATGAGTAATTAGTGGTAAATCTTAGACACCAGAAAATTAAAATAGTACCAAAAGTGTAGGTATCATCAAGAAATCACATCATGTACCCAACCCAAATGGTATAATGAAGCATACACCATCCAAAAACCATCACCATCATCCACTAGGTTCCAAAGTGATGCCTGACTTTACCTATTCACCTGTCCATGAATGCTTATGCCTATCTCTACTGAATCAAAAAACTTGAATTATTTTTCATTATATTCTAGGTGAAGAGTAGGCAATTGTTACTCAGAATTAATTGGGCATCATTTCACTGGTGGTCCCCAACTTCATTCAAAAAAAATTTGGATGGGTGGAGGAAGCTGATGGGAAACATGAGGAGGAAAAAAAAAAAAGAGAGAGAGAGAGACCTTTTATAAGGCCTAATCTAAAACTGGCTGAATTCAGGACTGAAATCTGGGAAAGTACATAAATAGTGTCATTGCTCTCTCTTCCCCATATCTATACCATATCTTGAAAGAAAAACCCTAGATATGTTTCTAGAATAAAGAGTTAAAACTGCCAAATTGCCATTGCCTAAGAGGCCGAACAGGTAATAGGCAGAGTGAGCAGTTTCTAAACTTCGCTCAAGAGATACAGGTTCAGACATGGTAACTCAGCTTGAGGCAGTGATTTAGGACTGGGGATAACAGCTTTAATAATTAAAAGGCAACTGTTTTTCTGAAATTTCAGAATTAAGCTGGGAAGGGTGAAATTTGTCTTTTTAAAAAGAAATATTCAAAAACTTTCTGATCATATTAAAACAGACTAAAAGCAGAGCAACATTTTAGTGCTGTTGGCATACCCTTTTAATCCAAATCTATTTATTTTCTTCCTTGCTTACTAATTGCCTCCTGCCCCAATGATTATATAGAAACAGTCTTGATACCAATCTATGTTATAGCTTCACTCTGCTATTTTTTTGATCTGAGAAAGATACTGGGGCTCATGATTTAGCAAAGTAAATGAAAAGATAAATTAACACAATTAATACATTTTATTTTAAAGGTTTTAGAAGATGAGGGGAAGCGCTCACAAAAGTTACCTTCGTCATTAAAAACAAAGGTGGAGTACTTTTTAAAAAAGAGTGTATACCAAAATAGCTTTTGGGAAGATGACATCTTAATAGTCTCATAAGCTGTTGAAGAGAGCATAAGAAGGCTTAAGATCTGGAGGATAAAAGTGATATTAAAAAACATGCTAAAGAATAATAACGAAAACAAACGTAAAAGAATAAGGAAAAAATATATTGTCTTAGAGGTAAATCCTGTTATAAATGAACACCATTTCTATAGGACTGTACAGTCCACTTCAACAATACTGAAATAACAAACATCCCATTACTAAAAGAGCTTCAACACTCCTTTGGAGTCAGCTGTTGAAGAATTTATCCTGCACATAGGGTAGGCATAAAAAACACCCTGAGAGACTCAAAATATCTGCAATCATGACACTGTTTCCCTAAATTGCACTTACTGGTCTTGAACCCAGTTGCGAGGGGGTCAGCTACAACTTGAAACCTGTCATCCTAGGGTCAGGGAGCAATTTGAAGCCAAAGGGCACTTTGCTATAGTTAAGTCATAGTGGCTACACAGATACAAGTTTCTTCTCAATGCCAAATATTTACTGAGAATTAAAGAGCAGATGAAACCTCCTAACCATTTCCAAGAATTCATGTGATAAGTGTAATCATTACAGAGTTTATATATGCTTAGTTTTATTAAAGCCATAAATTTTATTCTAGAAAGAAGAAAGTACATGGCATTAATAGACCAAGCATGAGCATGTCGTGAATTCTAGAATAATAAATAAAGTTGCTTCTCTTGTTTAACATCCAATTATATCCATGGGCTACGAATTATATGCATGACAAAACTGTTAGTGTTTTGCAACATTTCAAGGAAAGACCAACATTTTTGCCTGAGTGTCCCACTAATCTTTATCTAGAACTATTATTCTTGGACTTTCTATAAAAGTTTCTTTTCCAATGATTTATTAATTATAACAACTGGGAAGAACAGTGTGAGGACCTGAATACTTCAACCAAGCAGTGAAGGCAACAAACCACCTCTTTAAACCTGCTCTCCTGTCTGAAATTTATATACTGAAATAACTCCACTCCTTTATTTCTGTAGGAGTACTCAGAAAAAAGTAGCATTTCTTGGCTATCACAAGTCCCAAGTAGAATTTTCTCTGTTCTCCATTGTTCTGAAAAAGGCTTCTGGGTCTACAGCTCATGTCTGGGTGATTCAGTCTTGTTCTCAATGAGAGAGATTTCTAGCACAGGTAAGAGTAGCTGAAAGGCATCCTGGATGTAGGAGGCACTGTTTGATGCCTAGGATTTAAAAAACAAGAAAATATCACAGTCACTTAAAATATACTGCAAGACAACAAAGAAACAGATAAATTTTTGCAATCTAACACTGAATTTTTAGCCTGGCAAATAAGAACATAGACTTGGCCATTTTGGTAAACTCTATTATAGGGAGAAGAATCTAGCTCTTAAGATGCACCAAAAAAGAATGTCAGCATTTTTGTCTAACTTGCCCATCAAAAATGGTCTGTTCTTTGGCAACCTGCTCAAACTTGGCATTCAAAGCTTATTTATTCCTTGAACGAGTAGGTAGATTCTGCCACAGCATTGTAGTCAATTATTGAAAGAGGCTGTCATATATATCCTGCACCTATAGGATTTCCAGCCCCTTGTGATAGCTCTTCTTCCATGAACTAAATGCACTCAGTGAACACAAGATAGGTACTTGCAAACATAAACAAGGAATGCTGCATTCAAACATGACACAGTATAGATATATTTCTATCTCATACAACAGACATGTTTAGGGAATCATTATGCTCAGAGTTTACCAGACTTCATTTATACTGAAAAGCTCTTACTGTCCAGAAGAATAACAATAGAGTTCATTACATTAAGATAAAAATGTGTAATTTTAAGGACAAGAGTATTTCAAATCTGTAAGCAAGAAAAATCAACTCAAAATAGCAATAGGGAACCCATATCAAATGAGATTACCTTTTTTGAATTTATCAATGGCAAGTATTACTATTTAAACTTCAATGTGACATTTGATACTGAATTTTATAGCCAAAAGAGACCTCAGGTATCATCTAGTTAAATCTCTGATTTTACACATAAAAATAATGAGTTTGTCAACAAGGTAAATGCCTGGTCCAGAGTCATACAATAAATCGAGGAAGATTCAGGGCAGGACTGAGCTCCTAGGAGGTTTGCAAAGTTCTTTCAACTATACCATTCCGTCATTTACTAAATCACAAACTTATACTTTTAAAAATTGTTTAAATGATGATAAGAGTTTCCCTGACTATTTAAGAAGAACTGTGCAGTGAAGGAATTAAGATTATTTACTTGATGATAATTTTAAAAGAATTTAAAACTAAAGAAGTAAAAGTCCAGTAGTTATAACTTTTTTCAATTCATATTTAAAACCTAATTATCAAATAGATTTTCTCCCTCAGACTTACACAAACATGTTTTAAACAGATCATCAAAAGTCTGTTTGTACAATTAATTCACAAGATCGAATTCTTAAAACATGTAATCAAGAAAGCATCACCTAAGGAAGTAATAAAATCAATTACAGGATACTCTTACATCTTCTTTCCACGGACTTAAACCATCCATCTCCTTCTAACAGACTGATGAGGATTATATGAACACAGGTACCTTTTTAACAAAACAACGCAAGATTTCTTGGCAAGGAAATGACAAAATGTTTTGTTTTATCACAAATCTCCTCTGCATAAACGTTAGTCCTTTAGGAAGCAGTGCTTGCCTGTTTGTAATTGGAATTGCAGCCCTTCGTGTTTACCAGCTGGTATCCAGAAGGTGTTTCATTACTGAGAATTGTCCATTAAGCTGTCAAGAGGTAGTACGAAGTAATGACAGTCTACTGCTTCTTCCATTCTACTTTACCCTACAGCTTCAACTTTACGCTTTGTAATTAATGAGCAGGGAATACACCACAAATATACACTATTTTGGTCACATCTGCAGCAACATGACCAAACTACCAATCTGGTAAAAAAAAAAACAAAAAAGCCAAAAAACTAAAGACTTAAGAAGAGTTAGTTAATACATAATATCTTAGGAGTCAGAGACTTAAAACAATTACTACTAACCTCTAGAAATACTGCAGTGATTAATGGGTTAAGGACATCTGCCTTTTCTTTGACCTGGAATAAAGGATACAAATAGTAAAAAAAAAAAAAACTTTGAAAAGTGAGTAGAGCAGGTTAAAAAACAGTAAGAATATAATCTCTCTTTGAAACACAGGCACTTCCATATATAAATATAAGCATAGAAGTGTGGACTGAGAGCAAAATGGCATTTCTAGAAGGTAAAATTTTAAGTGCTTTAAACTTCTTTATACCTTTCCATGCTATCCATATTCACAGTGTACTGCTTTATAGTTTTTTATTGACTTTAAAAAGTATCTTCATTTTAGAAGAGGGGGTGGGAAAGGTACATGTGACCACAAAACTTTATAACCATTTTAAAACAAAATACATAGATAAGGAACATGTGCTCAAAAAACTCAATGGTTTTTAGAAGGGCTGTTTGGAAAAGTCTTATTTCATGGAAATGAACAATGCGAATTTAATACTTGCATGTGTTAGCAACTTACAGTTGATTTGCTGGCTTAAAATATCTTTATGGAACACATGGAAAGATCTGGCCTCATAATATAAACTTCAGGAAACCCAGCTCCTCTTTTAAAGAAAACACTAAGAGGAAGAGTGAAGCTATATCACAGGATTATCCTTTACAGGAATAATCTAAACTTAAATTTTTAGAAATGAACTTGGGCCAGGGTCCTAACTAAAATCAATTTAAGGACTCACAATAACTGTGCTGTCACGCTGACACTGATATACTTACTAAAAAGTAATTTTCACTGCGTATTTAAAATGCCCTTGATTTTACCCTAACTCATTATTACTTGGTTTCTCAATTGTCTTCCATAGTTGACACACTTTCAGTAAATTTTTATAATACTAATTAAAAAAAAAAAGAATTTAGTTTTAACTACAGCTCTCCCACTGGCTGGCAACTACATAACATTGGTATTACCATACTCTAACAGTCTAAGTTAGGAGCTGCTCTTTAAACCAGAGTCAAAATTTGGAATTTTTATTTTATGAGGGTCTACATTTCCATTATAGGTCTCAGAGGGCAGCCTAAGAGTACTGAATACTTCATAAAAAGAGAATAAAAATGAGCTATAAAGATCTGTTAGACATAGACAAGCTGATCCTAAAATTCATATGGAAATGCACAGGGCCCCCAAAAATTCAAAACATCTTCAAAATAAGAAGAAAGTTGGAGGACTCACACTTCTTGATTCCAAACGACTTATAAAGCTACTGTAATCAAGACAATAAGGTACTGGTATAAGGACAAACATACAGATCAATGGAATAGAAATGAGAGTCCAGAAATCAATCTATATCTATGGTCAACTGATTTTTTACAAAGGGGCCAAAACAACTCAGTGGGGAAAGAACAGTCTTCAACAAATGGCTCTGGGACAACTGGATATATACATGCAAAAGAATGAAGTTGGACCCCTATCTCACACCATACCCCCAAAATTAACTCAAAATGGATTACAGACATAAATGTAATAGCTAAAACAAAACTCTTAGAAGAAAACACAGGAGTAAATCATGGTATTGGGTTAGAAAATGATTTCTTAGATACAACATCAAAAGCACAGTGATAGAATACTGACAAAATGAATTTTGTCAATATTTTAAAACTTATGTACTATCAAGAAAGTGAGATGACAACCCATGGACTGGGAAGAAATAGGTGCACAGCTTAGATCTGATAAGGACTTGTATCTAGAAAATATAAAGAACTCCTACAAGTCAATAATAAAAAACAACCCAATTCAGAAAAACAGGCAAAGTACTTGAATAGACATTTCTCCAAACAGGCTACACAAATGACCAAAAACACATGAAAAGATGCTCAACATCCTTAGCCATTAGGGAATTGTACACTTGAAACAGGTAAATGTTATGGTATATAAACTGCTAAAAAAAAAAATTAAGCTGCTAAGAAAACACCACAACAGACATTAGTCCATTAACAGGCATGAATTCTTACCCCAGCAGTTGTTAGGCAGGTGGTGAACTCTTTAGACAGAGAGGACAACTCTTTACACAACACAACTGTCATTCTAGGAAAGAAAAAAGAAGTCAAGAAAGTTCTCTTTTTTTTTTTAAGCTATATTTAACAACCGTCAGAAGAAAACAAACTGCTCCTGTTACTAAATGCAAAAGAAGAAAGCTTTCAAAGGAAGTAATACATATGATAGTCCCCGCTTATCTGCAGTTGCTCTTTCTGCAGTTTCAGTCACCTGTGATCAGCTGCAGTCTAAAAATATTAAATACAAAACTTAAGAAATAATTTGTAAGTTTTAAACTGCATGCCATTCTGAGTAGCATGATTAAATTTGACACTGTTGTACTTGGGACATGAATCATCCCTTTTTTGAGCATATCCACTGTACACACTACCCGCCCATCAGTCACTTAGTAGCCATCTTGATTATCAGATTGACTGTCAGGGTGTTAATAGTGCTTGTATCCAAGTAACCCTTATTTAATAATGGACCCTTGTATGGTTTGAGTGTATCCCCTCCAAAACTCATGTTGAAATTTGATTCCCAATATAACAGTGCTGGGGGGTGGGGCCTAGTGGGACATGTTTGGATTATGGGAGCACCACCTTCATAGAGTAATGATGTCTCTAGACAGTGAGTGAATTCCTGCTCTCATGGAAATGTATTAATGCCCACAAAAGTTGGCTGTTGCACCGCAAGCCCAGCCTCTAGTGCATGTCTCTTTGCACACAGCCACTCACCTGTCTACTCCTGTCATACTGTGAAGCAGCACATGGCTCTCACCAGAAGCCAAGCAGATTCTGGTGCCATGCTCGTAGGCTTTCAGATATTCTGTTATAGCAATACCAAACAGACTAAGACAGCCCCAAAGCGTAAGAGTAGTGATGCTGGCAATTTGAATATGCCAAAAACAAGCCATAAAGTGCTTTCTTAAGTGAAAAGATAAAAGTTCTCAACCTAATAAGAAAAAAAATAATATGCTGAGATTGCTAAGATCTACAGTAAGAATGAATCTTCTATCCACGAAATTATGAAGGAAAAAGAAATTCATGGTAGTTTTTCTTTTGTACTTAAAACTACAAAAGTCATAGCCACAGTGCTTGATAAGTGCTTAGTTAAGATGGAAAAGGCATTAAATTTGTGGGTGAAAGACATGAACAGAAATGTGTTCCAACTGACGGCAATCAGGTTCAGTACTATACACAGTTTCAGGCATCCACTGGGAGCCTGGAATGAATCTCGTGTGGATAAGGGGGTCTGTTGTTGCCCAAATCAGCTACCTAATCTGGGGACCCATTTGAGCAGGCATTCATGCTACAGGGAAAAAAAGTTCAGACCTTAGAAAAATATTTTTCTATAAAATCCTCTAGAACTGCGGTCCCCAACTCCCAGTAACCAGTCCCTGGCCTGTTAGGAACCAGGCTGCACAGCAGGAGGTGAGCAGTGGACAAGTGAGCAAAGCTTCGTCTGTATTTACAACCACTCCCCATCTCTCGCTTCACCACCTGAGCTCAGCCTCCTGTCAGGTCAGCTGCAGCCTTTTTGAAAGTCTCTAATCCTTTGGCTTTTTAAAAAACTGAGGTGTAACTTTCAGTGCACAAATCTTTCAAGTACAGCTCAAGAACTGTTTACATGTATATACCTTTGAAACTGCAACCCAGAACAAATATAGAACATTCCCATCACCCCCAGAAGGTCTCTTCATGTCCCTTCCTCGTCAATACTGCTCAAACCATGTCCCCTTTCTCCTGCCCAAAGTCAACTGATCTAATGCTCACTATAAATCAATTTTACCTGTTCTTAAAATGCATACAAATAGAACCATAAGTTCAATCTAATTTGTGTCTGGCTTGTTATGCATATTAAGACTAACAATCTATGAAGAAATAGTTTTCAGAGCATGAGCTGGTTAATCAAAAGAGCAGATTAATAATACAGACTTATCATGGCTCAAGAAAAAAAACATGAACCTCTAATATGTGAATGGGTACAATGTGAATGTTATCTTGTTGAGAACGAAGTTTCTAAAACTTTAGAAATAAGCCAAGAAAACTCTTTCAGCAAGTTGCATTATGTAGAGTGCTGCTCACACACTTACTGGGAAAGAGTTCGGCTCCTTTCTATGGCTGTCACTTCCTGCTTCCTGCCATGGAGAACCAATGCCGCTGTTTTGTGGAACAATTCAATTGAGCAGGCAGTCAGTTTTGCTAGGCTCCGGATTGCAAATGCATGGATATCCTGGATGGAAAAACAAAACAAAGCATAAAAAAAGTTGTTGTTTTTTTTTTTTTTTTTTTATTCGAGTGGAAATCACACCACCTTGCTTCTTTCACATTACAGGATTCAACATTTTGAAAGCAGCAGAGACAGATAGCTGCCCTTCCGTAAGCATTCTCTTCTTCTTCCAAAGTAGTGATATAACTTTATAGCTGGGCTCACAGCTACAAAAACAAAGGCTCCCCTGAAGTCAGGTATGACCAAGTGACTAAGTTTTGGCCAAAGAGTTTAGATAAAGAGTGCCCAGTGACAGCTTCTGGGAACCTTCCTCATGACCAATACACACGCACCCTTTCTCTTTCTTTCTTCACTCCTTTAATCTTACAGTCTGGATTTAAGATGCTCCGGTTATGGATCACAAGGTTAAAATTACGAGTAGTAGCACAACAAAATAGAAAGAGCCTGAGTCCCCGATTGTGATACCCACATCTCAAATCTATTAAAAAAAAAAAAAAAGTCCTGTGACTGAAGCATTACAAAATTGATCCACGTAACCAAAAATATTTGTACCCCCTTAATATTTTGAAATTTTTTTTAAAAGCCTTCATTGCTTTGGATACCTCTATTGAATTTTGATTGACTTGTTCATTATTTTCTGCATCCAGCTGTTTTTCTCCATCTTCTTTCTCTGCTAATGGCTTGGTCAGAGATGTCCTGATCCATTCGTGGGCAGTATTTCTTGCCTAAATAAGAAAAAGATTATTGGCCATCAACATTTCAACTTAGCTCACCAAGACTATTGCACAGAAACACGTTAGCATACTGGAAGTCAGTGCTCCTGTTCTCACCTGAACATACCATATAGTTTTTCAGGCCTTTACCCTACTAGACCTCTTGACAACACTTAACACTGCTGTCCACTCATGCCTTTTTGAAAGTCTCTAATCCTTTGGCTTTTTAAAAAACTGAGGTGTAACTTTCAGTGCACAAATCTTTCAAGTACAGCTCAAGAACTGTTTGCATGTATATACCTTTGAAATTGCAACCCAGAACAAATATAGAACATTCCTATCACCCCCAGCACGTCTCTTCATGCCCCTTCCTCGTCAATACTGCTCAAATCATGTCCCCTTTCTCCTGCCCAAAGTCAACTGCTCTAATGCTCACCATAAATCAATTTTACCTGTTCTTAAAATGCATACAAATAGAACCATAAGTTCACTCTAATTTGTGTCTGGCTTTTTATGCACAACATAATGCCTGTTAAATTTATTTATGTTGTTGGATGTATTAGTAGTTCATTCTTACTAACTGCTGTGTAGTATTTCATTTTATATATAGTCATGCACCCTACAATGACATCTCAGTCAACAATGGACCACATATACAACAGTGGTCACCTAAGATAATACTGTATCTTTACTATACCTTTTCTGTGTTTAGATATGTTTAGATAGACAAATACTTATCATTATGTTACATTTGCCTACAGTATTCAGTACAGTAACATTATGTACAGGTTTGTGAGGTCTGTAGCCTAAGAGCAACAGGTTCTATCATATAGGCTAGGTATGTAGTAGGCTATACCATCTAGGTTTGTGTAAGTATACTCTATGATGTTTGAATAATGACAAAATCACCTAATGACACATTTCCCAGAATATATTCCCATCATTAAGCAATGTATGACTGCACATACCACAATTGATCCATTCTCCTGACAATGAATCTTTGGGTTGTTTCTAGTTTCCTTTGGCTTTTGTAACACCGCCATCTTCTCGTTCTCCCCCAACCTTTATGATCATTCTTCCTCAATCTCTTGTATATATTGATCCCACTTGGCCAGTCCCTTAGACACCAGTACTATCTGAATTTCTAGTCTTGACTCTTGACTTGTCTTACCCTATTCCCTCTCTCCTTGAACACCTCTATCCATCCTATTCCAGTGATTTTAACTATAGCCCACCTGCTTCTGACTCCTAGATCCTTATTTCTAGCCCTGACCTCTGCTGAAAACAACTTATTCCAAACGACTACTGGACATATGTGCCAGGATATTCTGCACATACAACATGTAAAAAATCTGAACTCATCATCCTTCTCTTCCTACCCCAAAGTTTTCATCCTCTTATTTTCCTAAGGTTTAGAGGGGCTACCATATACCAGTCACCTGAGCCAAAATATAAAAGCCATCTTAGCTTTTCTTCCCCTCCAATCAATCACCAAAATAGTGTGATTTTACCCAAGAATATTTCTCCCATCTGCCCCCCTTCTTCCTCTTCCTTCCCATCCTGTTCCTGCCTATTACCACCACTTGAGTTCAGACCCACTTCATGACTAGTCTCCCTGTTTCTGATCTGGTTCATCTTAAATCTATCTTCCATAATGCTGCCAGTGATCTTTCTTAAGCCCAGAGCTGACTGTTCCTCTTTCCTTCAATGGCTCCTCATCAACTAGATCATGTGCTTTCATGGGATGTAACAAGTTATAGGGCATAGACCCTACCTACTTCTCTAGCCTCATTGCTTACCACTTTTCACTTGATGGTCTGATAATAATTACCTGTACTGGGCCCGTTCTTACAATCCTCCACCCAGGTATCATTTCTTCCAGATAACTTAATTGAGTACTTATCAAATTGACTGGCCACTTCTTGAATTTGGTCCTTAAACCAAAACATACTATAATTAACTATGTATCTGTTTTCTAACTAAACTCTGTATTGTACGATAGCTACAGAGTATCTCATTTGGCTTTGCACACCCAGTGTTTCGCACACTGTAGAGAACATCTACTGTTTTTATCTGGCCAGCATCCATATGTCCTTTCCTTTGGTAGCAGGTTCTAGATTATTCTCAGTTCAAGTGGTTTGTGTGCGGCTGCTTCCATCCTCTGGCTCCAGGCGTTCACAAATGATTCAGGTTTAGCTACTAAGAATATTAATCCCCCTGTGATTAATATTCAGTGATTTGTTCATGAATAGTGATTCGTTCATGGATAGAAAAGTAACCCAAGCCAGGTCAATGGGCATCAGCCCCAGGACATCTGGTAAATTTTTTAGGAAAGAGAAGTAGTCTTTCTGTTGGAGTTACTCAACTAAAAAAAAGCTACCCTGAGCTGACAGGGGTCATGTTACCACCACATGGAAAAGCTTCCCTAAGAATGAAGCCAAAACAAAAGAAAGCAAAGCCAAAAGATGGAAAGGGACAGGTTCCTGGGGAGAGCCATGCCTGAAGCTAGTGCTGCCCATTGATTTTCTAGTTTCTTGAGCTATTCAATTCCCTTCCTTTCTTAAGCCAGTCTGAGATGAGTTTCTGTCATTTACAAGTCAGAGAGTACTTACTGGTTTCTAAAGACATGATTACTGCCACAAATGAAAGCATCCATTTGATTAACTTAAGATAGACAGAATGTGCTCAAAGCTATAATGAGGTATTAATAATAAAAATCCAGAGAAGGCCGTGAGAGTCATTCCAACTAAGAGAATCACAATTTTTATTACAGGTACGACACTGGAGTTGGCCCTTTAAGGATCGCTAGGTGGGGCTACACCCAAGGCTACAATACAAATGAGCTAAAGCAGAACCTGTGTTCCCAGACATTCATTTCAGGGTTCTTTTCCCCTATATCCTCCCACAAAAACTTTCAGGAACAATCTAGCTCTGACCTATACCTTCCCATTACTTAAGCATTAACTTTTCAAATTCAAAAATCCAACCAGAATGAACTATATAAAGATGGAAAGCAGAAAAATGCAAAGTGTGTTAAGCCAACTATTAAGATACTTAGCAAGACCAGAGTACAGGGTATAGGCATTTATTACACCATTCACTGGCCAGATGTGGTGGTTCATTTCTGTAATCCCAGCACTTTGGAAGGCCGAGGGAAGAGGATTGCTTGAGTCTAGGAGTTCAAGACCAGTCTAGACAACATAGCAAGACCTCGTCTCTACAAAAAATTTTTAAAAATTAGCCAGGCACAGTGGCACATGCCTGTTGTCATAGTTACTCAGGAGACTAAGGCAGAAGGATCACCTGAAGCTCAGGAGTTCAAGGCTGCAAGGAGCTATGATAATGCCACTGCACTCCAGCGTGGATAACGTAGCAAGACCTCATGTCAAAAAAAAAAAAATTTTCATTCATTCATTGCAAATATGTACTGTACACCGTGCTGGTGATGGAGATTCAGTGATGAATAATACAAACAAGAGGCCTGCTCTTCTCTATTCTAGTGAGGAAAGAGAAGTAACAAGCAAACAAACAAACACATGCATGAAGAAAATAAAATGGGGCAATGGAGAGTACAGACTGGGTGGCTAGAGGGTAGCTTGAGTTTGCGTGGTCAGGGATGGTCTCTGAAGAGTGATACTTGAGCTGAAATCTGAACGATAACAAGGAGTTGGCCATAAAAATATTTAGGCAAAGAGAGTTGCAAGCACAGGAAATTAGTTTGGTGTATTTGAGGAACAGAACAAAGGCCAGTATGGGAAGAATATAGAGGATGGGAGAGCATGATAGCAGATGAGGTTGGAATAGTGAGATTTATAGGAGAGAACAGTGAGAGTTGAGGTTGAAAAGAATCCTAACAGGAGACTAATAATCCAAACAGTATGTTAAATTCTTTGCAATTTCTTTGAAGAGAGAAAAAGAGAGAAAAACCAGGGATTGACTTATCTGAAATTAAAAAGGGAAAAAATGGAGAGTGACAAGGATACATAAAAGAAAAAGCTGTTATCATAAATTTTATATACTTGAAGGAAATACTTTAGTATGCCTAGTGCCTACCCAAAGTGACCTCTCTTGTAATAAATACATTAAGTGACGTCATCACGAACTACAGTGCCAACTCAATGTAATTTATTATCCTTTTCTAATCTCCTGCCCCATGATTCAGTCTGTAACTGCCCACTGGTGAGATATGGAGACTTAGGCATTAAAAGGCACCTTTAAGAAGGCTTAGCTTCTCCAACTACTTATTTTTTTCCATCTGAAAAATAGTAAGGGCTGGAGAAGGAATGGAATTTGCCAAAGATCATACCACATGTGAGTGTCAGAATAAGAATCATATCTCCAGACGCCCACTTCAATGTTCTTTTCCCTACATCAGAGCCTCTCATATAAGTCCTTGGGGATCAATGGTTAAGGCTTTGACCTTTAACCACTCTACATGATAAGTCTAAATGCCTAAAATTTAAATAATCTGAAGATTGCTTTCAGACAATGGCTAGAACTACCAGACAGATGGGCAGTTACCAGTCTTTTAAAAATATTTATTAATATGATCTCCTTTAGCATGTAAACTATATATCTTTCCTTATTATTTCCCTAGCACCTAACAAATTACCTAGCACAATAAAGGTTTCTTGAACATGTGTATTTTTGCTGAACACCAGAATGTATAGGGCTGGGTGTGGTGGCTCACACCTATAATCCTAGCACTCTCGGAGGCTGAGGCAGAAGGATCACTTGAGGTTAGGAGTTCAAGACCAGGGAGACCCCATTTCTACGAAAAATAGAAAAATTTAGCCAGGCAACTAAAAATAGAAAAAACTGGCTGGGTGGGGTGGCACACACCTGTAGTCGCCACTACTCGGGAGACTGAGGCAAGAGGATCACTTGAACCCCGGAGTTTGAGGTTGCTGTGAGCTAGGCTGATGCCATGGCACTCTAGCCCAGACAACAGATGTATAGGACATCAGGCTACCTTCTGTGAGGACATCAACGGTGAACATTTATTTACTATGAGCCAGGCACTTTGTAAGAGTTTTGCGTATATGAACACATTTAATCCTTACAGGAACCCTACATTATTCCCACCTCACAGAGAAATTAAGGCATAGAAAGGTTAAGCAACTTGCTAAAGGCCACACAGAAAGTAAAAGGTAAAAGAGGTGGGATTTTAAGGACCAATTATGCACAGATTATGCCTTGAAGAAATTTAAGATTTAGGATAGGAGGTAAGATCAAACCTTTTTAAAACTATGATAAATTTATGAAAACACATATGCATACGGTTAAGTGAAAAAAGCATAGTTCTAAAGAACAAATATAGTATGTTAACTTCTGTGTAAGAAGGAGATAAGGAAATGTAACCACTTATCTTTACAAAAAGGCAGACAGGATAAGCCAGAAAACAAGGTTGAATACCTAAAAGGAGAGAGAATAGAGTAGAAGGACATTGGGAGAGAGTGACTCTCCTCTGAGTATATTTTTTGTAGAGTTTTGACTTTTAGAACCATGTTAATATTCTACATGTTCAAAAATTAACACAGAGGGGCAGCAAATAAAATCATCAATTGTTTTTGTAGGTTGCTTTTATAGTACAGGTTGAAAGCTTATTAGTAGCATAGGAAAATAAATCATAACTACAAAGAGAAATCAGACAACACATTACTGATAAGGGGTAGATGGATATCATGTGCTTTTGGATGTGATACCCTGGGCAGGACACCCCATCACTTACAGAGTATTTTGGCCAGGAATGCATACCCTGACCTTCATTGTGAGAAAGCACCATACAAACCCCAAATAAGGAATGCTCTATTTTTATAAAGGGACAGGGGGAGCTTATATTTTTCAAAAATGTCAATGTCATGAAAAACAAAGGCTGAGGAACTATTCCACATTAAAAGGAGACTAAAAGTACAATATAATTCATGATCATGTGCTGGCTCCAGTATCAAAGGAAAAAATTCGATATGAAGGACATTATTGGGTCAATTGACAAAACTGGAATATGTACAATAGATTAAAAATATGGTATCAACGTTAAATTTACTAAAGTTGAAAACTATATTGTGATTATGTAAGGGAATATCTCTATTCTTAGGAGATACATATTGAAATATTTAGGAGTAAAGAACTATAATGTTTTCAACTTACTCTCAAATGGCTACAAAAATAATAAGGTATACGTGCATATATGTGTATATGTATATATATACATACAGAGAAAGAGAAAACACATGAGCAAGCACAAATAATTAAGCAAATGAGGTAAAATGTTAACAATAGTTAGTATGCATAAAAGGTATATGAAGGTTGTTTATACTATTCTAGCAACTTTTCTCTAAATTTGATATCATTTCCAAAATAAAAAAAACTGATACAAGATGGAAAGTGCTGTAGTAAAGTGCTACAGTTAAGATGAAGGAGATAAGCTCCCTGGGGGTGGTCTGAAAAGCTTTCTCAGAGAATGCAGTATTTTCGCTGGGCATGGAAGAGTGGGATAACACACCAAGCACCATAGTCCTTATTCTGGGGTATGGGGACTAGGCTGACTATACCTACCATAGCTATCAGCTCTTCCTGGCCAGAAAACAATGTGCATCTGCTTTTAACTGGTCCTCAAATTAGGAAAGGCTGGTCCAGAGGCAAAAAGCAGCCCATGACCAGTGAATATTGTCCCCTATGCTGGTACTCACATATGTGCTATGTGGGTACTACTCGGGAAATAGGACCTCTCAACCCACTCTGAGCTAAAGTCCCTCCATATTTCAGATGTGTGAAGATAATTCAAAAGTCACCACCAAAGATGAAGGCTTGGCCACGGTACTTCCTCACTTCCATATGCTACATGGTCATTATTTGAGTCACTGGGCTATAGGAAATGACAACCTTCAGTTCCTTTGGGCAAGGGGCACATCTCATCACCTCTGAACCATTCAGACCCCTGAGAACAGTTGAGACCGCCACAGAGACTTGCCCATTGGTATCATGAGGGTGGTCAGCACTGCCAACTTTACCAATACTGTAGCCTAAATTAAGTTTTTAGATAAAGCATTCCCAGTGAAAAAGGTGATGATGGGACAACTGTGGGAGAGCAGATGTGGGTTCAATGCACTAGGCTGAGGGAACAGGAGGCAAGCAGAAAGTGTAGAACCCCTTCTGGGTATGGATATATCAAGAATATACCTTCAATTTTTAGGTGACATCACTGCCAGGAATTTACAATCTTATGCTCTTTATCCACTAAATTCTTAGAAATAAAATAATAAAAGTCACCAAGAAATAATAACTTACCTTGGCAAGTTTCTCTGGTTTGGAGGAGACGTGCAGCTGGGAAAACAGCTCTGTTATCTCTTTGGTAAAATCTTCATCCTCTAAAAAACCAAGTCTCATATAAAACACTCAAGAAAGACTGCTGAGGATCATGAGGAGGAGGACAAGGAGCAAGAGGAGAGGGGCTGAAATAGGAGCAGCAGCAATAACAATAGCAGCAACAAGTTACATGAGCATGGTGCTTTAGTACTTACAGAACCCTTTTATGTATATTGTATTAATAAATGCTTCAATGACCTTGTGAGAAAAGTGTCATTATCCCATTTCAGAGATGAAAAAATCAGAACTTGAAGACATTAAGTGACTTCCCCAAGATCTCATAGCAAAGATCAGGAGTCAAACCTTGGCCCTCCCACTCCCAGTCCAAACCAGGCTTATTGCAGTACAGCTCAGAGCATGAATGGAGAAGCAGTGATGGCAGAGTACTAAGCAGGTACTGTGCATGTGCTTCTAAGGTAGTGGAATTTAAGTTGGGACATGAAAGATGAGTACAAATTAGCCAGAAGAATGTGAAGAGTTTCGGATAGAAACAACATGTACAAAGAGCCAGAGGTGAAAGAAAGCATGGCAAGAAGTTTAATGTGGTTGAGAATGTCTGATGTAAGGAGGAGAAAAGGGGTGGAATGAAGCTAGAAAGGTAAGATCCAGATAACAAAGGGCCTTATAAACCACAGTGAGTTAATTCAAACTTTTATACTAAGGGAGTAAGGAACCACTGAATGGTTTTAAGCAGAGATAGACATGATCAAATTTAAACTGTAGAAAGATCATTTTGGCTGCTTGGTGGAGAACGGATTAGAAGGAGAACAAGAAGGAAGGCAGGAAGGCTCATACAATAATCCAAAATCCAGGTAAGAGACAATGGTGGATAAGAAAAGAGAAGGAAAAGGAATTCCAGAATGCTATAAGGATGGTAAAGAAGCTGCTGGAGTTAGCAAGGTGAGAGATAATGGGGAACATGGAACACCTATGATACTTGAGAAACACACAAGCAAATGGGAAAGTCAAGTTCAAAAAACAATTAACACATCCAAACAAATGGCAGGAAATGCTCTCTTTCCTTCTCTACTCATCTAAATCCTACTCTTTTCCCCCTTTGGGGCCTAGCCCAAGGCTTCTTTGCAACACAGAATGCAAAAGAACTCTTGTACACGGAAACCTTCTAACACTTACAACCTACACGAGTATTTCATAATTCACCAGCCCAAGGCTTACCAGGGAAAATTATTTCTGCTTCATATATGGCATCCTTCCCACTATCCTGAGGGGAAAAAAAGTATATCTTGGCTCTTCTCTCTCCATCCACTATCATTTTGTCCCTCTCTCTTTGTCTTTGAGCCAAAGAATTCAAATGGTTTAGTGATCTCAGGTATCATATGGTTTGGGAAAAGCTGATCTTACGAACTGATACAATTGACCTACATAACTCATCTAAATAATTCCTAATAATATCCCACTATCTGAAATATAAAACTTGACTATCAGATAGGCATTTTCTCTTCCTAAATAAGCTCTAAATTATTTGGGCACAAGGGATGAATCTGAATTCATAATAGAATACATGCCTCCAAAGGGGTTCACAAAATAATCCAATGGAGTGCAGGAAAAAATAATGCACCTTTTATTTCTAGACATTTATCTCATTCTATTAAAAAATTATATTTTAGGGTAGATTTTAGAATATAAATAATATATTATTATGGTAGTACATGTATATAATTTATAAACATTCAAATATCCATATATTATATGAGTGCTCAAAAAACTTTTACTGCTAAGGATTGTTACCAGAAATGTTTGCAGATCATTGTCATATACTCTCCAGAGAAACGAGTATAAAAAGTAGTTATTATATTAGAGTAAAAGTGTATAAAGATGGAAAGGAGACAGGGCTAGTGCTTTGGAGGGACTGCCCAAGCAGGAAGACTTCTTCTGAAGCAAAGGATCAGGTGCACAAGAAGGGCAAAGGCTGAGGATACTGACAGAAACTGAAGATGACCAACATCACCAGAACCAGGTTCTATGGTTTTTCTCTCGTCCTCTGCTACCACTACTTTTTTTAAACATCTTCATTCAGATATAATTAAATACCAAGGTCATTGTTATATTTTCAACCAAAACTACTGAGAAGGGCTGGAGCAAATCCAGTGCTATCTTTTCAGAGTTCTGATCTCTGGAGAACATGTAGGAGAAAAAAACATCAAAGACACAAATCCATCTGTTTAGAAAAATCCTTAGAGTCCCCTAAATAGCATTTAAAGATTGGGATTTTTGATTACTATGTAAGCCAGATGTTGAGTAAACCGAACAAATACTGTCAATGGCCTCATGTACAAATAAGTTAAATTAAGCTCATAAATAATGGGATTGTCATACCAGGGCTTGCTTAGGAACAACAGGGCAACTTAAGCAAATCAAAATTAATTTCTGGGTTTCCTGCTGAGATTTTTAAAATGCAGAATTTTATCTATTTACTTTTATCTTCCTAATAATGAAAATATATTAATAGCCACCATTTACTGAGTACTTACTATGTGCCATATATTAAATATTTCATTTAGTCCTTACAACACCCTGAGGCGAATTAGCACACCATTCTTACAGATGAGGAAACAGAAGTTCAGTGTTAAGTAACTTCCCAAGGTCATATGGCTTAGTAGTAAATGGCAGACCTTGATTTTGAACCCAAGTCTAACTCCAAAACCCATCCTTTCATTCACCATGCTATGCTGCCTTCTCAATACCTCAGGACAGCTTTAAAATTGTACATTTAAGAACAATTTTCTAATCAGGACCAGTACCTTTACATAGAATAAGATGTCATTTACCAAGATGTTACACAATCAGCCAGTATGACTTCTTAGGACATATGCAAAATATAAATGGAAACAAAAAAGAAGTCCCTGTCTATGTAGAATCCACACATTCAAATTTACATTTTCCTCTCATAGGAAAGACCCTAGAACTCTCACTCAGAGCTCTTTGCTCTTAACAGACAGCTTGAATGAAACTAGTTATTTGGTTTCCCATCCACAACAGATCCAGAAATAGAAAAGCAGATGTGACTCAGGGGATATCAGAAACAAGCTCACTGATAGTGAAGAGAAGCAAAAGATGGACAGATAAATGCACAGAAGGAAATAAAGATGCATAATTCCAAAAAGCAATCAGAGACATTTTTAAAAAGCATTGCAGTTTAAAATACTTTAATCTAGCAGTTCTCAAACATTTGGATCTCAGGACTTCACCATACTCTTAAAACTTTTTCACAACCCCAAAGAGTTTTTTAAATGTAAGTTTTATATATGTATTAAAAACATGATTAATACTTATATTTAAAAATTAAGACAAATGTTTAAAGTATTTTTTATTAATGAAGAATAAACTCACTACTTATTAACATACTTTTTAAGAAAAAATAACTGTATTTTCCAAAAGAGAAAAATTTTAGCAAGAACAGTGACATTGTTTTATATCTTTGTAAAATCTCTTTAATGTCTAGCATAATAGAAGATAGCTAAATTTTCTTACCTACTTTTACATTCAGTCTGTTGTGATATATTGTTTCGTTTAAGTATATGAAGAAAATCTAACCCTAGCAAGACACACAGTTGGAAAGGGAAGAAGTACTTTAATAACCTTTTTGAATAATTATAGATATTGTTGAATACTATGCCAAAATTCAACAAGGGGTCATTTCTTAAATGCTGGTTGCAATGAACTATATTGCAATGAACCTTAAACCATATCATAAAATTTTGCAGTTACAGTAAATTAAAATTCATTAGTCTACCTTTTACTCATGAATGCTTTGGTAACATTATGCATTAGTCATTTGGAAAATACTGGTTCTCTGAGTTATATAGGTCTTCTAAACGCTGACACATTTCATTATAAAATATCCAAAAATAATTGTATTTGTTACAGCCACCACTGATTTCATTAAAAGAGTCTGTAAGCACTGGGAAACTATCAAGCTCACCACAGTAGCAAATATGTTTTATAAATTCTAACTTTCACTTAGTTTCAATTTGTATCATGAGTCACAAATACAGTTGGTTGCTTTTCTTAAAGTAAAGGCTCACTTCATTCATTTTTAAGAAAATGTGTACCAAATATCCTATTCTGAATAGTCTATGTAACTATTATCTTTTAAAGTGAAAATGGTGTTCCACAAAAAAAGCAAGTAGTTCAACTCACAACTCACATAATACAAGTGTTTTCACTTGAGATAGCCATCATACCTCAGTATGTATCACACAGAATATTAAAAAGATGTGTACTCAAGATGTAATAAAATTAATAATTTTTACTGCTTCATCAAGGATAAGGTTAAATGAAACTGGTACAAATATCAAAACAGTAAAAAAAACATAATCATTTAAATAATTTTTTTAAAGTCCATAATATCTTGGTAATATTATGTAGAGTTTTGACTCACAAACTCCCTGATAGGGTCTTGGGAACTCAAGGATCTGCAGACCACACTTTGTTGACCACTGATTTAATCTACCACATGGGTGATTGGCCCTACGTCTTAATGGAACCTGAGGGAATTTTTCTATTTACTTTTAATGTTTGTAACTGATTGTTTCATCAGGAAAAGGCAAAACTGCATTTGTGAGATTCTACTTTTTAAAAATTCAGTTAATGTATAATATATCTTAGAAATGTTTCCCAACCAAAATGTTAAAACAAAACAACCCTTAGAGCTTAAGATTCAGTTGCCCAGAAATTATACTTTATACGTAAGCCACGTTATTTCCTGTAACTTTGCAAAAATACTTTCTACATTTACATTTTCTGAGGGATGCAGATATTAAAATACGGGATAAAAGAACTTTTGAAAATGAAAAAGACAAACTATCACCAACATTTTGGATAACTGCCACCATGCATGCCTCAATTCAAGATGGAGTCAAGGGTCACAGGAGTCAGAGAAACATGGGTGAAGTATCTAGGAATATAAAAGCGTATAAAGATGACCAGTGAAACTGAGGCAAGAATTTGACAAGAACAGATCTCTAACCGCAAAAATAGGCAGAGATTTGAGTTGCAAGATAAGACTTGAAGAAGCTACAAACTTTTGCCAGGAGGAGGTGAGGAGACATAGGCATAAGGCCAACTGCCCCCATCAATGCCTAGTCAGGGGCAAGGATGCAGAGAACTCTGCATAGAAATTCTCACTGAGAAAAGGAAAATAAGGCTAGTGCAATTGGAGAGCAAATTTATTTCAAAGGCAATGCACTACATAAGAACACTGTATCCTCTCCACTCAGATACTAAATCTTCACATTACCTTTTTTCTCTTCTTCCTCTTCTTCACAAAACTCTGCTAGGGAAAATGCTTCTTTTAGTTGCTGTAATTCAAGTTTTAGAGTCTCTAATTCTTCTCCACTCAGAGAATTAAGGATAGATTTCACCTGAATGGATATAAGACAGTAATAAAAAAAGTTGTGGGAATATAAAAAACAAGAAAAACATTCTCAAATGGAAAAGAGACTACAGATCAAACTGAAGTCAAAATTATGAGCTCACCAACTCGTAAGCTATTCCTTAAGAATCTTAACATAAAGGCAACTTATTAGAGAAAGGTAGGGAGAATTTGTACTTCCAAAAATAATACAAGCCAGAAATGTCTGGAAATTATTAGAGCTTAACAATGGCTTAGAAATCAGGGAAAAATGAAATGATCTTGAGTCAATTAAAAGCTAACAGGTAACTGTATACAAATTGGCAGCTTAGGTCAACAGATTTCTTGGCAGCTTAAGCCAAAGAAATTTAAAAAAAAAAAAAAAAAAAGGCCAAGGTGAAGGAAAATAACAGATGTGCTATTAAGACCTCTTTGTTAACCTGTACTTTTTTGTTTAAATTTAAAGAAATAACATTTGGCTCATTTTATGTTTAGCAGTTAGTTAAATCAAACATGAGTTTTTTTGTTTATTTCAGAGTAGTGTTTCCAGAGAGTCTCTCAAGCCTCCATCTGAAATACATTTCATCTCCCAGCTGTACAAAGAGAAAAGAAATTATGCAACATTCTTTTGCTTGAAGACTTTTCCCAGTTGATATTTCGGTTTGGAATTACCTTTATTTCACTTTCTCGGGAAAGCATCTCCAGACCTTCTAGATGCGAAAGGCCTTGAAATTCATCAAAGAGTAGCCCATAATGAGTTTTCTTCTCTGTTTCCATGGTAACCTCATTGGAGGTCCGTAACTCTTCTTTCTCCTTCGCCTCTCGTAAAACCTAAAAAGAGGTGGAGGCATTGTGCTGCAGTTAATAATGAGAGCTCAAGAGTGAGTTTTGAGAGTTGAAGAAAGCAAAGCTGAGACAGGTCATGTTACAGAGAACTACCCTTTCATTCCTGGCATTGCAGTTCGAATCTGATAGGCTCAGGAGCTGCAGGAAAAAAATGATCACACATAATTTGATCCTAACCAGTGTAAATAACACTCAAGGAACCAGGTATTTCTCTCAAAGTGGTTTAAACATTAATCTAATAAACAACTCTGACAGGGTTTAGCATTTTGCACTGCACTGACAGGAGGATGCTGCCGAATGGGAAGAGGAGGAAAAAAAGAGCTGGGCATTTTTTCTAAGCATTAGTGCTCTCACCACACTGCCCCCGATCCCCTAAAAAAGCATTAATAAAAAAAAAAAAAAATCACTGAAAATTCTTTAAAAAGAAACACTAACAATGTCCCAAGTTAACAAGGGCAAAAATACAGATCAGAACAGAAACATGAAGTAAAGAGGTAACACAATCAGTACCTGAGACAATGTAGAATTCCGGTTCATCAGACCCTTTGTTCTTTTAAATCCAGGATCCCCTTCTGCTATTACATCCATTGTCTTTTTCCCAATGAACTCTAGGGCATCCAAACCCCCACTGATAACACTTTTTCCCTGGAAAACATGCAATCTCATTACAACAATATCAAGAAAACACATTTGCATGTTTTTATTATATAAAAGTAGTGGCTAAGCTATCAATACCAAGCATTGGCAAGAATGTGGAATAACTGAAACAATCATACCCTGCTTGTGGGAATGTAAATAGGTACAACTACTTTGGAAAACTGTCAATATCTACTACAGCTGGATCACCCAGCAATTCCGCTCATGGTTATGTGTCCAACAGAAATGTATACAGAGGTTCATCAGAAGACATGTACAAAAATGTTCATAGCAGCACTATTTGTAATAGCTATAAACTGGAAACTATCCCCAATGCTCACCAACTGTGGAATGAATAAATAAAATGTGGCACAGCCTCACAATGAAATACAGCAAAGAAAATAGAATCCACCACACAAACCGTACCATGGATAAACTGCACAAACATAATGTTGTGGGAAAGAAGCCTGATACAAAAGAGTACATATCGTATAAGTCCATTTATATAAAGCTTAAAAGCAGGCAAAATTAATCTATGATGGTAGAAGTCAGAATTGTGATTATCTCAGTGGAGGAGAGGGAGAGGTACAGAAGATTGGGAGAGGACACAAGTGTAGGGGGCATCTGATGTACTATAATGTTGCTTCTTAGTCTAGGTGTGTTCACACTATGAAAATTGAACACTTATGATTTCATTTTTATGTATGGTTGTTACATCTTAATAAAAAGCTAAAATAAAAAACTATTAGCTATCATTAGGAAAGACATTAAGCTTCCAATATAATCCTTTTAAGAATGTTTCTGATCATCTATAGTTTTACGAATATCTATCACAAAGATCACATTTCCACTTTGCCTAAAAGATACAGTTATGAGAAAAATATTTTTGCAAAGCAGAGGCATTTTCTAGAGCCATCAAACTAAGAATTCCTAGTCCATGTGTACATTGCCTCCCTATAACTCTTCACCTCTATTATCTTCTTTATTGCTTTAAAGAAAGTTTTCAAGCAGTTCTCACTTTATCCCTAAGATGAAAGTGATGGATCTTCAGTGATCTAAGCTTCCTTAAGGGTAATCAGTTCCCATGGCTCTTCAAAGAAAAGAGGGAGAAAGATACACAAACCCATTATAACAATGGAGGGAGCAGGCCATCTTGCATTTTTTACTCACTGTACTCTGAACTGCAGTAGAGATGGTCGAGAATACACCAAATGGCCCAGCCACGGGGGAGGAGTTTTCATTCTCTTTGGCATTTTCCTCACCTACAAGAGGGAAGGGATATGCCAACATGAAGGGAAAGCCCATTAATTGTTTTGCTTTATTAACATCTATGTGAATTTTTAAAAATTAGACCCAGCTTCCTAAACACAAGGCCTTAGCCCCCTTTTTTTATTATTTTAAAACATTTGCTTATTTTAAAATGAAAGCTATGATAGGCACCTTTTTTTCTTTTTCATATCATTTTAAAAGTAAAATTCAGTCTTTTGAACAAACTGCTGATTTATACAACAACAGACTATATACTGTATGATCTTCTGGACAAGGTAAAACCATAAGGTCAGAAAACAAATCAGCAATTGATAAGAGCAGAAAGTAGGTAGAATGGAATGACTACAGACGGGCATGAGGGAACTTTGTTGGGGTAATAAAAATACTCATGTATCTCAGTTGTCTATATACATGTAGAAAATATTCTATACCTGCATAACCATAATGTACTATGATTATACAGCATAAATAGACTTGGGTGACAGAGCAAGATCCTGTCTCTAAAATAATAAAAAAATTTAAAAAAGAACTGTATATGTTTGTCAAAACACATAAAACTGTATACCTAAAAAGAGTAAATTTTACTGTATTAAAATTATAATTCAATAAATTAATTTTTTAAAATCCAATCTAAAATCCAGTTAAAATCCACCAGGCCATGCATGGTGGCTCATGCTTGTAATCCCAGCACTTTGGGAGGCTGAGATAGGAGGATCATTTGAGGACAGGAGTTCCAGACCAGCCTGGGCAACACAGTGAGATCCTGTCTCTACAAAAAATTATAAAAAAAAAAAATTATCTGGGTGTGCTGGCTCACGCCTATACCCCCAGCTACTAAGGAGGCTGAAGCAGGAGGATCACTTGAGCCCAGGAATTTAAGATTACAGTGAGCTATGATGGGGCTACTGCACTCCACCCTAGGCTATAGAGCAAGACCTCTGTCTCAGAAAAAAAAGAAAAGAAATCCAGTCTATTTTAAATTTTATCCTAGAAAATTATGCTTATTAGCAGAAATCAACCAGACATACATTACAAAGATGGGTATGTTTCAAAAAATAATTTATTCTATTAACTTTAAAAATATATTATAGGAGAACAACTATAATACCAAATAATCTAACTATATTATATCAAATACTTTATTACAGGGAGGACTTCTGCTTCTAGCCATTATGGATTAACTGGTATTGGACTTGCCCTCCTACCACAGCAACTAAAAAACTGAGCAATATGTAAGAAACAACTGTCTTCAGACATCAGACAACAGGCAGTACAAGACTTTGGTCCACACGAGAAGAAAAACAAAGTGAACCCTACAACTGGCTTAGCATTCTGTCTAGAAGAGGTTTCTAGACCATGACACAGGGAGGGGAAACCCAAGCAGAGCATGGCAGCCACAGTGAGTGGGAGAAACAGAGACTGGAGTCCAGCTGGAATTTGCAGATCAGAAAACTGGACAGGAGAAAGTTCTAAGAACTTACACAAGCGTGCCCTTTTGTCTTTGCCTAAATACAACACTGCTCAGGCACTCGGAGACTCCACAAGTGGGGGCAAAGAACTATCATGGATCCATAAGTTTAACGATCCCCAGAGCTCATGTTAGGTTGAAAGACATTTGACTGTCAACCAACCAACGCAGAAAGACTTCATTAAACACCTGGAAATTAGGTAGAAACCTCAGAAGAGTCAGGCCTTAGTAGTAGAGATAAACTAGTACTTAACCATGTAGGGGTGGGGAACCTGTAGCCTTAAGGCCACATGTGGCCTTCTAGGTCCTTAGGTGTGGCTTTTTGATTGAATCCAAATTTTACAGAACAAATTCTTTTATTAAAATGGGTGCATCAGAGAAAGATGAAGCTTTTCTTGCCTCCTTTGGTGCTTAAAAAAGAACAATCTTGAAATAAGAAGGCTGTAGTTTCCCCAACTCTGATACAGTCACCCTGAACAAGCTTAAAAACAAGGCTTACAAGGATCAGTCTAAGCTACATATACCTTAGCTGCCTGCCAACAAAAGGAAGGCAGAAGATAACACCATTTAAAGGAGGATAACAAAATCCCTAGAAGATGATCAAATGATTTCCATCAGGGCCCTTTGCTTACCTCAGAATTCTGAAAAGACACATCTCCAAGACACATCATTGACAGAGGAATTAACCCCAACCTCAGGAACTTTAGAAGATGGGAGAGGCTTATTATCAAAAGGCAGTTCATTCTAATTCTGGAAAGTTCTCATCATTAAACTCTTTATTAACTAAGTCCATATAACTTCCACTGAGTGGTACTAGTTCTTGCCCCATGAGTCACAAATAATAAACCTAAGTCCTCTTCTCCATGCTAGTCTTCAGAGTTATAAGAACCAGTATATTCTTCCAATCTCCCTTCTCCAGATTTCCAGATTCGATATCCATGATGGCTTCAACCTTCTAAGACTTTAGTTCTAGATATTTCACTATCTAGCTCATTCTTTTCAGGATTACTGCAGTTTTTCAAGGCCCTTCTTAAAACATGGCCCTGTGTGGTAGACATCTGAAGATGATGCTGTTTACATATTCAAAGCCTCTTCTAAAACCCTTTTTCCTTGCCTGCTAAACCCATTTCCTGATCTGGAAGTTTCTGATGCCCAAAACATACTTTCCCAACATCTCTAGCTGCTACATCAAGAACATGAGATCCTGTTCATGATGTATAGCAGCTAGAGAAGAAAAATGCTGGGGACTTCTGAAAAAAAACTTTCCTCTCTTTAAAGAGAGATGCATGAGGAGAAACGACATTTCCCCAACTACTTAATTCCTGACTTTGAGGACAGATGTTTTAGAACACTATACTTGGAGTAGTAGTATTATCTGGCAACCATAAAGAAACCAACAAAGAAAACTGTAGAGAAGCCAACCCAGAACCCTGACATCATTAAGCCACTAAACTAACTCTGGAACAGCCTATTTCTATAAGTGAGAAGAATAAATTCACTTTTAGTCATATATTCTATAATTTGCAGTCTAAGTAGTCTAACTGATGCAGCTATCACTAAGAACAATGCTCCCAATTCACATACATAGTCCTTTGCTGCCATGTTTAAATAACGTGATCTGGACTCCTGGCCATAATCAACCCATGGACCCATGTCAACCTAATTTTCCCTCCTAGGAATTCAGAAGTAGAAATAACTGATGCCTGTTGGTCTCTGACTGGCACTTATAAAGCTGGAGCTGGGGAAGATAAGCAGAGAAAATCAGTCAGCTTCGAGAAAACAAGAATGATACAGATCACCATAGAGAATCAAGAGTGAGAGACAATAAAGCCCCTGAGAGATCGAGAAAGCAAACCAGGACCTGAAAAGCTTTCTATTTTCCTGTCCCAAGTGCTCTTGATTTCTGGTTATAATCCTAGCCTTTATGGTTTACATGAGAGCAGGTTTCTGTTTGATCAAGACAAGCCTCCAGAATACCTTCATAAAAATGTGAACACAAAAAAATATACCCCCAAAGCTAACACATTAAAATATTTTTTGTGCCACAAGAGATTCAAATTCAGTTAATTTATTAGTCTCTTACTCAATTATGCCAAACAAAATGCTAAACAATTTTTATAATACATTCTATATTCATGGCCTTATTCAAGATATAAAATATTATCCCATTTTATAGATGTGGAAAGTAAAGTGAAGAGACACATGAGTGGTTAAAGGACATAGACTTCCAACTAGTAGCTAAAGACTCCAAATGCTCTTTCTCAGCACAGTCCCATGAACCCCTGAGTATCAGATATTTGATAAACAGCTACTGAAAAATGAGCTCAACTGTTCCATTTCAACCCATAATTCTAGATCTTGATGTTTCCATATACTGACCTGCTGCATACTTTTCAGTAGAAATTTCACTGGGACTAGGGATTCCAAGGGAAGTCTCTGCCTTCTCAATGACGGTTGAAATACCTTGCCCTAATAAGAAAAATGATAACCTTTTTTGCTATTAGTCACCAAACTGAGGAAACAAACCAAAAATCAAACTTGCAGATATTTTAAAGCATTTATGGTCAGAAGACATGTTATTTTGACAATACATAACTAATCCTTGGGATTATTTCCTTATTTAAAAAAAAAATTGATTCATCAACACCAAAGAATAGGTTTACACTGATAATTCCTAGACTTCAATCTTCTAACGAAAAACTGCTGCAAACTCTAGTGGAAGTATACATCAGCTTATCCTTACTAAGGACCCTCAAACTATAAAGCCTCTGAATAAGCACAGAAGGAAGAATTATTGCTGTCATTTGTAACACATACCTGTAGCAAAATACACACAAAAAATAACTAAATGACTGATGATCTTACCTACTGTGGCTACTGTAGCTGAGGCTGAGGACAGTAAGGACTTGCCCCAACTGCCCCAATAGCCCCATCCGGTCTGGGGTACATCTTTGGAAATAGTCTCCTAATTTCCCAGTAAGCAGAAAAACAAAAGGAAAAAGAAAATGGAAAAATTAGAGGAGAATCAGAATGTATAGATACGGTATCTACTTATTAGCCCAAAGTATGGGTAAACAAATACATATTATTTGCTTAAGGAAATGTATTGCTTGACTGAAGATATATGTTATCAGCATGTAAGCACCACATAGCAAAGGCTCAAACTACTCATAAAGGCATTTATAGAACTGAGAAAATTATATTTTATCATTGTAAAAGAGAAAGAAGTAAGTTGCAATCCTAAATTAATATTAATTCCAAATTCCTTTTAACACCAATATTTACAGATACTGTACTTTGCCTGCAGCCTGTGATACCTGAACAGGGAGAACTTCTGAAGGCTCAAGGTCACTGGAAGATTTGGCCTCTGGTCTTTTCCGAGTGGAAGCTACAGGTTCTGATTTACTCTCTGGCTTGGCATTTTGGTCAACAGACTCAGAATTCTTGGCTGGCTCACAGTTTCCATCTTCAAGGATGGGGACTGCTTCAGTTAGCACCGGCATCTCACAATCATCTTTATCCGACATGATTAGAACATTGCCTGGTAAAATAAAAGCCCAAGAAAAAAATTATTTATATAGACTTTTGGTATAAATCATTTGTTTACATTTTTTAGTTTGGGATTATCATAGAGTCACATGCAAGTATAAAGAATAATACAGAGATCCCATACACTTTCACCAGTTCTCCCAATGCTAACAACTTCCATAACTGCAGTATAATATCACAACCAGGAAACTGACATTGATGCAAGCCACCAATCTTACTAAGATTTCACTAGTGTTACATGCACCCATTTGTGTGCATCTAGTTCTATAAAATTTTATCACGTGTATAGATTTGTGTGACCATCACTGCAATCAATATATAGAACAGTTCAATCATGAGGCCTCTTGTGCTTTTCTTTTTTAGTCATAGCCACTATTATATAAATGGAATTATACAGTATGTTACCTTTGGAGATTGACTTTTTTAACTCAGCATAAGTCCCCTGAGATCCATTTAAGTTGTATGCATCAATAGTTCCTTCCTTTTTATTTTTCTGTAACATTCCATGGTATGGATATATCAAAATTTGTTTATCTATTTACCCACACATACATACATACACACACACACACACACATATCTTAGGTATGTATAAACACATTTTTATACTATTATGAACTAAGAGCAGAGTTAGACCTAATCCATGCCATCAAAATGTTTGTAATGTATTAGAAGAGACATATTAACCACTAAGGCTGACACTATAATTGAAGTACACACAAAATGCTAAAACAACAGAAAGGAAGAAGTTCATTAGAAGCATCAGAGAATATAATTCATGAACAAAATCTTTGACATAAGCCTAGAGCAGAGGTCACAAACTGGGAATGTGGGTGCCAAATCTCACCTACATATGCTTTTATTTGGCCTGCACAGTTTTTTTTTAATTAATTGCTAACATTTAAAAATCAGACTTTATATAAAACTCTAGTTTTCTAACTTCTCTTTTGTAAAAATTGAAAGATCTAGCAACCCTGGGCCCACATTCAACTTGGCAACAACTAGTTCATGCCAAATAGTTACTGGGCCCTTTTAGAAGGGGCAGGTGTTCTCCAGTTCTCTACAATCTCCAGCCAAATCCACTTCACTCATTTATGTTACCTGATTAACCCCTGTAGCCATTTGAGTTTGCAACACCTGCCTTAAAAGGTGCTTAGGTTTTTGACAGATAAAGATGCCAATGAGAGAATTTAAGGGTATGGAAACAATACATGGGAACGCTCAAAGGCCTGAGGTGTGACAGTATAGAATATGGACAGTTACCAGCAGTTAATATGGCAGAGAGAAGAATGATGGGGAGGCCTGAGACTAGGAAGGTAGATTAAGACAACACCATGGAGCCTATGAGTGTATGATAAATACATACATTCTCCATTCCCAAAACACAGAGAGAAAAAAACCACATACAACCACCCACTGACATACAAACCAACTCGGAAGTATTCATTTACATACTTGCAAACATTTTTTGAGTACTTACTATGTACACAAAGGTACCTAGTACTTCTGGAGATAGACAACTAATGTAAGACATAATTTCTGCCCCCCTCACTCCAAGGGCCTATTAGGAAAGACCAGACAGTTCTTGTACAATGTTCAATTAATGTTTTGTGTGTATGAATAAATATCTCTTCGTTACCTTTTCCTTATACTCTCTCCAGGTTACAACACAGCATCATCATCACCACCATCACAAATGTTATACATAGCATACTATATGTAGTATATATTAAATGCATGTTACATAAATACAATTCACATAATTTTATGTAATTCTATAAGAAACTGGAAGGACGTAATAGCTGTGAATATTTTAAACTAGTGTTTAAAATATTAAACACTAGTTATCTCATTTGGTGCAACAAATGAAACAAAGATTCAAAGATTTAAGGAGCACCTAAAATCTGTTAGACGTTTGAGCTGAGCTGGAAGAGAATTTTTTGTGGTAATGGCTCTTTATGTTATCATTACCACCCACGATCCTTATTAGAATGGCTGTACCATCCCTGTTCTCAACGGATTCATAATCTAGCAGGAAGGCAAAAAAAGCGAGGGAGAGGAATAAATACCAGGTACGTGGAATGGCGCTATTTAATGTTTTTGTAAGTTTTCCAGCTACTCTGTAGCGCGTGGTATTTTCATAATTGGAAGAGAAAGACTCCAGTAACTGGACCATTAAAAGTAAAACTAAATGGCTGAGCCCTATTTTCAAGAAATAGAGATGCATACACTTAACACCCATATAAACACTTCCTCTCATTTACCAAACTGGAGAGCGGGGCAGCTTAGCAGCTGAGAGCAGGGGCTCTGGAGTCAGCCCTCCTTCCCGTCCGGCACCGAGCGCGGGGGTTTCAGTTTTCTCATCTGGCAAACGGGGCTACGGGCTCCTATAAGGATTCAGTGACGCGATGGATGTGAGGGGCGTGGAACGGGGACCGGCGCGTAGCCGCTCGCAGGGTAACCTCTGCTATTAGTATTCGTGGTGCTGGTGGTTCGTATGCTCACGGTCGTGATTAACACGCCGCCTCTAGGCGAACAAACGTGCGCCCTCACGTCTTCCCACATCCAAAAACAGGTCCCAAACGGGAGATCGGGTGCAAACCAAGCGCCCCTAAATTCTCTGACGCTGGCACAACGCGAATTCCTCACACAAACGGAGCGCTTCAATACCCAAAGCGCTTTCACTGCCCCGCCACCCCCTGTCAGGCCGCCTCCTCCCGCTCCCAGACGACCTGAGCTCCCGGACTGGCCTCGCACCCCGTCTCCCTTGTCCCAGGAAGCCCCGCACCTAGCCAGCCGCCACCCTCGCCACAGCCACCGCCACCGACTCGCCGCTCCTGCTGCCCCGGAAGTACTCCGTCTGCGCGGAGGCGGGCCCGCCTGCCGGGAAAACGTCCGGGTCAAGCAGCAGCTCGGGCCGGAAGGAGGTCGGTGCCAGTCCGGTGAGTGAGGGTTTCGTGGGGGTCGCAGCGAGGGAGGTTGGGGGACGCCGAGGCGTGGGTGCGATCGGAAGTGAAGGAGGCTGGAATATCCGCCATCCTTTTGAAGGCCTGGCCGGCGTCCAGGACTTCGCGGTCCTCGAGCATTTACTGAGTGCCAGATACCTTCCAGGCACTGCCGTGGGCGCCAGAGACACGTCTGTGAGTGAGCGGACAAGGGCCCTGCCCTCAAGTAGCTGACATTCTAGTGGGCGAAGCAGACTATAAACGAGTAAACGAACAGTATTATCTAAGATGGTAGTAAGCGCTTTAAAGAAACCTGGACAGGATAATGTGGGGGAAAGAAGTGGGGGAGTAATAAGCCTTACGAAGATCTGGAGTAGAGCATTCCAGGCAGAGAGAATAGCAAGTGCAAAGACAATATAGTGGGAACAAACTTAGCAAGGTCAAGAAAAAGAAAAAACGCCACCGTGGCTGGAGCAAAAGTGGCAGGAAGGAGATGAAACCAGGGACTTAAGCACCAAATCTTTCAAGGCCTGTGAGTCAGGACAAGGAGTTTGATTTTTATTTGGAACTCAGTGGAAAACGTTTGACAGTTTCTAAGCAGATGAGTAGCATGCTCTAGTTTATGACTTTCAGATTACTCCTGATCCTTCGTCAGAAAGATGCATCTCTTCTGTTGCCCTCAAGCAGTGGTAATGCATGAAACCCAGACTGACAGAGCTAGAAAGGGATTAAAGACAACCTCATTGTACAGATAGGAAAAACTGAATCCCAGAAAGGTGAAGGGACTTGGCCCTTTAAGAACCCAGGCCTTCCAACTGCATTTAATGCCTTCAGAATTACTATCCTAATGTCTAGATATAATAATTGTCACTTTCTAAAACCTTTGAGATACTTTCCTTTGCTACAGATGGTGGCTCTTTAAATTTAGGTGTATCGGTATCACCTGGGAGCTTGTTAAAAATGCCTATTCTAAAAAAACAAATAAAAAACATCTGTATAAGTGTATAATTTTCTGTGATTTTTCTGTTGTAATGAAAAATGCATAGAATTTTAGGCTTAAGTTTGGAATCTTGATAAGCCAGTTAAGTGTATCTTAATCTTAATTTAAATATGCTGCTAATTATAATAATTATAGCAGCAGTTCTCACACTTTTTGGTCTTAGAATCCTTTTACACTTTTAAAGACTTATTGAGGACTTCAGAGTTTTTGTTTATGTGGGTAATATCTATCAATATTTGCCATTTTAGAAATCAACAGAATTTTCAAAGAAGTTATTAATTCATTTTAAAATAGTAATAAACTCATTACGTTAACAAATAGCATTTTTATAAAGAATATTTTCCAAAACACATGAAAAATTGAAAATGGCATTGTTTTACATTTTTACAAATCTCTTTAATGTCTAGCTTAATAGAAGACAGCTAGATTCTCATATCTCATGCATTCATTCTTTACAATATCAGTCTCATCATGTAGCCTTTAGAAAATTGCACTGTACTGTGTGAAAATGAGAGTGGAAAAAGGCAAATGTGCTAGTATTATTATGAAAATAGTTTTGGAAAAGTCTCAGGGACACCCAGGAGTCCCTGCACCACACTTTTAGAATCGCTGAATTACAATACTGTCGTGACAATCAAGAATTATGGGCTTCATTTGCAAATCAGTAAAATTATGCACATTAAAAATGTAGGTGTCCAGGCCTCCCCCTAGAGGCCCCAAGTCAGTAAGTCTGAGTGGAGTCAGAATCTTCCTCTTTAACAAGCACCACAGATTAATGTGATGTAAAGTGGTCTAAAAATCACATTTTGAGAAAACCTGTATAATTTGACCAGTTAAAATTCTCCACTCTAGAGTGGTCTGCCTACTAAAATCGAAATAGGTGTGTTTTCTTATCTTCAAATCTCTCCATTGACAGTTTCCAGACCCTGAGACTCTAAGAAGTTAGTAAGAAGTTTGTAGTAGACACCTTTCTGCCTACCAGCTTGATGAGTGTCTGAACTCAAAGTGTTGAGCACTTGCCACAGGCAGTGCCTCTATGCCAAGAACTGAGAAGATTTTTAGACTGTTATTCATAAGTTTACAGTTCTTTGAACAGATGGCTAACTTGGCGAAGGGAAACTGTGCTGAGTCTCACGATAGAGTATTCTCAGTGTGCTAAGGCTGTGGTCCCCAACCTCTGGACCTCCTGGTACCCTTCGGGTGGGTGGCCTGTTAGAAATAGCGCAAATCACACTGCCTGAGCTCCACCTTCCCCCACCCCCATTCGAGGAAAAAGCATCTTCCATGGAACCAGGCTGCACAGCAAGAGGTGAGCTGTGGGTGAAGAGGGAAGCCTTCCCCCATGGCTCCCTGGGCATCAGCATACCGCCTGACTGCCTGAGCTCTGCCTTTCCCCCCACCTGTGGAAAATAATGCCAGAAAGGTTTAGGACCTCTGTGTTAGGGTACTGACAGAGCAAAAGAAATTCATCTGAAATTAAGAGGGTAGTGATGAGAGTTTAGGTGAGAAGCTTCCTGAATAAGGTGAAATTAGAGTTGGTTATTATAAAGAGGGTAGAATTTCCACAGGAAGGTGTTGATGGGGACAGGGGCAGAAAGTTTTTCGCAGAAGGGACAACTAGAACCAGAACTGTAAGGTGAAAAGTGATTTAGAGAGTGAAACAAGCATAACTGAAGCTTTGTGCCATGGCAGGAAAGCCGGGAAGATTATAGGATTTAAGCAAACAAAGGAATGATAATCGGCCTCCAAATGAGGAAACTAAGGCCACTAGAGTACATCATAGCTAATTAGTGATAGAGGTACAACTAAAACCAGACTTGACTTCTATATTCATTCATTCCTTCAGCAAGCAGTTATTATACCTACGGACACTGCAGGGCTGCTTCTTATGACTTCTGTTCTACCACCTGAATCTTCTTGGAGGATTATGGGTGCCAGCCTGGAATTTTAAGCTTATCTCATGGACAGTGGAAAATCATCAATAGATTTTAAAATTGCCTTAACTGGCTTGGATTTATCTTTAGGACCAATTCTGAGAGGGGCAGTGTTTGGATATATCAAAGGGGTATGATTGGAGTTAAGGATACCCATTTAGAAATTAAGATAGTTTGGTACCCAGATGAGATAAAAGGACTGTGACCTAGGGACAATAGGTCTTAATTGAACATCTACATGGTGGAATAATATAACAGTAACATGTATTTATAATTTACCCACGTTAGTTCATCTGGTCCTTACAACTACCCTGTGAAGTGTTTGCTGTTAATAACCTTATTCAATAGATGTGAAAACTAAGGCTTGGCAAGCCCATGGGTTCACCCAGGGGTAGGATCAGGCACCATACCTCCAGAGCCTATGCCCCTAACCACCACACCGTGATAATCCTATAATTTTGATATCGCAAAAACTGTGTGGCCATCATTCAAGCTGTGCATATGCTGGGCAAGTAGGTCTGTGGGTGAGAGTGAGGAGTTCTTTTTTAGTTATACTGAGTTTAAGATACTGGGGGATGTTTCAGACTGTAGAGGAGAAAAAATGGGGTGGGGAGATCATAAACCTAAGCCTGATTAATCAGTGTTTTTGTCATTCGCATCCAGTAGCTATTCAGCAAATGCTTATAGCAAAAGGATAAAAGTTGCAGGTATAACTGAAATAATCCTGGGTTTAAAGCAAAGCTCCAATAAAGGTAAATACAAAAGATGTTTCTCAGTATGCCAGAAAATATGTTAAAGTGTGAGCTGAGGCTGACCAAATGCCAGTTATGAGGTGTGTGATGGCTCCAAGAAACTACTGCGAGCATAAGAGCTAATTTAATTAGAAGCTTTTAAGTAAATGGCCCTCAAAATAGTGATTTCTGTTTACATATTGCTAACTTTTTTATGTTACAGATCCCTATAATAATGTTTGAGTATAAGCAGAACAACTTTATGTTTGTTCTTTGCAAAGGATAGAGTAATGCTAACAATCTGCTCTTCGTTTGATTTTTCTCCCCCTTGCCAATTCAGAATGCTACTTTGTCAATTTCTGTGCCAGGTGTAGGAACTCCTCCATTTTCCAAGTGTGACAGCGCAGGCAGAGAAGAGTGGATGAGCTGTAAATATAACCTAGAACTGCGGTCTCCAACCCCTGGGCCACAGACTGGTACTGGTCCGTGGCCTGTTAGGAACCCGGCCACACAGCAGGAGGTGAGCGGCTGTTAAGCAAAGGAAGCTTCATCTGTATTTACATCTGTATTTACAGCCACTCCCCATGGCTTGGTCTGCATCACCACCTGAGCTCTGCCTCCCCTCCGACCCCCAGTCCATGGAAGTGTTATCTTCCGTGAAACCAATCCCCGGTGCCAAAAAGGTTGGAAACCACTGTCCTAGAACACATTTAATTATGGAGAATGAAGTGTTAATATTCTGATATAATTATAGTGAAAAAAAATACCATCTGGGCATCAGTGCTTTTCCCCATTTGTGTTATCTCAGAATTATTTCTGCAAACAGCAGTTTCCTCAGCCAACTTAATATTGAGCCACCACAACGGAAATCAGCCATATTACTTCCTTATTTACTTATGTTGAAAATTGGAACAGAACGGAAATATTTCTTCACTCAGAAGTTGGCAGGAGCAGCAACAGGGCAATCTGTTAGGCATGACAGCTATAGGCTCTTTTCTTTCCCTTTTTTAAAAATAATATAGTCGATATTCAGAATGGTTTTCTAGGGTAAAATCATTTACATTTCTGATTATTCACGATCCTAGCAAAGCTTACTTTCTGTATACCTAAAAGATGAAAAAGGAGTTGGATTAAACTTGAGAATCACAATTATCTGTTACATTCTTATTAATGGTGAGAGAAAGGTAATAGAAAATTCTACCAAGTAACTTAAGCCACAAGCATAGTACAGCTGTTTTTAACTGTTTGCAGCAAGGTGGCATTTTGATTTTCTTTTTTGAACTCTTTTTTCTTTGGCTTCCAATGTCAGCTGCTGCACTGAGAATAGCAGGCATGATATTATTATGGGAAGTCTAGAACTTGCAAGTGAATTGCATTTCTAAAATTCATAAATTTGTCTTTTTCACATTCACAGCATAGTTGTACTTCCCTTCAGTACTTCTCATACTGCCTTGGATATAATTAGCTGTTTATGCCCCTGCCCCAAGCTAGTTTGTAAATTCCTGAACATCTGAGACAGTGTCCTAATTCACCTAACATCCCTTGCAGCACCTGCTGCTTCATCTTGCACTTGTTGGGCCCTTGACTTAGCTGAGCTGTTTTGAAGTCATTAGGCTGGAATGAAGAGAATGGTTATGGTTGATGCAATTTGTATTGCAAGGAGCAGAAACCCGTTCAAACTGACTTAACTAAAAGGAGACTTAGTATAAAGAAATAAGTCAAGGGTATCCCCTCGCAAGCATGATTTGTTCCCTTACTCTTATTTTCTGCTTCTGTCACTTTCTTGAACACATATCTTTGCCAGTGTTTTCTCTCACAACTGCTCAACAACGTTATATCTTTAGTAGTCCTGATGGGTTATATCTCTTAGTAGTTCTGATCAGAAATCCTTTGTGTTCAGGATATCCATGGTATGAGTATGAAGTGTCCAGTATTGACCAGACATATAAGGCAATTATGATACCTGTTTTTCTCCTGGCATGAAATCCTGTGCCAGGCTACTTCTGCCACCTTTGGCCTAAGAGCAGTTTAAGGGTGTTCATAGTGTTTTTCTAGACCATGTCTTGTAGGTTTCTCTAAACTTCTAGTAGAGACAAATGGCTATATCTGTACAGAACAGGAACCACAGATCTTGGCCACATGGGCAGTTTGCGTGCCACACTCCAGTGTGTGAGGAGAAGAGTCAGCGACTGATGGTGAGGACTGCCTGGGAGCCACAGCCACAGTTCAGTCGCTAGTTGTGAACTTAGTCTTTTTTCTCCTGCCTAACCATTTCCCTATTTGCTACGTTATTTGCATGTTCAGTGTTCATTTTCATGGTTTTAATTTTGAATAAAATTGAATACTTCTTTCAAAAAAAACACAAAGTCAGGAAGTAGAATTCTGTCAGGAGCCACAGCAGCATGTATGAGTCTCTCTTTCCTTTCCCCACTTTTCTTCCTCTTCCCCCCTCTCTGTTTTTCCCACCCTCCCCTCTCCATCCCTCTTGTGCTTTCTCTGAGCTTCTCCTTTTATGTGGCCCAAACCTGACTGCCTCAGCCCCCAGTCTGCCTACTCTTCCTCAAATGGCCTTAACCCACAAGAGTCTCAATTCCAAATTCCAACATTAAAGATTCTGATTAACTTAGTCAGCCAATGGATTGACTTCCTTCTAGGCCCAAGAAAATAGAGGCAGGGCTCAAAAAAGGGAACCATGGGCTAAATAGACCACAACAGTGGTTCTCTACCACAAACTCAGGACTCACAAAAACAATATAACATATCACGGATGGGATCGAAGCTCAGTTTATGCTGTTCAATCTGTATTATTACAAAATATTTATTTGCAATGAGGAAAAGAAAAATGTGAAATTTTAAAGATTAAAACTGCATAATGGTCCCCCCCTGCCCTAAGATTTTTAACACATTAACTGCCATGTGAGTTGTATTTAACTCAGGCTAGTTTTGAGCCAAGGGCCTTGTGAGGCAAAACCTGGGCAAAACTCTGCAGCTGGTTCATGAAAATCTTAGTTGTTGATGTTCTTATTGTTACAATTAGTATTGACAATTTGATTCTAAAAACATGGATTAAATGAAGTCAATAACGAATTTTTCATTAAATTAGAAAGGATCATTTTGTTTTTGAAGTTTTTATTCTGTTTTCATAATAAAACACCGTGGCCCCAAGGAAAAGAATTTTTTCTAGTGTGGCAGTCAGTGTGTTAAAGGTTGCCTGGTATTCTGAGTAAAAGTGTTTTATAATAGTTTAACTATCAGGTATATATTTTATCACAATGTCTGAAAGAATCATTAACAGTAATAATTACTAGAGCTTATTCAGTGATTACTGTTGCCAGACTCTGTGTTTTAGATATACTGCCTTGTCAGACTTTGCAATAATCGTACGAGAATAGGTACTGTTTTTTTTTCCCATTTTAAAGATGAGGGACTGAGGCACAAAGATTAAGTCATTTATAAAAGTTGCAAGGCTGGTTGGAGTTAGAGCCAGGATTCAAATCCAGGAAATCTGGCACCGTGGTCTGTACTCTGAACCTCTCTGCTATTCTGCCTTTATCAGAGACCATCAATTACACTGATCCAGAGTAATCTAAATCCAGAATGGAATGTGAGTGATTAGTTCTCTCATTGGGAAAGTATTCAGACAGTCTGGAGCAGCATTAAGCAAGGTTGTTGTAGAGGAAATGAGGAACTGTATTAGTGGCCCTTAGACACCAGTCCATGGACCCACTGTCTCAGAATCACCCAGGGAGCTAATTAAAAGCCATAAATTCCAAGACCCAAACCCAGGGATTCTTACTCACTAGGTCTGGGGTGGGACCCAAGAATCTATATTTTTAACAAGCTCTCTAGGTAACTGTGATACTCAACCTGGTTTGGAAACTCTGGAGTTGGTGATCTTTTATTCCCACATTATCTTCTAATACAGAATGGTAAATGGAGACTTTAGGGGTTGGAAGTCATGAATTCCTTTAGGTATGTACCTTGAAGGTCTTTTGAGATTGTTAGCATTGGCTCTTTTTGTCTCAGAGAATATAATAGGTGCTAATAAATATGTCAGTTTGCATAATCATGATCCCTGCTGTATAACATTATTCAGTTTATAAAGATCCATCACTTTATCAAATTTAAACTAATCTCCATCAATAAATTATTTATTGACCATGTGCTACTTGTGACGTGTAGCAATAAAAAATATAGCCCCTGTGCTGAAGGGGCTCATAGGTGAGACGGAGTAGACTGCAGAGCAGTACGGAGCAGCATATGCCAGAGCCAAGTGAGTGGTGTAGGTGGGGAAGGCTCCAGGGGGTCAGGGAGAAGCTGTCCTGTATCTACGTGTACTCTGGATCCGTGTGGGAGGAAGAGCCAGACCTTGGAAGGAGGCTCAGGGAAGCTGCAGGAAGGAGCTCCACAGCAGTAATGTTGTGCCAAGCCTCGTGTCTGTAAGGACGCTGTTGGCTCTCCAGCACTCTGTGGAGGCTGTTCATCCTCCGGAAGCTTCTGAATCTCAGAGCAGGAAGAGAGTCCATGTCCTTTATTTCCCATTTCTTCTACAGTAATTGCCTTGATCCTGGGGGGGGGATCATCCACGCAGGTGATCTGTCACACTCCTGAGCCTCTCAGTTCTTTGACCTCTTCATCTTACACTCTACTCACTTCACTCACTTCACCATCCGAATTCCCAGAGTCCATGTCCAGTTTTGCCGTTGGCCCAGTACATTCCTTCCAGAATCAGGAATCAGACCCAGCATTCTCTGGCCACCACCTCATTACCACAACTTGTATCTGTTTTTCTTGAGCACCTCCTGACCCGTGACCCCTCTGCTTTTTCACTCTCCTCTGACCCTGTATCTGGAGAACTTCCCTTCCTTTTTTGATTCATGTTAATTCTTCAGGTCCTGCTACACACCTCACTTTCTCAGGGAGGCTTTCTGCAATAAGGTTAGCTACCCATGTGAGTCCTCCTGTAGCATCCTGTATTTTCCCTTGGGTAGCATTGAGCATATTTTTAGTTAGCGTCTATATCCTCTGCCAGACAGCTTCATGAAGGCAGAGACAGTGTCTGTAGTGGTGCTTGAATATGAAAATGTATACTTCTAGTCTAAAACTTAGTGGTGGGGAAGGGTGGGAAGGAAGAAAATGGCAGGATAAGAAATAAGGCAATATTAGAATACACTGAAGGTGTGGGGGCTTTTTGTTTTATTTTCCCTACAAAGAGAACAGGCCTCTAGCTCAGAGCCTTAAGCAGATGGTAGTATCTCTGGAAGTTAATAACACTGCTTTGTTTTCTTTGTCTTTATGTGTACAGTTACTTTTATCCACAGAAGTGATAAGAGTTTCCTTTTAAAATAAATGTATAAAAATAAAATAATGAGTTGATTTAAAGGAAAGGCATAATAATTTGGTATATGGATGTAGAAAAAAAATCATGACAGCAGAAGCACTGAATGAAGTTTGGATAATGATGACTTGGATGAGGCCACAGTCACTCCTTATCAAAGACCTGGGGAAAGCCTGGAGCACTTTTTCAATACACTCATAGCCTATTGCCATTGAGACCCACTAGTCTAGAATAAAGGACAAAATCATATCTACTAATTATTGTATATCTTATAGTGAAACTTGGGAGCTCACAAGTCAAGCCCCTAGCATAGTGCCTGACTTAATGCAGTCATTCAATAAGTGTTACTTTCATTGTTTCCGCCCATAACCCGCTCCTGAAAAAGAGAGACCAAGTTCTAATCTGGTCTACTGCTAACTTCTAGCATAATCATTAAAGAGCAAGTCACTGCGAAGTGAATAGATTAGATCATTTCTGATGTCCTCTTCAATGCCAAGACTTTGTTTCCTTTAGTGTTGTTTTATGAAGAAATGGAAATAAACACATGTTCAATCTACCATGCATAGCCAAAGTCTAAAGTTTTTTTACTCTAAATAGTCTATCCTTAAATTTTAAAGACTTGGAAAATTATTTATTGTCACTATTTAACTATCCTTTCAAGGGCTAGTGAAAATTAAATGACATTTACATCTTATTGTAATTCAGACTTTGAGAAGTTCAGTGGCAAAATACAATGATTCATCACTTTTTATGTTCTGTGATCACACTGCCTTCATGTAAGTATAAAGGAAAGTAAATGTCATTTTCAAAAGTAATTATCTTGGGTCTTTACACAAGTAAAGCTAGGTGTTTCATCTAATGTTTTAGAGATGTAGAAGTTGAACTTTTTCTTTGAGAGTCAGTGGTTTTTAAAGGGGAAATCAAATTACCAGGAAGATGGTCATAAACACACAGGCTCTTAGACTGGGATGTTACTTTGCTTTTTATTCATGATATTTTCCTCTTTTTTAAAATTTGTCTAACAATCTTTCTCTCTGGTTTTATATTTGCATTTCTGCCAGCTAGACACTTAAGATGTTAATCCTTCCCTTAGCTAATTTTACAGACTTTGAGCCAGAGACTTGCTATGCTTACAAACTGTTACATGTACTGTATTTTGTCTTTTGATATTGAAGAAACTATTAAAGGAAAATTCTTTTGTCTAACGTTCTTGCCCAAGAGGAAGGTTCTATAACCTCAGAAGTCAATAGCTTTATTTATGTATCTGCAGTAAGTGTAATTTTCTTTCTAATATTAAGACAAGTACAACTACCTTAAGTGTCCCTGCATTATTTATATATCTATGTACTTGAATTACTCAAATTTTGAGCTCCATGGTTATGATTATGATGTACCAGTTGATTTACATTATTGATATTACAACAGATGGTAATGGTGCAGGTTGAAATAAAAGATCATTAAGCTAAATATTTTAGCCTTCATTGGCTCCCTGTTGCATAGAATTTGTCAGAGTGAAATAGAATCATAGCATTTCAGAACTGGAAGAGTCCTTAGAGATTATCTCATCCAGTCCCTCATTTGACAGATGAGAAAACAGAAGTCCAGAGAGAATGCTACTTGCCAAGGTCGTACAGCTAGTTAGTAGCAAACCTAGGACCAGAATCTAGGTCGGCCATTTTCCAATTCAGTGCTTTTTTTACTGTCTCTATGTGAGATTTTTAGGTGGTATTCTCTTTAATTACTCCCTGATGTCAACACCAATTATTCTAATCAATTTCATATCTGTTCATTTCTGGAACATACAGTTTCACCCCATTATAAGTCTCAGTTGGTTAAACTTTTATATCTGGCTTTCTTTTAGGTTCGTCTCCACTCACATCTTTTAATCTTGAAGACTGTAGAATACACCTGGATCTACCACTTTTTTGGAAAATTTCCCTACCAAGCAATAAGTTACCCACTGTGCTCTTATAGTATAGAAGCTTTTGAGTTCTCTAAATCTAAACAAGATTTCCTTCTGTTTTCCCATGAAGCCACATTGTTGCTTATTCATTTTAGTGGTGAGTGTTGTTGTGCCAGCTGCTTTTGTTTTGGAAGATGTGGACTTCAACCAAATGGCCCCGCTGGGAGAAAATCATAGTTCTTACAATGCTTCATTTCCCTCAATCTTTGAACTCTCACCAAGTTCCCACTCAGGTGATGATGTCATCATAGCCAAAGAGGGAACTAGTGTTTCAATGGAGTGTCTTCTCACCGCTGGTCACTACGAAGATGTCCATTGGTACAACTCAAAAGGACAGCAACTGGATGGCAGAGGCAGAGGTAACTGTGTCAGGGTGTAATTAATCAAGTTTACTCATTTCCTGTTCTGTCTTCTTGGTTTTTAAGATAGTCAAGAAATCTCAAAGATGAGGTGACAGGATGAGTAGTTTAAAACTTTTGAAAGGCCTAGAGTATTAGACCTATCAGAAAAAGCAAAGTAATTATAATTATTTCACCAGAAGAAGAAAAAAAGAATAGTTATACATTTAAAAAGCGTTTACATGACAGTAAGGTGTTTTCTTTCCTCCTGACTTGGTTTCCTCCTTCACTGAAGGTAGACTAAATCAGGGCTCTTTCATACAGCTGTGCAGGTAGTGTACTGCACAACTCCACGTGTACCATTCATTCACCTAGACTGCTACCAAATAGTACAGTGTGGTGCCCTGTATGAAAATATCAAGAAAGGTCTTAGCTAGACTTAAGAAAATTTGTTATGAATAAAATATTTTTTGCTCTGAAATGAATTACTATAAACGTTAGAGGAAGTCTAGGGCATTTTTTAAAATGAGTATAAATCTATGCATAAAACTTTGATGTTAGATCTCTGAGCATTAGAAGGGCATTATGAGGCCAGGCGCAGTGGCTCACGCCTGTAATCCTAGCACTCTGGGAGGCCGAGGTGGGTGGATCGGTCGAGGTCAGGAGTTCGAGACCAGCGTGAGGCAAGAGTGAGACCCCGTCTCTACTAAAAATAGAAAGAAATTATCTGGCCAACTAAAAATACATATAGAAAAAATTAGCCGGGCATGGTGGCACATAACTGTAGTCCCAGCTACTTTGGGAAGCTGAGGCAGAAGGATTGCTTAAGCCCAGGAGTTTGAGGTTGCTGTGAGCTGGGCTGACACCACGGCACTCACTCTAGCCCGGGCAACAAAGAGAGACTCTGTCTCTAAAAAAAAAGAAAAAGAAAAAGAAGAAGAGGGGCATTATGGAACTCTGTAAGCCCTTCCAGCTCATTTTTTCTATTCTATTCCTTAATTTACTTGAAAAGAGGAAGGTTTCTCTTGTATTTTTCTGTTTTTCAGTCTTAAAAATCAGACATAATGATAATGTGACCAAGGTCTACATTTTGACAGATTTTTATTTAATTTTGCTATTTGTGGATCTGTGAACCCATCCTAATCCAGACTACTATTTCTTTAACCAGTGTTGTGTTATAGAGATTTTTTTCATGCATATTTGAGTTATAATGTACCTCAAAAGGAAATCACCATGAAAAGCCAAAGGGATGAAGATTAAATTCTGAGATCCTCACAAACTTCACTTTCAGGAAAGACCATCTTTTTTTGCTAGAAAGATAGTGTAACCTCTTGAAATATAAAGGATATTGGTTATTCATATTAGAGTGGAAAATAGAAAAGTACAAAGGTGTTATTTCCTTCAGAAGTACACGCTAAATAAACATCTTAACCTTTTACAGACTGAGTAACTGCTCACCAGGGGATTGAAGAATTTGAGTTAGAAAGAAAAGAGTATTTTTAATGAGCTTGTTAAAAATACAAACCTACTGAATCAGAATCTCCAGAGTGGTACCTGGAGTGTGTATTTTCAACATGATTTGGGGTTCCACATTTGGACCCACTGAACTAGATTCCTGTCTCCTCTGGGTGCTAGGATATCCTGACCAAACGCATCTGAGATTTGAATTATTCAATCAGTGTGATCATTTTAGACTAACTGCATAAACAAAGCCTTAGGTTAGGACAAGACCAGCCAAGTGGAATGGCAGTTTTATTTTCCTATTTTGCGTTTACTCTGAAAACCGCTAACATCTATCATTGATGCTTTCAGCAGCAGCTCTGGAAAATTGTATTAAGTTTTATGAATCTCAAGTGAGAGGAGTTTAAAGAGCATGTCAGTCTAGTATAAGGTTCATAAATCTTGAGCTATTATCAGCAAGTGAGCTAGAGAGTTTGTGGTTGTAGTGCAGCAGTTGATGAATGGAGTCTGCATAGTTCATCATAGCTTGGATTCAAAGGGTATCCTTTTCATAGCTCTAAGTTAGTAGAAGAGAAGCTTGTGGTATATTGGCTATATTCATAACTGCATATTTTCCTCCTTTTTGCATTAGCGAAGTGATGGCTCTTAAAAATAAATGTACCTATAGAATTTAAATAAGTTTTGATGATGATAGAAAGTGGGCACAATCTAGAGTGCTCACTAATTTATGTGCTACTAACATAATCCAGAACTGTAGAATCTCAGGGATGAAAGAGATTTTGAAGATTGGGCATTTAGGTGATACTTAACAAGCAGTCACTCAGCCTCTCCTGGGATACCGCCTCTAGTCACTAGAAGACACACCCACACCCCAGGTTAGCCCATCCATCCCATCTTTGAATGGCTTTCATAGTTAAAGCAGAGTGCTCTGGGAGTTTACCATGAAGGTAAAGGCAGAGCCAAGTTACTGAAGAATGTTGAATCAAGGTGAGTGGTCAATATGTTTTTCATCAACTTGTATACTTCTGTATACACGTTTCCTGAATGAAGATACTTTCGTGTATGGAAGAGAGGTAGCATGTTTTAGGTTTAAAACAGAAGCATAGCCATCTTAAGGGCAACTTTATTCTCTTTGCCAAGTTGTTTGTTTATCGTAACTTGTGAGATGCATCTTTTGGCTTGTGCTTCAGTTACTCTTGCCAAGAAATCAAGATATCATCAACAAACCTTTCGTAACAAAACAAATTAATGTGTGCAAGGCATATGAGACTAGCCAGTTAGTAATTAAAAAAAACAACTTTTTTTCTTGTTATGTAAGTTCACTACGGAAAGTGAGCAGACAGTTAAAAGAAGAAAATAAAAATTATAACAATTTAAAATACCATTATTTTAAACCATTGTTTTATATTTCTGAGACATATTTTTCTAGTATCTGAAAATGTATAGAGATTATGATGTCAACACACATACACATATAAATTTTTTTTTTAAGGTTAGTCATTTAGCATTATGTAGACATACCAGTCTCACTGAAAGGCTTTTTATGCTTGGCAGTAAAAAAGAAGCTGTGGTAATTATTAGTGTCAGGAAGGAAGATCTTGATTTCCTTTTTAAGTTCCAGGCTAATTAAATTCTGACTACCCTTTTTTACATGATTGAAACAAACAGTAGAATCTAACAGATGAGTTAAGGTACTTTCATGAAGAGGCAGCTGGCATATTTAGTAATAATATTCTTTATGCTATAATTTTTTTTTCATTTGTCGGATTATCAGGTGGAAAATGGTTGATTTCTGATAACTTCCTAAACATCACCAACGTAGCCTTTGATGACCGCGGGCTCTATACGTGTTTCGTCACCTCTCCAACTCGTGCCTCCTACTCTGTCACCCTACGTGTTATCTTCACCTCGGGAGACATGAGTGTGTATTACATGATTGTTTGCCTGATTGCCTTTACAATCACTCTCATCTTGAATGTCACACGGCTGTGCATGATGAGCAGCCATCTTCGCAAGACCGAGAAGGCCATCAACGAATTCTTTAGAACTGAAGGGGCTGAGAAACTTCAGAAGGCCTTTGAGATTGCAAAACGCATCCCCATCATCACCTCAGCCAAAACTCTGGAGCTCGCCAAAGTGACACAATTCAAGACCATGGAGTTTGCGCGTTACATTGAAGAACTGGCAAGAAGCGTTCCTCTTCCACCCCTTATTCTTAACTGTCGAGCTTTTGTGGAGGAAATGTTTGAGGCTGTGCGAGTGGATGACCCTGATGACATGGGAGAAAGAATTAAAGAGAGACCTGCTTTGAATGCTCAAGGTGGCATATATGTCATTAACCCAGAGATGGGGCGGAGTAATTCGCCAGGAGGAGATTCAGATGATGGCTCCCTGAATGAACAAGGCCAGGAGATAGCAGTTCAGGTTTCTGTCCACCTTCAGTCAGAGACCAAAAGTATTGATACAGATTCTCAAGACAGCAGTCATTTCAGCTCACCTGATGATACGGGATCTGCCGAATCTAATTCTAACTACAAAGATGGAACATACGAAAACTGTCAACTGTAAGCTATCCCAGTACCTACAAAAACAACTCACAGAAAAGGAACCTGTTTCTTGGAAAAAACAACATTCTTACCAAAAGATGACTGGGGTTTTCCGTTTGTTAATATTAAGCACATGAGAACATGAATTGCCAAAATCTTTGTAAAAATGCAGTGATTTTCCTATCTGGTATTTCTCAGTCAATTTCCCTGAGCTTGAATAAATGATGCATGTTAAGATTTAAAGGAGCCTGAGAGATAAACATGATAGGAAAAGTACTGAACTCTGAGAGTCCCATGGTTTCTCTTCTGGTCACAGATCTTCCGTTGGTGAGGTCTGACACTTAGCTTGAGGCCTCAGTTTTCCGATCAGTAAGATGCAGGATTTGCATTAGAGGAGATCTGAAGTGGTTTCTAGCCCAGTAACTTCTTACCCATTACCTTTAAACCACCAAAATCTTCAGCATATCTCCAAGTAAACCTTTCCCTGGACTTTTGGTCCTTTCTTTTAGAAAGAATCAAGCTTAAACTTTAGTCTGTGATCCAGATTTCCACACCAGTGCTATAACGTGCAGAGGTACGAGTGTTTTTCAGACGTTTTGCCTTGTGGAGTGTCCAGTGATACATCCTAGGTTGAATCTCTTCAACTTAGCACGTCTGTATTGTTATACAGATATCAAGGAGCTAACTGCTCTTTTGTAAACCACTTTCCATGAGTAAATTAGTCCTTCTTGGGAGCATGTCATGTCTTTTTAACTTTCTGAGACATCATTTAGTTCATTGAGGCTGGCAGTGATTTCCCAACTGATCTCCTGAAGGGAGCAATTTGTTCCTAAGGAATAATGTCTTTGATGCTTTTTAGAAAAAGAACAATGTCAAGTCATCTGTCTCTGGCAAATCATGGATCTTGATGTTTCTGTTAATAGAATTTCTCAGGCTTTCCTTTTTTAAAAGTATTGGACTCTACAAGTGAGTTCTATCTTTGGGATCCCATTCTAGGATAAAACCCAGAGCTGGATTCCTCCTTAGACCTCTGTCAACACTCTTACCCTCTGTGTTCTTAAATACGGTGCTAACGGTTGAATGCTTCCTAATCTTGTTTGTTTATATTTTGTTGTTAAGGTTTTTATTTTTGTGTATTTCAGATACATAATGCTGAACTAGGGCTGCTTTTGTGGCCTTTCTGAGAAGCGCTTACCTGAAATAAGATTAGATAACCTGAGAGTATGTCACCATATTAAAATACACCCACACACACACACACACACACACACACACACACACACACATGATCTAGACATAAAAAAGGAGAAAAATGATGGAAGATGCCATGTGGTTCAACTGTGTGTAATAAACACTTAAGATGGCATTTCTTGCCTGGATGAGATAGGCTATGATGGAATTGTAAATACTCATCAGAACAATTTTGTCAGCTACAGGAAGCTTGGTGCCATATAATTTTAAGAACTTAGCAGTGGAGCTCCATTTGGGGCTTCACATTTCTTCATTTGACTTCTGATTGAACTAGAGGCACCTGAAGGAAATGTTCAGGGGAGGTTTTATCAGGATTTTAATTTAAGGTTTCAAACAGAGGAAGACAGGAAATCCAACGTGTGACCAGATAGAACTTAGGCCTTTCTTTGTCAGGCTTATCAGAAGTAATGTGTCTGCTCTGGATAGCATGAATGAATCAATGTGCAGTTTTATCAGATGGCATTACAGATAAAGTGATAATGCTGCCTTTTCTCTCTCTCAGGCTGTTTCCATGGAAACCTCCAGAGCCAAACAAAAGCTAACCAATCATTTAGCCAATGCTTGCCTTGCCTCATAGACCACTGTTTCTTTAAGGAAAACTGTTTTCTTGTATTTGGCTATGAAAGCAAGGGCTCTTGAACATATCCTAAAGTATATAGAATACATTTTCCCTTCTCACAATGTTTCTCTTAAAAAAGTAAAAATTTTTTAAATCCCTTGTCTAAGGTCAGTCCCCTGGGCATCCCTTAGAGCTTCAGATAGTACCTTTAACCCTGTCATAACATATTAGGTTTGGGATCATCTCTTAGGAAGTCACTTTTCACATTAAAGAGAACAGTTTTACCCTACTTGTTCTCATAAGAGACATTAGTGTTTGGAACCCTAAGATAGACATATTTAATCATCAAAGTTCTGGGAAACAGAACTTTGAAAAAATATAGGAAATACTTTTTAAAATCTGAGTTTGCACAAATAATATACAATAATTAAATACAGTCTACTCCATTGTATCCTGGATAAATTATTTTAGAAACATAATGGTGACCTAATTTAGTGGCCAAAGTAACTTGTTTACTTTGAATGTTCCAGTTTATGGTGCCATTGATAAGGAATTAATGTAGGTCAAAATTTAATTGAACTTGGTATTATTTTGTAAAGCTAGTTTTCAAGAAGAAAACCATACTTAATATTTCTGTATCTAATCAAATACTCTTCGTATATAGTTAACAGTCTCATGTTATCTTTTTGTTAAATCCTTAACCTTTTGAACTTAAACTACAAAGTCTTTTGACAATAACTATAGTGTAATTATCTTTTTGTCTCACTGGATTTTGTAGTTAGTGAAAAATGCCTTTACCCAAAAAAAAAATGTATTTAAAATAGTTCTGTCATCGCATTTGTAAATTTTATCTTGTATTGTGATTTCATGAACCTTACTGCCCTTATGAAATGGTAGCTTTGTGAAATACATTTACCAAAAATCAACATTTAAACATCTTTATAGATTCTTTACCAGTTTAAGTCGAGCTGCTACTCCCCTTCGAGTTCATAGGCGGCTTGATAACCACCTTTCTGCAAAGTTGCATCTGTTATGATGGTTTAATTCTTGAGTCAGGGCCAGGGAGCATTTATATTTGCTACCAACTACCTTGATATAAATATCTTGGAGTTGCCGACCTAGAATGTTGTGACAAGGCTCCTGGCTGCTTCTTTGCCTCACATCTATATTAAGATCAGAGCAATATCTGCACACGGCTTTCCCTTTGGTCCTCCAGACACAGCAAGCCCCTTGGTCCAGTCAGTCCTCTCCACGCCCTGCATGTATTTTCACCTTAGATCAGACTCTGTCTCTTGGGCCCCATATGGCACAGGAGCACAGCATGCTTGTTTCCTAGAGCCCAGCCAGTCATGGGTGCTAGCCTAGTCTTAACACACCAGCAGTTGTGACGCAAGCATATTGTATTTTCTGAGTCACGAGTAAGAGAGTGCAGTCTTTTCTCATCTAGGCCAGGAGTACCGAAAATACTCAGCCTTATATAGAAATTCCTAGCTTCTCGTTAACACATTTCAGAATGTAAACGAGTATTATTTGATATGGTTCAGATGATGTTTAAATGGTCAGCATTTCAATAAATACTTGTATCATAATTTTGTCTCTTCTTTTAAAAAAGTCATACTTGAATGTAATTTATTAAATGTTCAATGGAATGTATTTCACTTGTCTGAAATTTTTATAGAGTACGGTTCAATTTTGTATGTGATAGAATTTGAGGTTAATTTGAAACAGGAGTAAATTTGATTTCAACTTGGATTCCACCATGACTACACACTTCAACCTTACAAATATTAATATTTACTAAGTATTGTGGATGTTTTTGGTGCTACGAGCCATACTGAGATGGGGATGCTGCCCATCTCTGCAGCATCCACAAATCTGTGGATACCAGACTATCCTCCCTAGGCCCAAATACAGCAGTTTCCGACTTCAGAAGTAAAGCATTCCTGGCAAAGGCAAGAGCTTGAGCAAAGGCCTAGAGATAAGAAGGTTTATTTCAGTTTATGATGAAATTTGGAAGGTGGGAGAGGTAGCTCTGGTAGAAGCCAGTCTACGGTCCCATAGGGGTAGAGAGCAGTGATGGGAAGTGGACATGGATAAGCATGAGTATTAGGAGAAAGGCAAAGGGAACAGGTGAGAGGTGTGACTCACTACTTAAATGCCACCAATTCCTTAGGATGAAAACCTAGCCCGTCTCCCTATGGCAAAAGATGGCTAGACTTGGATCTTTATTTGACCTCTAGCGTGTAACCGTGGGCAAGTGACTCAGCCTTTCTAGGCTTTAGTAAAATAGAGTTGATAATACTTGTCTCACAGAATTGACATGAGGATTAAATATAGCAACATGTAAGCAAATGCTATATTAGCAATAACATGCCAGACAGTGTAAGGGGCTAGTAATGCAGCCAGAGTGTCAGCTTTGTGAGCAGCCACGTCCGGCTGATGACTAGGATTGCATTTGTGGTCAACTAAAAATTCCTAAGAATTGCATTTGGCTTCATGCCATAGGAACCCAATTATGGCGGCTTATCCAAGTAAGAGATTTATTTTCCTCAATTAAGTTCAGAGATTGGCAGTCTGAGGCCGGTGTAGGGACTCAAGGACCAGCATCAGGGAGATGACTCTTTCAAGATTCCTCTCCATCCTTAGCATGTGGCTTTCATCTTCAAGGTCACAAGCTCTCTTAGGTTGAGTTCCTCCAGAAGAGTTCCTGAGACAGATTTGTGTACAAGTGGTTTATTTGGGAGTTAGGTGATCCCAAGAAGGTAGGGGAGTGGGGAGTGAGATGGAGGAGAAGAAAGCCAACACAGGATGCATTAATGAATGTATTACTGCTGTGGACAATGTGTTCAGAACCACTAGGGAGCTCTCTCTGCCCTCAGTGGACGTAGCTCATGCCCCAGAGGTATCCTACCTGAAAGACAAGGAGCTGGGATATTTATCCACCAGCTTCCATCTGTCTTTAGTTAAGGCCTGGTGCTGGGGTCATTAACTCCCTGGCACTTTCAGCCTGCCATCTATGGGCTAAGCATGCTCCTGTGGCCATCAAAAGCCCTCAGGCAGAGAATCACAGGAGCTTTCTGCAGGAATCCTGTGGTGACTATATTAATAGTAATGATAAGTGTCAACGAATTAGTGGGCAGGGCACTGACAGCACCTGCCATACAGGACGTCACCTTCAGCATCGTGTCTACATTCCAGGCAGGGAGAAAGGTAGACGGTCAAAGGACAACAGGTAGTCGCTGAGTCTGTACCTTTTTATCAAGAAAGCAATAGCTTTCCTGAAGCCTCACCCAACTTCTGCTACTCAACAGCCAGAACTGGGTTACATGACTGTCTGCTGTAGCTGTTAGAAAGCCTGAGGAGATGAGCATGGATATTTTTAACTGAGCACATTGTCCCAAAGTTTGGGTTTCTGTTAAGAAAGGAGGGAAGAATGGAAGTTGTGGATAACAGGTAATGTGTGACAAGGTCATCTTCACATGCATTACAGGAACAAAATGTGGTTCTGTGGAGGATAAAATTGAAAACCATGTTCCTTGAAGATAATCACATGCATGAACAAAACAAAAATCAGAAGTGGTAAATGTTAGGCTAAATAAATCTTCAAGCCATCACTTACATTGTCTCCAATACACGTGGCTCAAACAGCAGACAGGCTATGAGATTCTGCTGAGGGCATAATTGGCTTATCTGAACCTAGGGATTCATTAACACATATTTACTGACCACCTGCTATGTGCCAGTGCTCTTCCACGAGCCAGGGCCTCTGCGGTGATAGTGACTGGCAGGGTGTACATATAATCGGGAGTCAGAAAAGCCTCTCAAAAGAGGGCATTGTGCTGAGACCCAAATGATGAGGAGCCAGACATTCAACGATTAGGAGGGAGGGGAACTCCAGGCAGAGGAAAGAGCAATGACAAGGTTGGCCTGTTAAAGAAACAGAAAAATAGTCCTGTGTGTCTGGGGAGGGGAGACAGAGAGGCAGGGGCCAGAAATATCGTTAGATTTCAAAGCCCCTTTCAGCTGGCCCCAGAAATAAATTTCTTAGAAGAAATGCCAGTATCTAATTTGGAAAAGAAGACTTACATATTTAGGGGGGAACATTTGATCGTTCAATAGTGCTGTTTTTTTTCTGAAGTCATCTGTGCTAAAAAACAATTGTACTAATTTTCTTTAAGGAATTAAACTCCTTCAGAGCCCCTTAAATTCTAATCATGTTTTTGAGTTTTCATGTTTTTGCTGGAACCTATTGATTAGGAAATATATATATGTAAATACACATATGTCACTCCATCTGCCTAGAGGATCTGTGGCTGCTGCCAGTGTGCTTATTCTTCCTGACAGTTGGAACACTCTGATTTGCCTCCAGCTCAGCTGTGCGAAAGGGAGGACTCAAGTGTCCTAAGTGGTGATAAATCAGCATTTAAGGGGCATCCTTCGGATAGAAGAGCCACCCTCTGGGAAATAGTTTGTCCCTAAGCATAAGAGAGGGAAGTTCATCAGAAGAAACTCCTGATGTAGTATTTTTGCAGTGTGGGTTTCATTGCTCTTTCAGAAACTGCAAGCAGACAGTTGTACCATTCCTAAGGCTACTCCACTCATAGCCCCTTGACCCCTTGAACACCTAAGACCACACCTATTCATTTAGTTTTCAGCAAACGTTTCTTGCACGTAAACTGGGGACACTACCATGAGCAAAACTAGATGTGGTCTCTGCTCTGTGAGAACTTACAGCCTATGGGAAAATAGATCCAATTCAAATAGTCACATAGAGGGTGTATAGTTAAAAATTGAGCAGTGTGCTAAAGGAAATGATTCTATGAGAGCCTAGAACAAAGGAGTCTGATCCAGTTGAAGGTCAGAAGAATTTCCTTAAGAGGTGATACTTGAAGCACCAGGCATTGCATGAGGGTTTGTTATGTTTCTTGCCATGAGCCAGGATTTGAGTCGTAGATCCTGCTCAAAATAAATTTACAAGCCAGTTGAGAAAATAAGATGTTTCTGCAATAAACCGTCTGAAAAAGAAAGTGTATTATCAAGTGCTAAGTGGATTAGAACTAGAAATAAATGCAGAAAGACTTAAAGCTGAAACGAGTGTGTGAGCAGAGGATGGACAATGCTTTGCAGACTGGGTGAGATTTGAGCTAGACATGGAAGGATAAATAAGACATGGATGGAGAAAAAAAGGTGTTAATCTGATCAGGCAACTCAGGAATCTTCAATTGTGCCCTATTGTCTAAGTAGGAAAGAAAAATCCAATTTCTTGGCCCTCCAAGATCTGCTCCCATCCTATCTTGCCAAATTTACCTTTTGAAAATCCTCTCCACTCCTTTGGGAATACTTTAACATATTCTGCCTTTTATATTACAGTTCTTCTCTCCTTACCAGTTTTTGAGCAACTTGAGGAATGGCATCATATATTAGTCAACTATCTTTGTAGCTTCTATTTCTTAGGGTACCACCCTTCACATACAAGAGATAAGAGATAGTAAATGTTTGTTGCACTTAATGGAACAAGGAGGGCTGAACTTGTGCTGTGGTATATGACTGCGTCCATTGGTCGATGTTAGAATTAGGGATGAAGGCTTGGGAGATATGGCTGTCCCTTCTCCAACAGCACTCTCTTCCTTCGTGACACCACCCACTGTTTTAAATACCATCTTCCCACTGGCGACTCCCAAATGTAAATTTCCAGCTCCAAATGCTCCCTTTCTGAAGTGTGAATCTAATGCCTTCCTACTGGGCATCTCCACTTAGCCAGGCATCTCTCAATGGCATTGCAAAATTAGTATGTCCAAAATGGAATTTTTTTATTCCTTTACCTAACAACAAAAGAATACTCTAGTTTCTCCCCCTGCCATCTTCCCTCAGTAAATGACACCACCATCTATGCATTTTCCCAAGCCAAAAGCCTGCATCATCCTTGACTTTACTTGCCTAACTCACCATGTGCATTAGGTCCACAAGTCCTATTGTCTCACTTCAAAAAACATGCATCCAATCCATCCACTACTCTCTACCTCCACTGACACCATCCTAGTACAAGACACCATCATCTCTCACCTGTACTTTTTGATGGTCCCCACTGAGCTCCCTGCTCCCACTTTTGTCCCCAGGTCATCCATTCTCCTCATTGCCACCACAAGGAACTTTCAAAAGCACAAATACCATCAAGTTACCCTCTGCTTATAATCCACAATGAAAACTCTAGGAGAAAATTCATACACCTTGCCATGGCCTACAAGACACTATTTGATCTGGCTCTTTCCTGTGTGTCTTGAGCTCATGGTCCACCACTCTCCACCTCACCCATTGCATCCCAGCCACAGTGGCCTCCTTGCTGTTCCTCTAACAAACCAAGTGTGTTCCCACCTCAAAATCTATGTTCCTCCTGTTCCCTCTGCCTAGATCTTCCCCTTTCCATGTTCCTTTCACCGGCTTCTTTTTGTCATTCAGATCTCAGCTCAGTTATCATCATTTCAGAGAGGCCTCCCTGACCACACTAAAGCAGTTGTGCCCTAAAAGAAAAAGATAAAGATTGCACATGGAGCTGTGCAAGAGAAAAAAAAGATAAAGTAGTTGCTCCCAGAGTGAGGGTTAGGGTTAGGGTAATGGTTTAAAAACTCTATTTCATTTCTCTTTCATTTTTATCATAGTGTTTATCATTATTTGATATTATTTTTTTATTTATTTACTTGTCTGTTATGTATTTCTCTCACCTAGAACATCAGCTCCATGAAAATAGGTACCTTACTTATCTTATTTTTTATTATATTCTCTGGCACCAAGATGGCAATCACTAAATATTTCTGGCATCATTGATGTAGACACATGGGTGAATGCTGATTAATTGTGTGAACTGAAAGCATTTAGCATCTTTGCCTCAATTTACCTCCTTAACTGATGAAGATGAAGGAAATACACTACTTGGCTGTTCTAGAAAACAAAGGAAGTGATTAAGATAAAATAGAAGACTGAGGTCTTTACCACTTATTTTGAGAAAAATACTGAAATTCATGGGCAATAAGCCATTTGAAAGTGGTAATGACAAAGCTAATGGAGAAAGAAATTCATTGTTTTCTTACCCGGAACTTCCTGAGGACTTGGTAAAATGGGGAAAAATAAAATGTACCCTTGTGCAATACAAAAATTCGTAAATACAGCTTACATTAATTTAAATAGAGTAACACCATATATGGCATCAATAGGTATTTTACTAAGTGTTTTGTTTTTTCAGATAGTTAATATCCCCATTGTAAGAAGCATTTTTTGCAATTTGAACATTTTAACAGAAACAGTTTTCAAATGAATTTCAGTGCCACCTCCTCTGGGAAGAACACTGAACAGAGCCTTTGTCAATAACTTGGAGACGTCATTGTAAGTATACGTTATTATATTTGGGTATAAAATAATGATAAGCTCTGAAATCTCTGAAATCATAGATGTGTACAACTGTTAGGCTTTCTGAGATCTCTCTTATGTGTATTGCATAGGTTTTTTTCTCTTCTCTCATTTATTTAATCAATAAGTATTTGGAGGGCACCTAGCACATGCCAGGCTGGCCCTGAGGACTATAGCCACAGTGATAAACAAGATAAATGTGATCCCTGCCCTCCTGAAACCTAGAATCTTCTGGGAAAAGATGTGTCGTGATCAAGTAACTGCATGTGTGACAAGCGTCTCAAAGGCCTATCCAGGGGCTCAAGGAAGGCCTCCCCAAAGAAGTGGCCTTTAAGCTGATTCTATGAAGGAGTTGCTCAGGGGAAGAATGTTCCAGCCAGATGGAAAAGCATGTGCAAAGGCCATGAAAGGTGAAAGCCAAGGTGCATTTGAGCAGACAAAAGAAGAGGATGGCTCCTGATGACACTGCAGAGTGACAAGGGCCAGATTGAAGAGCCCCCCCATAAGCCAAGGCTGGGGATTTGTCTTCGTTCTAAGACAAATTAAATGATTTTGAAGAGGGGAGTGAAATGACCACTTCAAAAAATGTGTTAGAAGAAAGCTATTTAACCAATAAACCTGTGCTTTCATATACATTTTTGGTTCAGTTGATGTTAAAGTAGCTGGTGTAATTCACCTTCCATAGGCTATGGAATTGACAGGTGGTGCTTAGGCGTGCATGGGGAAAGTGCAAAAATCAAAAAGTGGATATTCAGGTTTGGGGAGTGCAGGTTTCAGAAAGGAACCTAATTATTGGCATTCTATTACATCACTGGACATGTAACAGCCTTAATTTAATTCAGGTCAAGATTATCTAGAGACACCTGGTATATATGCAAGGCCTAAAGGGAAGACTGTTAGTATGAAAGAACTCACATTGGGAATAGATACCTGAGTTCCAGGGTCACCTTGGCCACTAACTATAGACTAAGGGGATGCCTAAGGGACCTCCCCTCTCTAGAATGCTGAGCTGCACATACCTTAGCAAGAAGGAGGGTCGAAGTGGTGGCTCCACCACCTACTCACCAAGTGACCTCGGACAAGTTATTTCTGTATCACGGTACCTATTTGTGAAAACCCTATCTCACCAGGTTGTTGTGAGGGCTAAGACACCTGGCACAGAGAAAGCAATCAGTAAATACTAGGATTATTCTGCGATTTTATAGTTTACTATCTAATGACTCAAAAATTAGCCTGCCATAGCAGGAGAAAGAATTTGGAAAGGAATGTTTCCTTAAGAAAAAAAGAGGCCTCTTATAGATTAAGAATTCATGTTACATATTACATTTTTCCATATCCTTTTGAGAGTTAGTAACATTTTGGGAAGCATCTTGCACCATCCATCTGCCCAACACTTGTGCTCTAGAATATCTTTCCTCTAACAGCTTGGCCAACTCTGTTTTGAATATGTTCAGTGCTGCTACGCCTTGTCTATTCTGAGCATGTTATTAACCTGAGCTTGAATGTATCAGTATAAATTCTGCTAAGAGCCAACTTTTTCTTAATTTCTGAGCATCAGTGCAGAAATAAGCTTGCATGATTTCTTTGTGGTCTCTTTGCAGACCCCAAGGGTGTTAATAATAAGTCACATACTCTCTGTTTTCTCATTATTTTTAAATAACTGGGTTTTAAATTATAAGCTTAATACATATACATTGTTTTAAAATATGAACAGTATAGAAGGTTTTTAGGTTAAAAAAGAAATGGGCTTTTCTTTATCTCCCACCTCTGGCTCCCTAGTCATACTCGCCATATATTTGGGGTATTTTTATACATCCTTCCATAAATTTTCTCCCTCCCTTCTTCTTTTTCTATATATACATATATTCTCCATTGCTGTCTTTATTTTACACAAATATTATGCCATCTTTATTTCCTACTTCCTTTCCTATATATATTCTGTATAATTGTATTTATTTTATATAAATGTGACTGTATGGTTCAGATCCTGTGTCTTGGACATTTTTCCATGCCAGTACCTATAGGTCTGCCTCATTCCTTTGAGTGGCTTTCTAGAATTCTATTAATGGAATGTACCCTTTAACTAACCCCCTGTTGATGGATATTTTAGATGTTTCTAATTTTTTGCTTTTACAAACATTTCTGCAACAAACATTTCTGGACATATGTCTTTGCATGCTTGAGGGACTTTATCCTTTAAGTTCTTAGAAGTTTTAAAACCCAGAACAGCATCCTCCCATATGTTCACCAAACCATCAGCATGTCACTGCTAATGTCAGTCCTCCAAAAAGAGCTCCTTCCAAGGCTCTTATTGTACTGCCTTACTGTACAACAAAGGAACAATCAATACCTTGATAGGCATCATTAATACTTATTATGAAGATTGGTGATAATGTAACAAAGCACTTACCAGATATCTGCAATACCATAGTTGCCCAGTAAATGTGGCTATTCATATTGCATTTATCCTTGTAAACAACCAGTCAAGAATTTATCTCCTCCCAAGTCACTGTGGTGTCTGCAATAAATAAAAAAAATAAAAAAAAAAATTTATCTCCAAGGCCTGAGGCTAAATATAACTAGAGTCAGTGGATTGATATAATATTAGTAAATTTCAGGTGGCACTGTTTTTAGGAAACTCAGCCCTTTATTAAAGAGGAATATCCAATGGGACAGGAAAGTTCTTTCTAGATGGTAAAGGAAAAACTACAAAGCATTATGCTTCAATATTAGAAATTTTTCTGGTTAAATCTCCCAGAAGCCTTAACATCTTTAACAACATGAAATCATTCTATAGCTGGTAGGCATTAACCTGAGTATGTAGAGAAAAGTAATTGCCAATTTAAACAAAGTCGTGTTGGTTTTAATCTCAGCAAGTATCATGAGAACGTTATTTGAAGGAACCCTGAGCTAGAGATCAGACATTTGCATTCTCTTCATTCATTCATTCATTCAACAAATGTTTACTGAGCACCTGCTAGGTCCCAGGCAAGATTCCAGGTTATAGAGGATCCAATGTGAACCAATCAGATATGGGGCCTGCAATTAAATAGCCATGTGACCTTGGACGAGCTTCTTGCCCTTCTTGGACTTTACTCTCCTCACCTTTAAACTGGCTGAACTACATTATCTCCAAAGATCCTCCCAGATGTATCATTCTGTGCCTCTCCTTAATGCATTCTTAATGATCTCAATCCAATGCAGCACTAATTGATGTATATGGCACATGGGGGTACCACAAAATCCTTCACAGGTACACTGCCAAGTTCTGACCAATGGGTACTATGTTAGTTTCCTTGGCTACTATAACAAATTACCACAAACTTGGTGGCTTAAGACAATAGAAATTTATTGTCTCATAGTTCTGGAAGCTAAAAGTCTGAAATCAAGGTGTTAGTAGGCTCTCTGAAGGCTCTAGAGAAGAATTCTTCCTTGCCTTTTCCTAGCTTCGGATGTTGCCAGCAATCCTTGATGTTTCTTAGCTTATAGCTGCATCACTCCAGTCTCTGCCTCCGTGGACACATGGTGCTCTCCCTCTGGGTCTGTCTGTGTCTGTTTTCTCTTCTTATAAGAAAGGACACCAGTCTTTGGAGTAGGACCCACCCTAATCCAGTATGATCTCATCTTAACCAATTATACCTGCAAAGACTCCGTAAGGTCACATTCTGAGGCTTCAGGTGGACATGAAATTTGGGGAACACTATTCAACCTGGTACAGATTTCTTTTTGCTTTCATAAAAGATAAGGACTGTTACAGCAGTACCTAGCAGCAGATGCTGTGCTGGAAAGATCATGCAGCCCAGTACAGAGAGGGGGTGGGAGTGTGAGGAAGAGGTAGAAAGTCTGGGCATCAAGGCTGGTAGCAAAGGAAAGGGGCGTGTTTAATGGAATCTGAGAGACTGCACCCTGCAGGTGTGTACATCAGTACTATCATGGCAGGGTGAGTACCCAGAACGTTCCAGGCAGTAAACAGTTCTGCACAACGGCAACACTGTGCTGGGGGTGACAGAGCAAAGAATGGGAGAACCAGAACTGAGGAAGCTTTTGTGGACGCTCAGAGACTTTATAACATAGTGCTGTGGTCACAATTGCTTTTGATCGTTAATGTCTTTGCTGCTGTTTTGAGTCATTTCATTCCTTCTAGCTGAGCACCCAAAATTCAAGCATTTAAAAGGGCATCTGCATGCAGGAATACTGATGGCTGGGCTGTGCAGATCCAAGGCTAAGGGCTCCAGCTCTGGAGGAGGTTCGTCTCCTCTGCCGTCTTATTGGCTATGTTTCTTTGGGAACGTTAGTACCTCAGAGCTCAGGCTCCTTCCTCTATAAATTGGAGATCATAGAACCTCCTCATAGGATTGAGGTGAGGAAGAAACGTGAGGAAAATAATTCACATGCCACATTAAACACAGTGCCGGGAGCATAAAAATGTGCTTAATAAACGTTTGTTTCTATTAAAGTATCTACTAATTTTTCCCTGCACAGGAGGGAGGATCTTTCCCAACAAAGATATAAACATGCTAATTCTCTAGTATTTTTTTTTAAAAAAAAAACAACCTTTCTTGACCCTATTCTCTCCCAACACCTTCCCTTTGCAGCAAAATTGTGCAGAAGAATTGTTTGTTCTCTCTACCCTCAAATCCTTTCCTCCCATTCCACGAAGAGACTTCTGCACCTCTCCTAATCCTGCCACTCACATTGTGGCCCCCTGTGACCTCTATGCTGCTAAATCCAGTGGTCAGTTCTCAGTCCTCATCTTACTTGACTGGTCAGCAGCTTGTGATGATTGACAACTCTCTCATTCATGAACCAGTTTCTCACTTGGGTTCCTGGGGCACCACTCACCTTTGATTCTCTGCCCACCTCCTTTGCCCCAGGGGCTCCCTCAGACTTCTCTTTTTTGTCTCTGCTTCCTCCCTAACTGATCTCATCTGGCCTTAAGGCTTTAAACACCATCTATCACTGATGGCTCACACACTTGGATATCCAACCTAGACATTTCTTCTAAATGCAGCCTATTCGGCATCTCCGTTTGGATCACAAATAGACACCTCACACGTAACAGGTTCAAAATCGAACTCCTGATTCCTCTCCCTGGAGAAATCTTGTCTTCCTGCAGTCCTCCCCACCTCAGTACATGGAAACTGCATCCTTCCAGTTGCTCAGAGTCATCCTGACTTTTCACTTTCTCTTACACCCTGCATCCAATCCATCAGCAAATCTTGATAGTTCGAACCTTCAAAAGAGACCCAGAGTCTGACCACTTCCCTTCCTTCATGGCTGCCACCCTGGTCTGAGCAGCCACACTGCTCGGGTCTGTCACAGTGGTGGCCTCCCAGCTCTGTTCCCTGCTTCTTCCCTTGGCTCTTTCATTCTGGTCTCTGCCCGGAAGCCTGGTGACCCTACACTTGGCTGCACATTAGCACCACCTTGAGAGTTCGAGAAATTCCAAAGCCAAGGCCACATCTCAGATCAATTACACCAGAATCTCTCCAGGTAGGGCCCAGGCGTAAGTGTGTTTTGTTTTGTTTTGTTTTGAAGTCAGATCATTTTACTCTTCTACCCAAAAACTTCCAATGGCTTCTCATCTCAGCATAAAAGCCAAAGTCCCCACAATGGCCTAGGAGGCCTCAAATGAGCGGTTCTCAGGCTCACCTGGAGGGCTTGTTGAAACACGAACTGCTGGGCTCCATCCTGAGTCTCTGATTCAGTAGGTCTGAGGCAGGGCCTGAAAATGTGCATTTCCACAAGTTCCCAGGCGACTCTGGTGCTGTAGGACTGGGAACCACACCTTGAGGCCCCGCTGGCTCTCAGACGGCACCCCCTGCTGCTCTCCGCACAGTGTGTTCCAGCTACACTGCCCGGTCTCATTGTTCCTAAATAGGCCAGGCCCCGTCTCACTTTGAAGCCTCTACCCTGGCTGTTTCTTCCACCTGGATATCCCTCCCTCACTTAGCTGTCCCCTTATCACCGAGGCTTTCTCACAATCTTATTGCAAATTACTTTCCTCTGCCCCTCCTGACTCCTCTGCTTTATTTTCTCCTTAGTTCTTCTGACCATGCAATATCTATTTATACATGTACGTATATGTATTGTGTATATTTCTTAGCTCCCCCATCCACCTATACACTAAAGCATAAACTTTATGAGAGCAAGGGCTTTGTTTTGCTCACTGCTATGTCCACATCATCTAGAACCATGCCTGGCACACAGGAGGCCTCAATAAATATAAATGCAAAGAATGACGAAAACATCAAACCCTGAGAGACCAGACTTGGGTGGCTGTAGCGCTGGTGAGAGCCAGCAGAGGCCACTGTTGCGTCACGGATTGGCCAGGAGGGCACACAGCTGCTCTTCCTCCGGCAGCCAGCGGGCCTAACAGAGTCCTGGGAGGGAAAGAGCACGTGGGCACCTCCACCGCCAAGCAGGCCCAGCTGGGTCATGGAACTGTGGTTATTATCGCCTCCCAAAGCCCAGCCGGGCGGCTCCTGGAGATCAGCTGCAGCCCATATCCAGCCAGCGTTTGGGAGGGAATGCACTAGGGTGAGAGCGTTTCCACAAGTCCCCAGCGGGGTTTGATAGACACCAGCTACAGAGAAAGCCGCAGGGGAAGGAATGAACTTGGCCTGCTCCTGGTAGACACAGCCAAGGGTCTGAATTAGACAGAATGGGAAGTCACTCTGGGTTGAAGTCTAGAAACCAAATTCCTAAGAACACCAGAGGGGCAGGCACGGAACCTAGCTTGAATGCATCCCTTCCTGCACCAGGGATGTTCCAGAGCCCACTCTTTGCCCTTTCCTCGTTGATCCGGCCATCTGTCTACTCATAGACACATACAGTCATAAATCCATACATACAGCCGAAGGCTCCAAGAAATGGGACCCAGTTCTCTTTAAAACTCACTCACTTTTATTCTCTATAATACAGCAGATAAAAGCTCTGGGCTTGGGAATTTAAAAAAAAAAAAAAGACTTCTGTCCCACCTCCAGCTGTATGAGTCAAGACTTACCTGAAGCAGGTGGTTAGCACATCTGTGTTCCCTACCTCACGTGTTAGTCGTGCTGAGCAGATGATGACATCTTGCAAACCCTCCTGGTGAACCATCCAAACATCAGGACAGTTTTTCTGATGACAGTGGGGATGGCTTCTCAGCTTTCACAAGTGGCACTGGACCAGCAGGGATTTATCAGAAGACCCCACCCGGCGGGAAACTTAAGGGAGTCACAGGTTTATTTGCATGTGGTTTGCATATACTTTAAGGATAACATTATTAATAATAATAGCAGCTAAAAATTATGAAGCCTTTGCCATGGACCCAAAACTCATTACAGACAATTTCATTTCATCCTCACAACAAATCTATGAAGTAAGCACTATTCTAATCCTCCACTGTATAGATGAGGAAACCAAAACTCAGAGAGGTTAAGTAAATTGCCCCAAATGACAGGCTGATAAGTGAGTCTTGGACCCAGGCAGTCAGCCCTGCTTCCCTATCCTCCGCACCAGAGCCTGCCGAGTGAGCTAGAGAGTGAAATCAGACTTCTCATAAAATGGTGGCAAGAGTAGTGGACCAGCCTTGGACCTTAGGGGCAGGCAGACGTGGTATGCATCCCAGCTTTACTACTTCTGAGTTGCAAAAACAGGCAAGTGATTTGTCTTCTCTAAGCTGCTGGTTTTTCCTCCGTAAAATGAAGACAATGTTTCCCTTGAAAGGTTGTTAAATGAGATAGCATGTAAAGCACTCATCGTAGTTCCTGTCAAAGTCCATGTCCATGGACTGTTAGTCTACCTCTGAGTCCCCATTAAAGATGAAAAAACCAAAGCACTGAGAGGCTAAATGTCTTAGCACCTGCTACTCAGTGTGTTCCCTTAGACTTTGTGGTCAGTCCCCGGGCCATCTCCAGATGAGATTTTATCCTTGTTGCAATTGGTAGTCTAGAACCTTGACTTTTTTTAGTTCTCTCTTAGCCAATTCCTGATCCTCCCCTACCCGTGCTGGGATCCTGAAAGATCAGGCCGACCAGACGCCTTTGCCCAGCCCCCTCCCCACTTGCTGGTCTTTCCTTCCTTCCCCCTCCATAGATCTAAGAGGATAAATGGGACAAGGAGACACTAAAAGCTCCCCCTGGTCATCAAAAGAATTAAGGCGAAGAGACGGGGTAATGTGGAGGGAGGGGAGAGATCAGTGGCGTGGGTCTTGCCTGCTCTCCAGTTAAGAGCCCCTTAGCTCTAAGCTACTCACTTAGGCGCAGCAAGATTCACTTAGTGACGCAGTCTAGAATCACATTTGGTATCAGAGCTGAAAAAGATCTTAGAGATTATTTCATTTTCAGCCAAGCTTCATGCTTGATAGATGAGGCATCACGGGGTGATTAACTTGCCCAGAAACTCACATTAGCAGAACTGGCCTCAGCACCCAAGGGTCCTGGCTCCCCATCCTCTTTGCCTTGTACCAGTCTGACTCCCAGGATCTTGCCATTGGCCCTGGAGCTTGGCACAGTCATAGCTGCAGTGGTGGATTCTGTGCCCTCCTAGTGCCATCTCCTCCCCAGAGCTCTTGCTCTGCAGGGCACAACTTAGACCCTACTAAGCTCCTGGTGGCCCAGGACCCCACACTAAGGTATCTTCCTTGGGCAAAAACCCATGTTCTGAACCTTCCCCTCTGCCCATTTCTGTATCAAAATTTACCTTTCCAATAACCCTAGCCAACTGTAAAATTCAAAAGAAAATCTGCTATGTAATAAGCACTTCCATGTTTATGACTAAGGGACTCAAATGTTTATTTTTAAAACTGGTCTCCTAGAGGAATGAAACCTTTACATAAAGGACTAAAGCCCTTGTGGCAGAAGAATCTAAAGTCATTTATCTCCATTTCTTTGAAGCACTCTTTCAGTCCATGTCTCCTTTTCACCCAGTGCCAGCAGTCAGAGAGTGAAGGAAACATGAGGAGGCTTCCAGCTGCCCTATTACTACCTTTTCTAGCAACTCCCACGGCAATTGAATTCACCCCTTCCTAAAAATGTCAAGCACCCAAATGCCTCATTTCCATGGGACTTTAACTCTTCCCTGCAATGCTTTCTAAGCAAATTGAAATAATAAAAATAGTGGTGGTGCCTTTCACTCTCTCAAAGTGTCCCAATTCGGATGATAAACTATTTGGTCACCCTATTTAGGAGCTTGGGCTTTAGAGTGAGTTTAACCTGGATTCAAACCCCAGCCTGCTTCTTACTAGCTGAGTGATTTTGGACGAATTACTTAAAGTCTATGAGGCTCAGTTTCTGCAGACAGAGAATACTATTAGCATCTAGTTCATAGGGTCGTTTGGAAGGAGTGGCCTTGCACAATGTCAAGCACATGATAGATTGCAATGTGAGTCACTTCTGACCCTAGAGTTACAGAACATCCACGTACATCCTCATTTGTGGACTTGCCTAGGCAGAGATGAAGACTCTTTTGAGGAATGTTTTGCATTAGAAAAACCTGGACTTATAACAAGACAGACTAGCATCCAAATCCCAGCTGCACCAACTCTACAGCCCTGGGAATTTAAATGACCTTTCTAAGCCTTGCCTTACTCATGTGTTCAACGGAGATAAAAAATATCTCAGAGTTGTTGTGAAGAGAAGATAACATAAAGATGTTATTTGCATTGTAGAGTGAGTTAAAAAAAAAAAAAGAAAAAAGGAAAAGGTATTAGAAACCACTATGTACAAACTCAGTACATCCTGGCTGTTATTATTCCATTTGGGGCAAGTAGGGCACAGAGAGGTGAGCAGCCCTGCCAGGTACACAGCTAGGATTCACCAGTAAGGACAGAAACAGACCTGGCCCTGTGCTCTTTCCTCTGTATCTTATGGTCTCTAAGGACTACATTCTCCTTCCTCCTTGGGTCAAAATGGTGTCCTAAACTATCAACGTTATTTCCAACTCTAATTCTGTCTCAAGCTCTCCCCTTCTTTATCATGGAAATTAGAAACAAGAAAAGGAAGCATCATGATGACATGCAGCTGGCCCTGGGGTTTTTGGATTAGAACCAAATTTTATGTTTGTGGAACTGATGTCAATTTGCTGGCTATATGACATTGGGCAAATGACTTCACCCACTGAGCTACAATTCCCTCATGTGTAAAAAGAAAATAATACCCCTTACAGGGTGAGCAGCAAACACAAGTCATTCTGACTCTCAGGCCCATGCTTTTAACCTCCATTCTCCAGTTCAGGAGCTGTTCAGTCCCATGGCCATCTGGGCAGCAGTCAAGATGATGGCAGGTAGTAAGACTAGAATTTCTGGTCTAGAACCTACATTTCAGGTGTGTAGGATTGAATTCAAACGTTTGGGATTTGGGCTAAGGTATAAGGTATGATGCTACCTCATGCGGATAGATATTTTATTCAAAAATAGTCTACAAAGCATTTGGCTTGTTTTTGTTTTCCATACCTATAACCCTCCAACACAAACCATCACCTGCCAGCCAAAGCCAGCCTGCCACCTATTTTTGTAAGTAGAGTTTTATTGGAGCAGAGCCATGCCGGTTCATTGATGTATTGCATATGTCTGCTTCCTTGCTGCTATGGCAGATTGAGTAGTTGCGACAGAGACTATATGGACTACAAAGGCTAAAATATTTGCTATCTGATCTTTACAGAAAAAATTTGCAACGCTGCTACAGGCATACCACCACTTTCAGTTTAAATAATGATAATTACAATAACACCTGGGGCTACTGAGCGTTTCATCTGTGCCAAGAGCTGTTCTAAGGGCTTTACATGTACTATCTAATTTAATATTTGCAACAACTCCATAACACACACACAATTATTCCCATTTCATGAGTGAGTAAACAGAGACAGAAAGCGGTTACACGACTTGCTGAAATCAAGTCCAGTAGCTGATAAGTGGCACAGCTGGGATTCTAACCCAAGTAGTGTCAAGTATTAGATTTCCTTAGAAACTTTCACACACATTTTCTTTTCTGATCAACTTGACCACTGATGATATGAGAGACAATTTTAGGTGGCTCATAAATACATTATTAAAAAACATCATTTCCTGTGGTGAGAAAACTATTCCCTTTCAAGATCTCTTTAACATGACAAATCTCCCTTTTAACAGAAGGAGGGAACAGTCTCTTCACACTCAGCAGTACCTTGCTAAAATTTAACTTTTAAATTATTTAAAATTTTAAATTTAAATGTTACATTATATTTAAAATTTAATATATTTAAAATGTATCACTTCATTTCATAGCATTTATTTTTTATGGTTGCCTTCTATTTGTGGCGAACGATCCTTGCTTTCCCTTTACAGAAGTTTCCTTTCAAAATAAATTTATTTAGGAATAAAAAAAAATGGAGTTGATTCAAGTATTAAAGAAAGCATGTTAATAATGGTGCAGATGGTGTGTAAATATGACACAAATCATGACAGTGGCACAGAAATGAATGACAGAGATGGGAGGCCCTGCCCAGAGCACTGGCCCGGGAATTAGGTGCCCAGGCCTTTGTCCCGGTTGGCAGTGGTTTGGTACATGGCTGTGGGCACATTGGTCCCCTCCCTGAACTCAGGTTCCTTATCTATTGAGTGAGGGAGTTTGAATTAAATTATCTCTAACATTCTGTGGCATCCCAGTTTATTCTTCCTGGCCTGGAATTTACCATGCTTTAAATTGAGCCCAGATTAAACTAGACTTAGATATCCAGCCTTTCAAAGTCTGTTAAAACAAAGGACTCAATCACACCCCCTGCGACTTTTCCTCTTAGAATGAGTCTATTAATCCCCATCTAGATTCCTGCAGAAAAAGGCAAGGCGATAAATGCATGTAGTGCAGAATTCAATTTGTGCTTCTTGCCTAGAAATTACACAGGTCCAGGTTGGTCCATGGCATTTACCAGGAGAAAGATAAGTTCCTTGACATTTTCTCATTCATAGTTATTCCACCTGGGCCCAGCAGGCCTGGCCTGATGGGGTTTCTCTCCCTCTGGAGGGCTCTGTGTCTGCTCACCTCGAGACAGCTGTGGTCATAGCTCATGATGACTGGGAGAAAAAGAGACAGATCTGTATTAGAAAACCAAGATGCAACACTGCAAATGGATTCTAAGCCGATATGAAAAGTAACCTGACCAGAAGTGGCGAGAGTGGAAGGACCCATTCTTCTTATCTTTGAGATGTGTGGGGTGCAGGGGTACCCAGGGTGGGCCAGGTGTAATAACCTATGCTGTCAGTCGGCTAGACTGAGTTCTCTTAACCCCACATTAATCCTGAGAGACAGGAGTTATCATCACCATCGTTTATTAATTTTATTACCTTTTTTAGTACAGATTAAGACACTGAGACTCAGAAAGGCTACAGTCCTCTCTAACATCAATACAGTCCTAACAGGTGTAGGCGTTACTGTTCCCTGTTTTACATATGAGGAATTTGAGATTCGGAAAGATCAATTCAGGAAGATCACTAAGTGGTAGAGCTGGGATTTGAATGCAGGTCTGACTCTGCAGGTTTTTCCTCTCATGGACCCTCAGGAAAACTTTGCCTTACCCCCTCCTAGTGTTTAGCAGGAGGAAGGAGAGGAAGATGAGAAGCAGGCAGGCTTGATTTTAATGGAGATGACAGTAAGAGAAGGCAAGTAGAAGGAGCCGGGGAATTTCTCCCACATGTCAAATCTTCATAAGAGCACCGACCTCACTCAACAGCATTGTCAGTTTGCATTCTTCAGTGTGTGTCAAGAATTCTTACATGGTCAATATCATGCATCCTTTTTTCTTCAGCCATCCACGTAGCTTTGAAACCACCTGTCAGCCCTTCCTAATGACAGCCAATGGAGATATCTGTGGCCAAAAGCCACCACTGCCAGCAAGAAGCAGGTTAAGAGTCCATTCTCTGTCTTGATTAAAATTCTTTCCCACAGGCTCTTAGGTTGTGCACACAGACTGTGAAGCACAAGTCACCTGCAGGGCCAGAACCTCTGTCCTCAGGGGGTCCTCATCTGTAGTGGGGGCACTGTCGCCCCACCCAACAGCCCTTAGATCATCTTTAGCATTTCTGTGATCCCGCAGCCAGCTTCTGGGCGCTCTGCTTCTAACGGGCCACACTGGGACTTTCTCCAGAGGCCTGCCCTCCAGCTGCTGGATCCGCTCTGCCCTGGCTTTTAGAGAGCTGACAGTGTCTGGGAGCCGGTTCCAACCAGGGCAGGCATGTGAAAGTCTAGCTCTCTTGCCTCAAGTCAGAGACAGCTCTAAGGTGTAATTTACACTCCAGACTGCCCCCAGGATCAGGCTGGGATGGAGCCTGAAAGCACACTTTGCTTGGCCTCTTCTCCATCCTTTTCCGTACCCCTGCTCCCTCACCAGTTTCTCCTGGTGAGGAAGTAGGGACGCTCCCTTCATAAGTCACATCCAAATGTGGCATCATCTCAGGGTCTCCTTCTGGGGAACCTGACCTAAGACATCGTTGCTCATCCATCAGCTACCTTCTTTTCCTCTGTGCCCACAGACTGTCTTCCCCTGCATAGATACCCCCTTCACCAGCACCTCCTGAACCAGTCTCCCTATGGAAGTTCATCTTATGAATATAAATGTGATAAATGAGACTGTCACTGTTCAAAGTTATTTCTTCAAAGTTATCACCAGGTTTCTAGGCAACAATAAACTCAACCTGGTGATGCCCATGTTCATCTTACATGTAAAGCCTTTCAGATAAGAGAATTTCACTACACATAATGCTGACCTTATCCCATTCCCTTAACAGAAAGAAAAAAGTAAGAAAATTAGAGTTGAGTTTCTTCTGGTCCATCCACTTATTAACTAACTGGGTAAGCTTAGATAAATGACCTAACCTTTATTTTATTTAAAAAAGGAAAAGGAAAGTATTTTCTTGCTGCTCTACAGTCATATGTGTCCTCTGTGGAAAAATCTAGAAAACTTAGAGAATTATAATCAGATACCCTAACATCAACCAGTACTTTTTGGAAAATTTCTGTCCAACCTCTTTTTCTTGGCAGGTATTCTTAATTGTGATGGCTATAACTCATGCTCACCATCTGGTTCTTGTCTCCTTCCAGGTACATGGGACAGTTGTACTTTCTTTTCCACTGAACACTAGGCATGGTCAGATGACTTGCTTTGGTCAATGAAATGTGAGTAGTGTGCTTCAGAGCTGGTATGCCATTCTTCATGCCCTCTTTCCCTGCTACTGTGGGCCATGAAGCTTCAAGTTGAGATGGTGGTGGCTACTGCATCAGCCTGGGTACCTGGATGACTAAAATAGCAGAGTCTCCTGCCACCCCCAAATGGGCATGTAGCATAAGCAAGAAGCAGACTTGTTTTAAGCCAGTAGAAGCATTTGTTTGTTACGAATGCTGTAACAAAGTACCACAAATGGGGTGGCTTCACACCAGAAATTTATTTTCTCACAGCTCTGGAGCTTCGACATCCAGGATCAAGGTTTCCGCAGGGTACGTTCCTTCTAAGGGTGATGATAGAGAATCTGTCCCATGCCTTTTGCCTAGCTTCTAGTGGTTTGCTGGCAATTTGTGGCATTCCCTGGCCTGTAGAAGCATCACCCCAATCTCTGCCATCATCTTCACATGATGTTCTCCCTGTGCGTGTGTGTGTGTGTCCAAATTCCTCCATTTTATATGAACACCAGTCATATTTGACAGGGTCCACCCTAATGACCTTATTTTAACTAATTACATCTGGGGCAACCCTACTCTCAAATAAGGTCACATTGTGAGGTCCTGAGCATTAGAACTCCAACATATGAATTTGGAGGGACACAATATAACCCAGAACAGTGGATGTTTATTTAACAGTAGATTTTAGCACATACTGACCAATACAAGGATCATCCTTCTTACCTTGTTTTTTGGCCTCCTATTGCCACTGTATTAGGTTAAATAACTTGCCCATGGTCACAAAACCAGTAAGAAGGAAAACTGGAATTCCAATCCAGGTTTCTGATTCGATAGCTTATGCTTTCTGCCACTCTCCAGAGGTAGATCCCTGACAGTCTAAGTGCTTTGTATTTCACCACAGTCCCCACCACTCCCTATCATCCCAGACATAGAGGCTAAGGACTGTTTGTCTTTAGGCTTGTTCTGTCGACTTTCCTGTTACACAGCCCAATTTACTCATTTTATTGCCTGTTTCCCCGCTGTGCACATTGCATTTGTACCCTTGCACGATGTTATAATTCATCTCCTTTATCATTAAAAGGGCAACTCATGCCCGTTTAATTCACCTTCCAGGTCACTAAAAGCCTTAGAGTCATTAAGACAATCTGGGCAGCTCCCACCCTGAATTACACCTGTCCCCGACTCTCTGCTCCCACTTTCCAAGCACAGACACATGGACTAGGCCCTGCTGCCCGTCTTGCACCTGCTTTCTGCCAAGCAAATTTCCCCTCAAAGGAATAAACCAGGAATAAAAATATTTGATTGATTAAAGCAAACCGTTGTCAGGAAATGGCAGCTCCTCCTGTGCACATCCTTCCTAAAAGAATCTCCCCGTTACAAGGAACTCAATCAAATGGCAACTTTCTCTCCTTCCTGATGTTTGCATTTCCCAGAGCAGAGAAAAGAAGAAACCCGGCTTTGTGAAGCTTATGCCCAGGCAGTGAATCACAGAAGCTCTTCAATCACTTATTGCTTTCTCCCTCTTGCCATTCCTATTGAGCATGATGTCTTTTTTATCCCACACCGAGGGGCTTTGTGTGTATGCTACTCCTCATTAATTTGATCACAGAGGGCAGATCTAAGACGTGATTCAAGTAAATGAAAGGTTCTCCAAAAGCTATCTAGGTAGAGGCATTCTCTTCTAAGCCCTCAGCCGTGGCTTTGAATTCATTAGCTTGGAGCATGCAGCGCCTCCAAAGAGGCACGTACACTGCGTGTACACACCCTGGAGAGCCCGACTCTGCAGACTGGCACCGAGTCACCTTCTCCCAACCCGAGTCAATGAGACACACGGTGTTTACTCCAATTTTCTCATTAATTTTTCTGGCTGCCTGACAGCCTCTGCCTCCCCAGATTAGATTTCTGGAATTAGACAGATTTTAATGCTCCAAGAGAGTAGCAGACCCAACCCCCTCCTTCCAGGCAGAAATCCTCATCCCCATTTTGCAGATTAAGGCAACTAAAGCCCTGCCAGGAAAGACCTCTCTAAACTGGTAAGTGCTTGGGAGACTAGCCTCATCTGCAGGTCAAGTGCTTTGCCTAACCAGAAAGACAACCTCACAAAACATCTCTCAGGCTGTCTGCCACTACGCAACATTGGTACAAGATTTACATGGAGTACTCTAAAATGCAGTACTTACCTGGAAGGATTGCTACAATATGCCATTAATGCTTTAGTGCAAATGAATTTGATCAAATTGACTTCAGCCACCTGACAGGGTCAGCAGGGACATGACTAAATTCTAGTGAGGGAAAAGGATTCAAAAAGACAAGAAAGGCAGGAGTAATAAGGGCCCTGGGACTTCAGGAACAGCAAATGGACATTGGGCGCCAGGTAGAAGAATGAAATGGAGAAAGTCCAAGAGAATATGGGGAGATGGAGCAGACACTGTTAACCACCCAACAATCTAGGGGGACTTGAAATGATGTCAGACACATTTCTGAATATCCAAGCTGAATCACTTTGAACCATCTACCCTCTTACAAATCTCTGACCCCACTGCAACTATCAAAAGGAAATGATAATGGCTTACTTACCTAAAGACAGAGGAATGAATCAAAGATCCCTGGAGAACCCTTCCTCCAGGAAGGTTCTATAAATCAAAGTAAACTTCAGTCAATGAAGAAATCCTCTGGTTTAACCCTTCCCAGCCTTACCATCATCTTTAGAGCCAGGCAGAGTTTATTTTAATTCTGAACTTGGCTACTGCATAACTCACTGGACAACCTTGGATGAGTCCCTAAATCTCATTAGGCCTCAAGTTTCTCATCTACAAATAAATCATAAAACCTATCTCACTGGGTTGTTGGAAGCTTTCAGTAGAACAACATATGTGAATCCCTTAACATAGTGTTGGGCAAAAAATAAATGCTCATTAATAATATCATCACCACCATCATCCCATACCCAATAGTGATACTAGGTCTCCTGGTAGGTGATAGTTCAGCAACATCATGATGAATGGAATGGGTTCTAGAGTCAGACCATCCTGGTTTCAAATATGGACTCTAATTGGGGGGCCAGGTATCTGATCCTGGGCAAGTTATTTATTCTGAGCTTTAGTCCCCTCATCTATAAATGGGACTGATAAAAATGCCTACCTCAAAGGCGAGGATTAAGTGACACAATGAGTATAACTTGCTGAAGGTAGTGGCAAGCATATCGTAAGAACCTAGTAAATGGGAGATGGGGACCCAAAACCCCCCTTTCTCTACCTCTGTCTCTCTGTGTATCTATCTCTTATTGCTGACAGCAGTGGTTGTGTAGAGAGTGTGAGATCCAGTTCTATGGATGATCAAAGTAGATGCAAAAACCTTGCTTTCAACCAGAGAGACAAAGAAGGCCCAGTGAACCAGTTCAAGGAGCCAGATGTGGTTTTATCTGGCTCTAGTAGTAGTATTCTGCCTGCTGGGCTGCAGTACAGAAAATTAGTTCCCCTGAAGTCGTCCCCTTCAGAGTAGAGCTGGGAAAGATAGAGTGGCTAAAGAGCTCGGAACAATGGCTAATCCTCTAACTGGCACTTCAGAGGGAAATGATGGCTGGAATCCACTCCAGCTCTCAGGAACAGTGGAGTCTGATCTACATTTTCCTGGAATCCTACTCAAAGCCACTGAGCTGCTTCCTTCTAATTTTTTGTCTCCCCTTGGAGCATTGATCTTTCCCACTCCTTTGTTTGCTGTTCCTCTTTGTCTATCTTTCTGTTCTTTTCTGGCTCTCTTTTCCCTACAAAACTTCCATCTCTCTCTCTCGTAACTGCCATACTATAATTCAGTGTTCATTCCTTCATTTATGAGGCATTTATTGAATACTTTCTAGGTGCTGAGGTTATAGGAAAGACTACGACAGGCTCCTTGTTGTCAAGGAGATGGACTAACAAAAAACGGAAGATGCTTCCAAACAACCACAATGGGCTCCAGCAAATGCTTTTCCAGAAGCACACGAGGGGTGAGTGTATACAGGAAGTGCCAAATTCTGGCTGGGTGGGGCAGAGAAAGCTATTCCAGAGGAGCAGATGCTGGGCCTGAGGCAGGAGGAATAAGTCTAGGTTTTTAAAATAATCTAATCAATCAACCGTGTGGTGCTTTGTCTTCTTTCAAGCAGCTGTGACTTGAATATGCGCGTGTCAAACAGAACCAACATTCCTAAACTAACTGAGTTGTTCATGACACATCTAACCCTCATTTTTTTCCCCTCTGTTTGTCAGTCACCAGTAGGAAAATGAGCTTCCCCTCCTTTGGGGCTCCTTAATCCAGATGTGTACCTAAGGTGAGGGTGGGTGGAGAACTGATCCAGTGAAATGACTAGCTAAGGCACAAATAAAGCTCCTCACCCACAGTATCTGTAGAATGAAGGCCCTATGCTTTGCAATCTCTAAGGTTTATTCTTCGTGATTAAGTTAAGGTTTTCAAAATACTCCTGTGCCTTCTGTCCCTCATTCCTCTCCCAAGCCCAGAGCTGGCGAGTAAGTAAGGCATGGACTTGAAGCCAGAGCTTTCCCTACCCAACAACTGATCAGTCCTCACTCTGGACAGATGAATGGTTGGACCAATTTCTGAGTGACAGCTCACAGAGCCAGCATGTTACATTTAAGCCATTTACATTTTGAAGCTTTCTAAGTCTGTCAAAACAATGCCACCCCCTGCTGTGTCTCCAGCATAATATCTGGCTTGAGCAGGACAAATGTGTGTGTGTGTGTGTGTGTGTGTGTGTGTGTGTGTGTGTGTGTGTGTGTGTGTGGTTTGTCCCCCCCCACACCTTGCTCTGTTGCCCATGGTGGTCTCAAACTCCTGACCCCAAGAGATCTTCCCAACCTCCAAAGTGCTAGGATTATAGGCATGAGCTACCACACCTAGCAGTTTCTAGCTTACTTAAAACTTTGCCAACAGGATCAGGAAACTCACTCACTCTGTCCTGGCCTCAGCCTATTAGAGAAGGGAACCCCCCCCCCAACCCAATCAGTTATCAATAGGGTCAGCATTGATCTTAGGCTTTGTTCTCCCATTGCTGGGCTGAGACAAATTGAGGTTCTAAATTTGTCAGTCCTGAGAAAATGAGTTATCAATATTCTGAAGCTGGTTACAGCTTTTTAAGAGGGGGAGGGTTTCTCAGGGAAGGGATGGGATGACCAAGCAGAAGGGTAGATGGATCAGGATGGGTCACAGTGCCTCACCCTGGCCTGCAGTACTGGGAGTCCTCCTGTACATGCTGCTGTCACCGAACCAGTGCCTCATTTCACCTCTGGCTCCCTTCCCATATCTCTTAATCTCTGCTGCCACTGCTCTGAGCAGGACAAATCTTGACTCAACACCCAACTTCCATGTGACCATGTAAATGTATGAGGATTAAAGGGGAGGGAGAGAGAGAGAGAGGCAAAGAGAGAGAGAGAGAGAGAGGGAGAGAGAGACTTTTTGAATCCTTAACATATATAGGGAACTTTTGGTCCAGTTTTCCCTCTGATTCAATGTCATGCACTAGTAAATCTGGATCTGAGAAGGCCCAGTTTATCTTGGAGAATTAAGGATTTAGTGAAGCAAAGAAAACTCACTCCCGGGGTTTAGAGGAAGTTAAAGAACATCCAGTTACATTTATCAGGATAAGGATCCTAAATGCCTTATTCACTGGTATATTCCATGGATTTGCCCTGTACCTGATGTGTAGAAGAGGATCAACAATATTTGTTGAAGTAATCAATGTTTTTAACACAATCTCTACCACCCCAGCCCCATATCATGCAAGGTTTCTCCCCATAAGTCCATTCCTGGTAATGTTGTCATCCATACCACCTCCTCATGTCTCTTAGGGAGCTAGTTTGGATGATTCATCCTCGTTTCATCTTTGAGCAGATTCCCATCTTGCAGCTGAACCTGTTCATTCATTCATTTATTCATTCATTCATCAATCTTACACTGCATGGAGCATCTATTTGGGCCAAACTCCCATTAGTGAGAGGAATGCAAAGATAAGAGACATATGGGAAACACCCTTGACAAGATTACAATCTAGTAGAAGGGATAGAAACATGGACATCTAAAATCTAGGGTATGAGCCTGAGAAGAGATGAGAAACAGGAAAAGAGAGGGAAAATTCTCAAGGGAGCCCCATCAGGGAGCTGAGAGAAATGAGAGATGTTTAGTTTATGGGTGTTGGGGCTTAGGAGTATATACCACTGAAAGAACTACAAAAAGAGTGGCATTGGAGTTAGGTACACATGGTATGGTGAGACTTGTCCATTCTAGGTTGCCTAAAAATAAGCTAGCTAGGACTGGGACCTCCCCCTTCTCCTAACCAGAAGGGTTGCACCCAAACTCAACTTTAGGACTGATGGCTTCCATCATCTGGTAGGGAGGACTATAACTTTCCATGTACCCCAAGATCAACTACAGGGTGGCTGGTGTCCCCAGACTATTCCTTTACATGGTTGGCCCCTCAACTCTGGACTAATGGAACCAAGTAGCCTATTGTTCCACCTTCTGACAAGGCTGTTTTCTCACTTTTGCCCTATAAATGGGAACAGAAAAGCGGCCAGTAAGGGTCAGGTCCTTGCTGCAGGCCCAGCAATGGCTTCTCTCCGTGGAGTATGGAAGCATCTGCTTTGTAAGCTTTCCCTTTCCTCAATAAAGCCTATTCTTACCTCATGTTAAGCAACTCAATCCAAACCCTGATGCATGATCATGTGACAGGGGCTTGGGGACCACGCAGAGGTGGGCAGCAAGGGCATCCCACTGCGAGCAGGGTACAGACTGGGGGAATGGGGAATACAGCAAAGAAGAGGGGACAGTATGTGCTGGAAGTCATGAAATGTGCACCAGCAGGGGTGGCTGGAACCACTTTTTGCCAGGCCTTTTCGGTAGACATCTGCTGTTGTCTGCCTGCCTTCTTCCCCTTCTTTTGGTAACAGTACATCAATATTTCTTTGGGGAAATCTTTCCCAGAGCATGCGGTCAGGTGGGGCCTGTCAGTGCTGGCCACTGGCTGGCCAAAGATTACTGATTCACATCTTCAGAATCAGGAAATCCATCAGGGATTTAAAATCCTGAGCAGAATGATCAGGTACTGAAAACCATGGCATTGGACTTAGAGATAGAGTCCCCAGGAAGTGAATTTGTTCTTACCCTGATCCCAGAGCTGCCTCTGCCAGCCCAATTCAAGGCATCAGCCTTTCCTTTGATTCTGTCTGCCCCACAGCCCCTCTCTGGACCTGAGTTAGCTTGAGTCTGGTCGCTTGCAAGCAAAGAAGCCTAATGGACAGTCTTGAGCACTGAAGCTCATTGAGTGGATGCCATCCCAGGGCAACAGTAACACGGGAATCCATGCCTTATGTTTGCATGGTGCTGTACAGTTTCCTCACACTGTTCCCTGTCGCTATTAGAGATATTGAAAGTTGAGATTTAGAGAGTTGGGGGACACCTGGCCTAGTGCTGTGACTTCAGACTCCTTCTGGGGATGTTCAGTTAGAGAGAGAGATGTGTTGGTATAAAGGATGGCTCTTTTATCTTTCCAATTCCAAGCTGTCTTGAAAGCTTAATAAAGAAATCAAAGTTCTGTGTGCACATGAGTGTGTTTCTGTGCCCAAGTGTCCTTGGGTGGTATTCTAAGAAGCCATGCAATTTATTTGTCATTGTCATTTGCAGGTGGTGTTCTTGGTTAATAAAATTCAAACCCAGTACATCCTTCAGACGACTGACAGCTACTCCTCCCTGGAGCTCTGCGTGGGATCAGGCTTGCCCTGACTCTACTCTGTGCTCTTCTGTGTAGGGTCCTGGAGGTCAGAGGTACCTAGCTGGGCCCTTGCAGCAGGCCTCCCTGAGCAAAAGTCTTTAATCATCAGGCTCACCTGCCTATAGCAAGGAAACGAGCTGTACATGCCCAATCCCAGATTTCACTCCACTGGGTAAGAAAGGAGGAAGAAACCACACGGGTTTTCAGAAGCATGGGAGATGCCAACTCCAAAACTCTTAAGGAAAAGGGCAAATTGAACAGGTGCTGGGTTTCTAATCACTTGATTGCCGGGTCTCTAACTCCTCCATGTTGTGCATAATCAGCAATCGGGGATTCTGTTCCTCACCACAATGGTTTTTGCCATCGAGCATAGCTGTCTTGGAGTCCATTGTCATCTTACCAAAGATGCATTCTGTACAGTGCATACTGAAGAAGGACATTAATTCCAGGCTAAGGAAGACAATTCAAATCTTCTGCTATTAAATATATGGTCCGATTAATAAGGACTATTTTTTATCATTTTGGAATCTCAGAGCCAGAAGCAACTTTAAAGGTCATCTAGCTTCAAACCTTTATCTAATCCCCTCAAATTAAAAAATATATATACATGGATTTGTGCATATTGAATCCTTGCAGGCACCTTGCCAAGTATTTTAGATGGATCCTCTCACTGATATGCTCTGAGTGCTCACAACCACCCCCTGCAGTAGCTACCATGATTCTGCCCATCGTGCAGACCAGGAACCTGGGGCTCAGAGGTTCCTGCCATTCACTCTAGGTCATGCAGCAAGGATGTAGCAGAGCCTCTTCAGAGATGGGGACCCTGTAGTTCTTAACCAAACCTTGATCTGAATATGTCCTTTAAATTTTTTTTTTTTTTTTTTTTTTTTTTTTTTTTTTGAAACAGAGTCTTGCTTTGTTGCCCGGGCTAGAGTGAGTGCCGTGGCGTCAGCCTAGCTCACAGCAACCTCAGACTCCTGGGCTTAAGCGGTCCTCCTGCCTCAGCCTCCCGAGTAGCTGGGACTACAGGCATGCGCCACCATGCCCGGCTAATTTTTTGTATATATATATATATATTTTAGTTGGTCAGATAATTTCTTTCTATTTTTAGTAGAGACAGGGTCTCACTCTTTCTCAGGCTGGTCTCAAACTCCTGACCTCGAGCGATCCACCCACATCAGCATCCCAGAGTGCTAGGATTACAGGCGTGAGCCACCGCGCCCGGCCAAAATTTTTCTAATATATTGTCAATAATTTAAAATTGGGAGTTTGACATTAGAAATATCCAAATTTTTAGCTTTCCCTAAAAAGTCAGAAAACCTGGCCACACTGGGCTGGCATTCCTACACGGGAAGCATGGGCTGGAGCCAAGCAGCAGCTGCCTCCTTGGACATAAATGGGAGCAGGGCAGTAACCTGCTTAGGCTTTCTCATGGCTGCTCATCGCACTTGGAGTAAAATCCAAAGCCCTCCCTGTAGCGCACAGGGCCCGCAGGTCTGGCCCCTGCCCACTGCTCCACCCTCATCTCGCCTGACTCCTGTGCTCTGCCCTGCTGGGGTCTCTCCAGTCCTTGGACTTTAAATGCTCCATCCTTCATCTGGGCCTTTGCCCTTCTTGTTTCCACTACTGGGAAAGCTGTTTGTTTCCTCTAGTCTTCACACGTCTGACCTGTGCTGAGCCCTTAGCTTAAATATCACTTCCTCAGAGAGGCCTTCTTGACCCCTGCAGTCCCCCTTAAGGACGTCCACATCCTGAACCCCAGAGCCTGTGAACAGTTGACCTTACATGGCAAAAGGAACTTGGCAGATTTGATTAAGAATCTTGAGACGGGGAGATTATCCTGAGTTATCCTGGCGAGCCCAATGTAATCACAACACTTCTTACAAGAGGGAGGTGGGAGAGCAAGAGTCAGGGAAGGAGATTTGACAACAGACACATGGTTGGCATGAAGTGGGAAGGGGGTGTGATCCGAGGAACTCGGGTGGCCCTTAGAGGCTGGGAAAAGAAACCTTCTCCCCAAGGGCCTCCAGAAGGAGGAATGCAGCCCTGAGACACACCTTGCCTTTAGCCCACTGAGATTGCTTGTTGAAATTCTGACCTCCAGAACTGTAAGAAAATAAATTTGTGTTGCTTTAAGCTACTAAGTCTGTGGTCGTTTGGTACAGCAGCAACAGGAAACTAATTAATATAACCACTTATTCTAAAATATTCCCTTCCCCCCTCATTAGACTCAAACTTAACCCTTTATTAATTAGTATCCTTCCACGCATTTACCACAACTTGAAGTTATTATATGGGATTGTTTGCTTGTTGAATTTTTTGGCTGCTAGACTGGAAATCCCAAGAGGACAGCACTGTGTCTTGCTGGTTCATGGCTGTTATCCCAGTGTCTGGCAGCTGTAGGAGCTTGGCAGATATTTATTATATGACTAAATTGGTTATTGAATAGTTGGCCTCATCACCCATATACCAGGTACCCTCATCTGAGCATATTGCAGGTTGAAAATGTCCCTTCTTAATGGCAGAATTTAGAATTGAACTCAGCCAGGTGCAGGTATTTCTCTGAAGCATAAGAAACAATCAGAGCTTTTAAGGAAATTAGGCAGCAAGCCCAATGACAAAGCAGACAATGCACTCAAATTCATTTCCTGTTTCCCACATCCTTGCTGCTCTCAGCATCACCTGGGAGCTTGTTAGGAATGCAGAATACCAGGCTTCAGCCCAGAGCTACTGAATTACAAACCGCATTTTAACAAGAGGTCCAGGAAGTCCATATGCATATTAAAATTTCAGAATCACTGCACCGTATATTTTCTTGGGTGGAGGCGCTCTTCAGAAGATCGAGCTACAAGTATGTTTGTCACAGGCAGGTGCAGCAAGCACTATCAATCTGGTCACAGCCTGGGTGAGCCTTGGCTCAACATCTCCGGCCTGCCATTTCCCATAACCTGCTGCCTAGGCTGAATTCTCTGTGGAGCCAGGCAAACATGATGAATTTTTAGGTACCCGCCAAGTCCAATAAGAACCAGGCTTGGTCAGTAGAAGAAGCCCCTTCCCACAAATAGTAGTGGTGGTATTGAATCTTGCCCTGCATTATTCTTCCGGGGAGTGGAAGAAGCTAGAAATTACTGAAAGCCTCTAGGCAGCTGGGTCAGGAGTGAGCCTATGGAGCTTCTGCTGCCCCCAAATACTCCTCCCACCACCCCTGTGTCTCCCACAATAGATATTTGCTAAAGGAATGTGTTTGTAAGTACAGATGGGACCCCCGTGTGCTTGAATGACAGATCTGCAATTGCTCTGTATCTCTGTGGCTTCAGAAGGCTCTTGTCAGTTCCTTCAGGTGCCCGACACCTAGCATAGCGTCTGGAACATAATAGATATATAATAAATATTTGTTGAATGAATAGAGAATCCCTAGACGATCTGTTAAGAAAATTTAGCCATATTGTTCTTATCATACCTACAATTCTCCACCTGTGTAGGCAAGTCCTCTTTTAGTAGCATCAGAAAGCCCAACCAAAATAGGCTTGAACAAAAAGGAATTGATTGGGTCACATCAGTACAGTTTGATTGGGGGTGCAAATTATATCCTCCAGGACCTAATTTCTCTCTTTCATTTCTCCCACATATAACTCTATTCCCAGACAGATTCCCCCTTAGGCCACAATAAAGCTGCCACTGCTCCAGCTCTCATACCTTCTCATCTTCAAATTTATGAACTGTCAACATCAGTCTCAATGGTTCCAATTAGGTAACACGCTCATCCCTAAACCAGTCCCTCCAAAATGCAATTCAATAATGGGCGTACGTCTGGCCTTATGTCCCCACCTATTGTAGGGCAGGGGGTGGTGGCTGTCTATGCTTAAACCTCATGGACCAAATTTGGAGGGGTAGATCTTTAAGTAACTGTTACCAAAGGTTGGGTGACCAAATGCTGGAAAACCAAGGACACAACTGTCTCTATCAACCTTATGCAGTACTTGTATAGAGGAAGAATAGACCGTTTGCAGTTGGAGAGAGGGCACCAAGGTAAAGCTTCATGAAAGAAGTAGCATTTGAACTGAAACCTGAAGCACTGGGTATGATTTAGACATGCAAAGATGGAGAAAAAGGCATTCCTGGAAATAGCAACAGTTTGAGCAAAAGCTTGGAGAAATGAAGGTTGCACCCAGGGAACAGTGACGTTGACAGAACGTGGGAAGGAACAAGGTTGGAAAGCAAGTGAGGGCCAGACTATGAATTTATCTGTAACTTCAGCCTAAGTGATCTGCCTTCGTGGAGGCTCTAGGTTGTATAAATTAAAAATATATGCCAGGATAAACCAACTGCAGTACATTCATACACTAGAATGTCATTCAACAAAAAAATAATGATCTATCAAACCACAAAAAGACAAGGAGGAATCTTAAATGCATACTGCTAAATGAGAAGCCAATCTGAAAAGGCTACATACTGTATGCTTTGAGCTATATGATATCTGGAGAAGGCAAAATTATGGAGTCAGTAAAATGATCAGTGGTTGCCAAGAGTTCAGGGAAAGGAAAGAAGGGATGAATAAGTGGGGCACAGGGGATTTTTAGGGCAGTGAAACTATTCTGTATGATACTACAATGGTGGACACATGTCATACATTTGTCCAAACCCATAGAACGTACAATACCAAGAGTGAACCCTAATGCAAACCAGGCACTTTGGGTGATGATGACTTGTCAATGTGGGTTCATCAATTATAACAAATACACCATACTAATGCAAGATGTTAATAATAGGGGAAACTGGGGTGGGGGTAAGAGTATATATGGGAACTCTTTATAATTTCAATTTTCTTTTTTTTTTTTTTTTTTTTTTGAGACAGAGTCTCGCTCTGTTGCCCAAGCTAGAGTGAGTGCCATGGCATCAGCCTAGCTCACAGCAACCTCAAACTCCTGGGCTTAAGCGATTCTCCTGCCTCAGCCTCCCGAGTAGCTGGGAGTACAGGCATGCACCACCATGCCCAGCTAGTTTTTTCTATATATATATGGCTTTAGTTGGCCAGATCATTTCTTTCTATTTTTAGTAGAGACGAGGTCTCACTCTTGCTCAGGCTGGTCTCGAACTCCTGACCTCGAGCAATCCTTGGCCTCCCAGAGTGCTAGGATTACAGGCATGAGCCACCACGCCCGGCCTCAATTTTCTAATAAACCTAAAACTTCTTTAAAAAATTAAGTCTATGAATAGTAATAATAACAGAATGCAGGGAAAAAATGCAGACCACTTTGGTTTAAATCTGGGTTAGGCACTTACAAACTGGGAGCTCTTGAGTGGTTATTTAACCTCTCAGCCTCAGTTTACTCATCTGTAATGTAAGGTTATTAATACCCACCTTATACGGCTGTTGTGAAAAACAAGTGAATGCATGAAGTGCCTGGTGTAGTTTCTGGCATCATGTAGCAAGCTTGGGGATGGAGGGGAGTGTGGAGGTGTTGTTTATTCGTTTTCTGTAAACACTTAAGCCAGGAGGGGAGGTAATGATGGGGGAAGTGTTGATCAATGGGGAATATGATGAGGAGCCTTGGGAGGAGAACAGGGTTGAATGAAGACGGGAAATGTTGGGGGGTGGGGAAAGCAAGCCCTGGAATCTTAACCCGATGAAAGAACTGGCTGGATTACTGAGGGTGTCTACCCCCTTCCTCTCTGGCTGAAGATAGTCCTCATTGTCTGACTGCCACCCAAGAATACTAACATCATTTCCCTGCTCCAAAGCAGAAAGTGGATTTTTACACAGAAATTCACCTGCCAACTGCACTGCTGCCTTGACATTTTAAGTGGTACCTGCCCTTCTGCATCAGACATTTCCCGCAAATAAGAAAGTGACAAGCCTCCCTAATCGGTGTTCAAGTGTTCAACGAAGTGAGCACCCTGCTAGAGGTGGGGAAATCTGGTGCCTGCCGGAGACAAAGGGAACATCAGCAACAAATGTATTTCAAGCAATTATCTTGGGGCCCTCCCTCCCAGTGTCCCCCGTGCTTAGCCAAGCAAGGTCTTCAGGAGGAAGGCTGAGCAGATGGGTGCCTCCTCCCTGCCCACTGCTGAGTCACCATAGCAAATCGCCGCAGGCAAATAGAGCTGCCTCCAAATTGGCAAGGTCAGGTCCCAGGGAGCAAAAATGTTCGCCTTTCAATTTAAAAATAGGTGGAAAACATATCGGCATCAGATGCCACAGGAGAAAGGTGGTGTGGACCCATCTCGCCATCCTGTGATTTAGCCCCCTCTGTGACTTTGTTGTCCTGTGGTTCCCCAGCTGGGACTCAAGCTTGCTTACATCCAGGGACAGGGAGCTCACCACTAAACCAGGGCTCCCTGGTTGGTTTGAGGCGTTAGAGCTAACTCACTAATTTTACAGCTGGGGAATTCAAAACCCAGATGAGAAAAGCAGCTTGCTCTAAATCACCCAGTGAGCTGGGGGCTGACCTTCCCATGCATTCTATTATAGAACCCATTCCTGAGCACGTTTAATAACACGGTGATTCAAAGACTGGGCTCTGGTGGAGTCAGGCAGACCTAAGGCCAAAACCAAGTGCCTGCCCTGGGACAAATCATTTTTCTTTTTAAGTTCCACTTTTCTTGGCTATAATATAGGCACAATAATAGTACCTCATTTATGGGTTGTCATAACGATCACATGAGAAAATGGATACTGAATACTTGGCACAGCACCTAGCACCTGATAAGTGTGCAATAGTGGCAACTACTAAATAAAATTAGTACTAATTCTGCTTATATTTACCCACCATCCTAGTTGAGCATTAGGGAATCATATTTACCATCCTGACTCTGGACTGCTCATTATTTAGTTCTGTGTGGATCCCAGGGTCTCAGAGAGGGACAAGATGAATGTGGCCTTCCAAGAAGACACACCTACAGGACACAACTCAGAGTGCCCAGGGGTCTCCCCTTCCTCCCTACCCTTGCAGCCTGTAACCCCAGCTGTACCTCTTCCATCTCCCTGACTATGCACAGTACAGCCTTTGAGCTGAGCCAAGATGTCTCACTGCGCTTTCCATAAGAATACCACTAGTCAGCACCTTGGACAGCATACAAATGATTTTGCGTCTCCAGGTAAGAGAGGTGTCAATTCTCTGACATGACGCCAGGTTGATGGCAGCTAAGATACTTAGCAAGAAGAGGTGCAGAAATCTTTCCCTATGACTGAGTTCCTGGAGAAATTGTACAAAGGAATAAAGCAGACAGAGAATAAAACTCCCCATATGCATGGCTTTCATTCTCCACTTCCCACAGAAAATCCACTGCTTATTAAAGATTTGGGATGGGAAAAACAAATAACGATGGTGCTTGTTCCAAAGAGAGTGATTAGAACCAAGCAGGCGCATTTCACAGGACTGGCTGATTTGCCAGCTCCCTCTCTGCAGCATTGTTACAATTACAACTATTGTTGGAGATGTAATTCATTATGGACCCATTATTCCCAAGAGCAAGAATCAAAGGTTTATCATACAGATGTGGTACATAGAACACAGCAGGCTGCCTGCTGGGCACATCTGGGTGACAATTGGAAACCAGAGCTCAGGGACAAATACACATTCCACTGAGCTCCCCCAACCACCTGGAAGAAATGATGCTATTTGTATCCAGGAAAGAAGGCTGCCAGCCCCTCTGTTGGCCTTCTGAGCAATTTTCAGTCATCTGGCCAACAAAGGATGAGCTGCTGCCTGGAAAGAGAGGGGCATGGTCACACTCACTCTCAGAGCTCAGAGGAAGGAGGACAATTACCAGTAAGTGCCAGCACTGCATTAGACGTCTTAGCTATGTAGGAGAGGTATTATTAGAATCCATGTAGCAGAAGACAAAATTGAGGCTCCAAGAGGTTGTTCAGGACTCTTTCAGTGACAAAGCCAATTCTGACTGGCTTAAATAAAAAAAGGGAATATATTGGCTCAAGTAACTAAAAAGTCTAGAGGTAAGTTGGTCTTCAGGTACGGCTGGACAGAGACACTAAAGGATGTCATGACTGCCCACCTCTTGCCTTGGCCTCCCTCTGTGTTGCCCCTTTCCCCCACCTCACCCACACACACCAAGGCTGGCTCTTTCTCTTGGTTGCAAGGAGGGCACCACACACTCCTGGCCTCATCCTTGTAGCCAAGCAACCCCCATGGAAAGAGAGCTGCTTTTCCTCAATAGTTTTAGCAGACGTTCCAGGACTGACACCCATTGGCTTGTGGGCAGGGAAGTGGAACAAGCACTGACCGGCCAGGCCTGATTGAAGGGCCTACAGCTGGAGTTGGGGATCCACCACTCCAGAATCACGATGGCTGAAGGCGCAGCAGGGCTGATTCCTTAACGGGATTTCACTTACAGTTATCAAAGAGGGAGAGAAGCAGACAACAAAAATCAATGTCCGCTATAGCTGCCGACGAATGGCCAAATCCTTCCCACTATCACATGTCTGTATCACTTAGCACAGTACCTAGCGCACACTCTGCATTATCGGGCTTCTGCTTTGGGAGCAAGCTGCACTACCAGCGGAGATAATATTCTATGTTTCCACTGGGTACCAAAAGAGAAAACCAGAAAATTATGCTACATAATCGAGGCTCCAACCTGACACCTTCTCAAAATCAACCACTTTTCTATCTTGGGCTGATCCATGACCAGGAAGAAAGTGGTCAGGGTTGTTCTGACAAGAGGACACGTTCCTTATCATCCTGCCCAAGAACTCCACATATAAAAAGATGTGCATCTACTGTAGTTAAAGTCTTATGCAACACATCGAGAACAGAAAAGAAGACACAATAATTAAGGAATAAAGGGCTGTTTAAGCCACTATTCTTGCCATCAGAGAGTAAGGAATAATCAAACAGGTTTCTTTTACAAAAATAGCAATTGCTAAAGGTGTACCAAGTGATTTATACACATGGTGTTTTCATTTAATCTTCATAACACCCTTGTGAGGTGTATAATATTAAAGCAGCCATTTGATCCAGGCTTGGCGATGTTAAGTGGCTTGCCTGGTATCCACAGCTAGCAAATGGAAACCTAGGATTTGAACTCAGATGTCTCTGATTTGAAATTAGTATTCTTTTTTTTTTTTTTTTTTTTTTTGAGATGGAGTCTCGCTCTGTCACCAGGGCTAGAGTGCAGTGGCATCAGCCTAGCTCACAGCAACCTCAAACTCCTGGGCTCAAGCAATCCTTTCTGCCTCAGCCTCCTGAGTAGCTGGGACTACAGGCATATGCCACCGAGCCTGACTAATTTGTTCTATTTTTAGTAGAGAGTAGAGTAGCATCTTGTGTCTTACTCTTGCCCACACTCTTGCTCTTGCTGATGTCGAACTCCTGAGTTCAAGTGATCCTCCTGCCTTGGCCTTCCAGAGTGCTAGGATTACAGGCGTGAGCCACCGTGCCTGACCTGAAATCAGTATTCTCTACCAGATGCAAAAGTTTGTATGAACCTCTGTTCTTGCTAGGAGATGAGGTAGTTTCTTGGAGAAGGTAGTATTTGAGCAATTTAGTCAGAATTTTTTGGTTGTAAATGACAGATTCTATTCATACTGGCCTAAGCAGAAATACAGGATTTTTTAATTTTTGTCTGAAAAATCCAAGGAGAGGTGGGCCTACAGGCACAGGCTGATCCAGGGACACGTGTGATGTCTGCAGGACTCACTCTCCATCTCTGGGTTCTTCTCTGTACTGTGTGAGCTCCATTCTCGCTCATGCTCTGATCTCATGGTGACAAGATTGTGGCCAGCTGCTCAAGGCTGACATTCTCTTAGCTGAGCCATGTCAGTAGAAAGAGGACGTCGTTTTTCCAAGAATTCCAACAAAAACTCCAGACCTGAGTCTTATTAGACCATCTTGAATTATGTCACCATTCTGGTGCCCAGAGATACACTGATTGGCTGTCCCCAGAGTCAGAGGCAAGAGGTCAGATCACCTTCACCAGAAGCATATAGCATAGACTGAGAATGGAGGAAGCTGTCTATCAATATATATATTGCCATTACCAACAGAAAGATAAGAGGTTTTAGACCGGGAAGAACAATAGACGGCTGCATTAGTTATCTATCATATTTAACAGACCACCCAAAATGCGCCACTTAAAACAACCACCATTTAGCACAGGATTCTGTGGTTGGCAATTTGAGTTCAGTCATGCATCTGAGAACAAAATGCCAGGTCAACTTGGAGCTGATTAGTCCAGGGCCCCCCGCTGGGAAGGCTCATCTCTGTTTCAGAAGTTTTCTCAGCCTCCAGCCGGCTAGCCCAGGCTTGTTCGCACAGTGGCAGAAGGTTTCCAAGAAAAACAAAAGAATTCAAGAACTTTCCAGGCCTGGGTTTGCATCACATTCACTGATCTCCCACCGGTCAAAGCAAATCATATGACTAAACCCAGAGTTAGAATTGAAGGGCGCTCAAAGTTACACAGCGAGAGAGCAGGGATTCAGGGAAGGAAAGAAAGCGCGGCCTTTCTTGCAATCTGCCACTATGGCCATTTCAAACAGCACTAGAATAACGTCTAGCACATAGTAGATACACCAGCCAAACAAAATAAATCTTGTCGTATAAATGACAAGGTTAGGATGAAAGAAGAGCAGGGAAGGCCTTCAGGCAGAGGAAATAGTGTTGGCAAAGGCCCGGAGATGGCAAATACAGGTTTATTTGTGTGCTGGGGAGTTTGTATGCTGTGGCTGGAACATGGAGTACAGGAAGTGATAAGATTCAAGCGTTGTATTAGGGAAGGCCATGAGTGCCGAGTTTAGGAATTGGACTTCTATTTTGCATGCACTGGGGAGTTGCTGAAGGTTTTTAAGCAGTGGCATGATTCAATTAACAAACCCAAGCAGGGTTTTAAAGGGTAGCTTTAGGCAGACGGCCTTTTCTAGAGAACACAATCTTGTGAAAGGGAGGGACAATGGCATCCTTGAATGCACAGAGGCAGAGCAGCTGCAGAGTCTACTATGGTCCAATGGGCACCACAGCTGAGTTGGAACTCATTTCTGCCTTGGCATGTCCCAGATCCTGAGCTTCCCCCTGCCTCCCCCAGGCTATGAGGACTTGGAGATGCTCTATATCCTGAGCTCCAGACAAGTGCTACTTGTTTTCCTTGTCAGCTTGTATATAGCCACCTCCAACCCCTGGGACCAGCTGGCTACTAGTCCTGACACTCCCAAATGTTTCTTGGTGGGTCCTTAATGTGCTAGAACCTCTTTGGGAATGACGTTTCTACATGCAGGTGAGGAGAAAACATACATGTATATATAGAGAGAAAGAGAGATAAAGATATTTGTATATATTTATAAATAAATATACATATACAAATGATATATAATTACATGTGTATATGTATAAATAGATGCATGGAGTAATATATACTAAGTTCCTATCTACTGCTCTTTTCTAGAATCCAAACCTCTGCTCACAGATGGCCTGTCCTGGTCTTTGCCAGCCCCTTGAGTGTGACGTTAGGAAGCAGTTTGTTCCGCAAGTTTCCCAGCAAGCACCAAAGACCCAAGACCCACTTCAGAGTGTCATTTCCTTGTGCAGAACCACTCCGAGCTCAGCCACAAGCCCAGCAGGATTTGGACATGGTTAAGATGGATAATTTTCTGTCCCCTGATTTGTCTAAACCTGTGTCTCACCTCTCAACAAGAATGCTTTGCACTGTGGGCTTCTTTGTTGGTTTATGTGTATGTGTATTTTAGCAAACAAACAAGTTAAATGCTGGCCTGTAGCAAACAACAAACCGACAAGCCACGTGGTTGTCTTTTGAGAAACAATTAGCATCTTGTCTATACGCTGAAATGGTATCCCACCTCATCCACAGGCCCTGGCTCACTGAGGTCAGAGGTGGCACCTGCAGCTCCCGGGGGCAGGATTTGGAGCTTGCAGGTGTTTGAATTGCTGCAGTCACTCGTTCATACCCAACTCCCACCTAACGGTGTCCTCTGGGACAGAAGGCAAGAATCACTGCATAGTGCAGGGCCCTGTTCTAAGCACTTGCGTATTTTAACTCATTCAGTCTTCCCAAGGACATTTGATGAAATTGAGACACAGAAAGTTTTGGGGACCTGCTAAAGCTTACACATGTTGATGGTAACACTTTTTTTTTCCATTATTAAATACTCAAATTTAAAAATATCTAAAAATAAAAATAAGTTAATATTTTTAATAAGATGAGTTTAAAGGCCGGGTGCGGTGGTTCACGCCTGTAATCCTAGCACTCTGGGAGGCCGGGGCGGGTGGATCGTTTGAGCTCAGGAGTTCGAGACCAGCCTGAACAAGAACGAGACCCCTGTCTCTACTAAAAATAGAAAGAAATTATATGGACAACTAAAAATATATATAGAAAAAATTAGACGGGCATGGTGGTACATGCCTGTAGTCCCAGCTACTCAAGAGGCTGAGGCAGGAGAATTGCTTGAGCCCAGGAGTTTGAGGTTGCTGTGAGCTAGGTTGACGCCACAGCTCTCTAGCCTGGGTAACAGAGTGAGACTCTGTCTCAAAAATAAATAAATAAATAAATAAATAAAATAAAATAAAATAAAATAAAATAAAAAATTAGTACATAAAAAAAGAAGAGTTTAAATGGCAAACTCTAATAAATCTTATTGGAAAGAGCAGAGAACAGCTCAAACATTACCTTTGGGGTCAGACCTTCAAGACCCCACATACCCTGCCTGCCCTCTCCACCACTGGAGAAGCGTTGTCTCCCTACTCTGGGATCCCTCAGGCGAGTCCCCACAGCTATACCTATGGCACCACCTCTAATGTAGTCCACGTCACCATTCGTGTTTCCGTCTTCCTCAGTGGAAGTGAGCTTTTCAGCCCCTAGCGCAGTGCCAGACATATAGCAGCTACTCCACACTTGGCTAAAGACCCAAACTTAGAAAGGTTCCTAAATTCTAGCCAGACCTCACAGTTGCAATGATTATGAACCAGTCATCGCCTGGTCTGGTCTGTGCCTCTGTTTCCCCATAATGGAAAACTTTAGACAGCAGGCATCGCTGGTTAGTTGCCTGAGCGGTGGCAAACTCAGAAAAGTTGTGTCCATGGAATCCTGAGCTCCAAACGTGCCAACTGGGAAGGCACACATGCTCGGCTGCATGCAGGGCCAAGCCTGCCCGGCCCACTGCCCACCACCGGCAGCGTCTGGAGTGGAAGCCCTCCCTCGGTGCCCGTGCTGTGGTTCCGTGGCTGCCACATGCAGTGGGGAGGTATAATCGAGTTAGCAATGGCATGTCCCTGAATCACTGCATTATCCAAAGACTGCCAGGTGGCAGCTGGCATCTTTGGCTGCCACTGTGGGCCAGGCAGCATCTGTTGCTCCAGGCACCCAGCTGGCTGTGCTGGGGAAGGACTGTTGAGGGCTGCCTTCCTCCTGCTGTGTGAGTTGGCCAGGACCACTGAGCAGGTGGGAGTGGGAGGTCATCAGTGACAATTGGCTTGAAGCTGGTCATATCCACAATACTGGGAATTCGGGGCTGAGGTGGACAGAGCCATGATCTGGATACCCGATGTCCTCCTCTGAGGCTTTCTGCTCAGTGCCATCTGGCTAACTTCCAAACAACTGCTTTCAAGCCATAGTTCCTTCCTCTGTGACTTAGGGCAAGTTAACCAGATTCTCTGAAAACAGTTTCGTCATTAGTAAAAAAAAAAAAAGGGGGGGGATGAGGGGAAGAAGAATAGATGCCTGGTAAAGTTATTTTAAGATTCCAAGATGAAATGTATCATCTCCATCCCCTAAATATCTGAACTGCCAGCGACCTGTTCTCCCTGCAGTCACTGGCCCTGATAACCCACCGAAGAGTGCCCCTGTCCCTCCCTATCACACTGTCCTGCTCTGTTTTCTGTGTAGCACTTAGAAATAGTGCTGTTTAAGCTCTTGTTTATTTGTAAGATTTGCATTTTGAAATATTTATTTAGTATATGAATTAATTAAATTAGCTCATTAAATTGTGTGCCTTTTCCCCACAAGGACATTAGTTCCATGAGGGCACAGACCTTGCCAGTCTTGGTTCTTGCTGTTCTCCCAGCACCTTCGTCAATGCCTGGCATATAATCGGCATTTGAAAACTAATGGTTGCATGAATGAATAAGTGAGTCAATGAATATTAATTCATTTTATAAACTCTAAGAGGTACTTTAGAAGTTATGGGCTATTATTACTATTAAAGCCAGACTAGAGGGTGCAAGTAAAACAGATGCCCATGAGGAATAAGCAAAAAGAGTCTACCAAGAAGATTGCTGGGGGACAATGCCAAGTGCACCCCAGCCAAAGTGTGCAGAGATTCACCCTTGCCAGAGTTGTCATCGTCTTTATTAATATGGCCACCATGTATGGAGGGCTGACTGTCTGCCTGACACTGCATTAAGAGAGGCGGGAACCATTGTTTATAGCAAGAAAAATATTTACTTGCTCTTAATAGCACATGCACCTTTCTATATACATTGACCCATGTACGTGTGCACACACACACGTGTACATACACACCATCTGTCTGAGGTTGAGTTCCTCCAGAAGACCCTGAGACAGACCAGAGTGCATGTAGTTTACTTGGGAGGTGATCTGGAGAAATGGTGGTAAGGAAGTGGGTTAAGAAAGATAGGGATGGGAAAGAAGCAATACTGAGTGCCACCCTGAGAGGGTGATTGCTGTGGGCACCTGGGGCTCAAATCTCCTGGGGTCCCCAGGGAGACAATGTGGACCATGCCTCAGAGTTGCTCCATCCAAGAGTGAGGAAGCTAAGGTATTTATCCACCAACTCCCACTCACCACTCAACAACGTCAACTCCTGACATTTCTGGCCTGCTCGTCTGTAGGCTGCACAAAGTCTTTAGACAAAAAGTCACAGGTATGCTCATAAAGAAGCAGAAGTGGCAGTTTGGGACAGTGAGTACCAAGGGGATATAGACAGAGCAAGGATAATGTCTGCTACACCATCCCAGGGGATGCATCCCGACAACTGCAGAATCCCTTGTACTATACCTGAAGATAACGTTAAGGAATGGGTATAGGAGACAAGATTGGGCGGGGGAGGCAGACTAAAGCTAACTTCCTCTCTCTGAGAATACAGAGAGTGATAAGGAGGACCTCAGAGGGAGCATGGGCTTTGGGAGCAGATAGAGAGTGATGAGCAGACGGTTGGTAGCCTAGAACAGTCTTTGAAGGGAAAAGGAGACATCTGTAAAGGATTTGATGTAAACTGCTGTGCACTGAGTGGTATAAGCCTTCTTCTCCACATCCCCAGTAAAATCTTTAGTAAAATGTATGTTCCTTCTGGAGGTCGTGTACTAGACTTGACAGGACATGGGCAGGGAGGGTTGATCAAGTGCAAAGTCCTACTTTGGAGCTGATGCAGACTGAACGAAGCAGTGGCACATGGAGACAGCCAACCTCTGGGTAACACACGCATGTTCTCTTTTAATCCTCACTGTTATACCTTCTCTATATTAGTCATCTATGGCCACAATAACGCTGTATAAGAAACCACCCCCAAAACTCTGTGGCTTATAATAAAAAGAATTTCATTTTCTAGTTCATGGGTCTGCAGGCCATTTGGGAAGGGATCAGCTTCAAGCCATTGGTTGTCTCCAGACTGAAGATTGGGTTCCAGTCTCTTCCGTGTGTGTGTGTGTCCTGCTTCTCCTTAGACCAGACACTATAGGGTACATGTTCTTCCAATGGTGGATCATAGGATGTGAGAACCAAAACAAACCTTGGAAGTACACTATGGTTTCTGCTCACAGCACGTTCATAACATTCCATTGGCCCAAGCAAGTGACATGGCCAAGTTCAACATCCATTAGACAAGAAAATATACTCCTGTGCACATGTGTGCCCTGCATGGTCACATGGTAGAGGGAGGGTGTGAAGAATTGAGAACAATAATCTCATATACTACAGCTGCAGTTTACCCCATGGGGAAGCTGAGGCTTAAAACAGTCAAGCTATTAGCCTGAAGTCACAAACCTTGTACAATGCAGCTGGGTTTGGGACCTGTTGTATGTGACAACAAAGCTTCTGTGCTTAATATGCGGAACTCCTCTGCTAGAGTTCAAGGTGAACTAAGCCCCTCGGGGGGCTCACTCTGCAGTGTACAAAGCACCCAAGTTAACCAGCGATCACCTGTCTGCTCAAGGTCATGCCACTGGTTGGTGACAGGGCAGACCCTGGAACCTTGTTTTTCCTGTTCCTTGTACCATTTTCCCCAGACAGAACCAGTACCCTAGGCTTTAAAACATCACCCAAGGGAGTTCCTCATTGCAGTGTAGCCAGAGGTTTTTGAAGCAGGACCAGAAGACCCAGAGGTGACAAATAGTTCTGGTTTCACTTCCTTGTAATTTCTCCTAAATGTACCTACTCTGCCAATGATATCTGCAAAAGGAAAGAGGTGAAGTTTATGCCATTCAACTCCTTGGCTGTTGCCATGGAGCCCATCCAGACATCAACATGCCAGCAACTCTGGCTGCCTCTGCAATGGAATCAAAGAAGGGGAAAATAATCAGCGGGGGAGCAAACTCTTGTTTAAATGCAAATATCTTTGAGAGGAAGCAATTGAGGGAAAAGAAATTATGAACACCCCAGTAAAGAACACGGCACTGGGGCTAAGGCTGATAAGCCATGCCGTTCCCCCAGCGGGACGGTCCCTGTTCCATCTCCTGCCAAAGTGGGAAAAATGTTTCCAGAAGCGATTTGCCAACGGTACACATCCAAGTCACCCCTAACAAGGTTCTTAGATTGGAGCAGAGCGGACTTGCCGAGGAGCAGAGAGCCTGTCAGAGCTGAGGAGTGCTGACGGGAGGCCTGGGCTGGTTTGCACTAGAATTTAAAGTGAAGGAAATGAAGGTTGAGAATTGGGGCCCAAGTGAGAGATTTTGAAAGACATATCCGGCTCCCCAAAGAGGAGGATGCGCTGGGGAAGCGGATGTGTGGGGGAGGGGTCTGAAAGGCTCCGTTAGAGCCAGCCCAGCCATGCTGGATTCTCTCTAATAGGAATGATGGATTTTCATTTGCCAATCTCGTTTCGTTAAAAATAAACAACCATCCATTTTTAGCTTAAAATTTGCTAAGGTCCAAGTATTTCAATGCAAAGGAAATTATATCTGAAAAATTACATTGTATTGAGAATTACTTTGTCTTGTAACCTTTTAAGACACCTTGCAACTAAAAGACATTTTGTGACTCTGACTCAGGGAAAATGGGCAGAGGTGGGAGGCTTGGGGTCCCTGGAAACTCTGAATCACCCCCTACCCCCTGTCCTGAGCCACCACTGAGCTGCAGGTGTTACATGCAGGCACATGGGTCGAGGGTCTGTGGACAACCTCAAACCACCGTTACCTGCAAGCACTGCAGGCAAAGATATGCGAGAGAGGTGAGCAGTGCTGTGTCTCCAGTCCCTGAGCGCCCACAGGGCTTCTAGTCAGCCCCAGGCAGCTTAGCAATCGAGACTCTGAGCTTCAAGCAGGATTCCTGTGGCTTAGCAGAAAGGGCACCAGACCAAGAGTTAAAAGAGCTGAGTTAGAATCCCGCTCTAGGTGGGGCACGGTGGCTCACACCTGTAATCCTAGCACTCTGGGAGGCCAAGGCGGGTGGATCACTCGAGGTCAGGAGTTCGAGACCAGCCTGAGCAAGAGTGAGACCCCCTGTCTCTGCTAAAAATAGAAATTATCTGGCCAACTAAAAATATATATAGAAAAAATTAGCCAGGCATGGTGGCGCATGCCTGCAGTCCCAGCTACTTGGGAGGCTGAGATAGTAGGATCGCTTAAGCCCAGGAGTTTGAGGTTGCTGTGAGCGAGGCTGACGCCACGGCACTCACTCACTCTGGCCCGGGCAACAGAGCGAGACTCTGTCTCAAAAAAAAAAAAAAAAAAGACAGAAAAAAAAGAATCCCGACTCTAATATAATCTAGCCATGAAACATTGGAGAAGTCGTTTCACCTCTCTTACCCTTGGCCTCAGTTTCCACATCTGTAAAATGGGGTTGCTGAGAGAGCTAAATTAGAGGATCGGGATTTTTCCTACTAATCATTGAGCACTTAATAAAGATGACAAACTGGCAAACTCTGGGGCACATTCTAGCTGCAGCCATGTCTTAATTTGGCCTGCACAGTGTTGTTTAAAAAAAAAAATGCAAGCCAATATGTAAAAAATGAAGCAATTTCACATAAAAATTCAGGTTCCTCTTTAAAAAAAATCAGATCTGGCAATACTGGGACCTACAATGTTATAGTTGCTGGAACAAGATGCCCCATTTGGAAGGAAAATACACTCTGTACTTGGGCACAATTCCCACCACTCCCTATTTCTCTAACCCTGATGCTGAGGGTCATTGCACATTGATCAAACTGCGTTTTATCTTACAGTAGGTAGACATTTCCTGGAAAACACTGCACATTTAATCCTTATAACAACTTTAAGCAGTAGGCAGGCCTAACTCCTATTTATAAGTACTTTGCTATTCTGTGGGTCTACGAAAGTCATCATTAAACACGTGACTTTATTCCCATCGCAACAGGAGGTTGAGTGGGATGGTGCTCACCTGGGTTGCTTTTCCCACAGCTCACTTGCCCCTGGAGATGAGTGAGTTACACCAGGGTCAAAGCCATGAATAAACAGCAGCAGAGGAAATGAGAGGCGAAGGGGCCACAAAAGGATGATTTAGTCGAACCCCTTCATTTCAAGAAAGGGAAAGAGACTTGGAAAGGTTAAATGACTTGCCCATAATCACATATTTCTTGGAAATACCAAGGTTAGATTTAGGAAAATGGAGTAAAGTTAATTAGCTCACCAGGTATAGTTCAGGCTCCCACACAAAGTGACGTTGCAATTGTGTGGATTTTTCATGTAAAAAGGTTGACCTGGGGACTTACCTCCACGTTCTCCGATGTTCTATCAGGGAAATGGCATCCAAAATTTTAGCAAGGGGGTAACATAACCATTTCACAGTGTCCTTTTAGAAACAGAATGTCCGGGGAACAAATGTCATCAGAGGTCATCTAGGCCAATCCTTTCATTTTACAGGTGAGAAAACCAAGGCCCAGAGGTGAGGGGACGTGTCCAAGATTGTCCCACACGTTGGTGCAGAGCCAGACACGAACCGTTTCCTGCCTCAGCCTCAGCCTCTGTCTCCTCCCTGCCACTTGCACGGCCCGGTGGTGCCACTGTTAGCTCCTCACCCGCTGACTCCAGTCTCTTTCTGGGAAGCATTTTAATGATGCTGTTCAGAGGCTCTGTGCCTCATTCCTCAGGAGCTCGGGGATGGGAGGACAGCTGGTCTAAAAAATGCTCACAGCTGGATTAATAAGAGAAGCAACACCTCTGAGTTCCTTCACTTTGGCAGGAGGGCAGGGAACGCAGCTGTTTTTCTCTCTCTGCTTCCCAGATGCTCTCAGGAAGACAAAGAATTACGTGTGCTTCATATTGATTGTGCATGTCAGATACCTCCCCCTCCAAGCAGCCCTCCCTGACTCCCCGCAGGACCGGTGCTCCCTCCTCTGTACTCACCTCCCACAACACACTCAGCAGAGAAACTCTTGTAGCACACCCAGGCCAGCTGTTGCTGATCTCCCTGACTGTACTAGAAGCTGCTCAAAAGCACAGATCCAACCTGACTGATCTTAACCCCCCAGCTCTTAGCCACCGCCCACCTTGCATGCAGACATAAACTGGTTGCTACCGTTTATTCAAGGATTGTCATAAACCAGGTTCTGGGCTAAGCACTTTGCGTACTTTATCTCAGTAAATCTTCACAGCCACCCTGCAAGGAAGGTATTATTATGCCTATTTTATGGATGAGAACACTGAAGATTAACTTGTTCACAGACTTTATTGTAGAATTAAGAAATTCAAAACTTCCCATTATGTGTTATTTCTCCCTCCTCTCTCTGCATTTCTCTGCGGCCCTTAAACTTGCTCAGCTTCCTGCCTCAGGGCCTTTACCTGAGCAGGTACCACAGCCTGCAAGCACTCACCCTCCTTCACACAGCGAGCTCTGGCTTAAGATCTTCAGATCTTGGCTTAAAAGTTATTCCCGAGGGCAGACTCTCCTAACCCCTAAACTAAGTCATGCCCTCTTCTAATGAGCTTCCAAAGCATCCCCAGTTTTTCCTTCATGGCATTGACCACAGTCTGGAATTCCACATTTTGTGAAGTCATGTGATTACCATCAACCTCCTCTGTCAGAATAAGCTCACAAGGCCAGGGCTCTTCTCTGTTTTGCTTATTACTTTGTCCCTAGTACTTGGCACAGCACCCAACAAAGAGCAGGTGCCTAATAAGCATGTATCGAATGAACATCTGACTTCCAAGTGCATGCGCTAACTACCATGCAATTTTAAAAAATAGATGCTAATAAACAATTATGTCAATGAAAAAATGGATGGAGGAGGTGATCAGCCACGGGATCCCAGCTGGGAAGATCAACTGCTTGGCTACCGGAAAATACAGAGGCCCAACAGGCTGCCAGTCCACTTTCCATCAAAGCAGACTTCCTGTTTGGCAAAAAAAAGTAATTTGGTTTTCCACTTTCTTTTTTCAGTAGCTACTGGGAGCCCACGGCTTGAATAGCCCTTGAATGCAAATGGAAGAACAGGTGTGCTCGCATCAGAAATGCATAACGAAGGGCCTCTCTGTGCTTCTCCCCAGGTGCTGTGCACTGGGCCCCTGGAGGAGCTACTCTATCAGCCCAGCCCCTGAAATCATGTGGGCAGTCTTTTCTTTTTCAAATTAAGTTTTCATACTTCTACTTAAAGGAAGATTGAGAGTGGGAGGGTATGACCTGGGGTGACTGGAAATCAATAGCAGGGTTTCAAAGTCATTCTGGATGAAAGGCCCAGAGGGCAAATGGTGGAAAGGAAGAGACAGGGGGAGAGGATCTGCTGCTCTCTGGTCTCATCCCGAGGCAGGCTCCCTTCTCCTTGCGCTGGGAAGAGATGGGCACACGCAGATAGAAAGTGCCGCCGGATAGGACCCCAAGCCTAAAGTTTGTCTGTAGAATCAAATGAAGTGGAGGCTGGAAGGCACCTGTGAGATGGATTGTCTGGTCCAGCCCTTCGTTTTATATCTACCCAAAGCCCAGAGTGGTAAGGCATTGTCCAAGGTCCCACCATGAGTCAACACAGGGTCCAGACTAAAATCCTGGGCTCCTGATTTGCACCTCAGCACTTTTTTCATTATATCAAGCTTCCTTACTCAGCCAGGTGTGGTGCCTCATGCCTGTAATCCTAGCACTCTGGGAGGCTGAGGCAGGAGGATTATTTGAGGCCAGGAGTTCAAGACCAGCCTGAGCAAGAGCAAGACCCCCGTCTCTACAAAAAAATAAAAAATTTCACCAGGCATGGTGGCACATGCCTGTAGTCCCAGCTACTTGGGAGGCTGAGGCAGGAGGATATCTTGAGCTCAGAAGTTTGAGGTTCCAGTGAGCTATGATGATGATGGCCACTTTAGCATGGTAAACAGAGTGATACCCTGTCTCAAAAAAAAAAAAAAAAAAGAGAGAGTCCTTACTCAGTAGTTAGTCCAGGATGATAGGCAAAATAATGATCCCGCAAAATGTCCATGTCCTAATCCCCATAACCTGGGAATATGTCACTTTATGTGGCAAAAAGGAGTTTGCAGATGTGATGAAGTTAATCTTAATCTTCCCTCAAAATGCCCCTTGTGTATAAGCGGCCTGGCCAACCTTCCCAGCCATCCTTTAGCACCAGGGAGCCCCACCAACCAACAAATCCCTTCCCCTGCCAGCCCTCCCCAGAGAGCTGGCCCAGAGCCCCACTCCCACGTCCCGCTCACTCCCTTTTCCTGTCCGCCTGGAGCCAGCAACTCCTAGATCCTCTTTGGCCCAGCTCCTTCTCATCACTAATATCTTAGTCAAACAGCACCTCCTCCGAGAAGCCCCCTTGACCTCAGTCACTCTCCATCATGGTACTTACCACCGACTGAAATTCTCATGCATGTGACTGCTTACTTATTTAGCGTCTGTCTTTCCAACCAGGATGTTAACTCCAGGATAGACACTCTTTACATCATCCGCATTCTATATGGCAAAGAAATTAAGTAACTCACCGGTGGTCACAAAGCCAGAAATGGCAGAGCTGGGATTTGAACCCCCACTTTTTCAGGGTAGACTGACTACCAATTGTGTAGGCAAGTGGTAAGACCAGAGAGAAGACAGCTCAGCAGGAGCATAGGGCCAGGGGGCCCACTGCCAAGCTAAGGGGTTTGACACAGTCTGGCTAAGAGTTTGAAGCAGTAAAGCCCGAGGCCATGCCATGCTATGCCAAGGCGTGGGGACAATAAAGGACACAAAGGAAGCAGCGAAGCTGTGCATGCAGAGAGGTCTTTACTCATTTACAGAGGATGAGATATTAATCAGGACCCTTTGTTTGAACTGTCAGCACTGTCTCCTCCAGCAGCAGCTGTGATGAGCTGGTGTAGGGAAAGAAGCCAAATTCTCTGCCCTTCTCTAAGACTCATGCCACTCCCGGGCTCCCCACCACAGGGCCCACCCCAAGCCAGGGAATCAGTCCTCTGCCCACGGGCTCCATGCAGAAAAGCGGAAATCAGGAATGGGGGTGTGTGAAGGCCAGCTGGGGGCAGTGGAGACAGTACCGGATGGGAGTTCTCAAGCTTTATGGGACTATGTAGAGCACTTAGCACCGTGCCTGGCACATAGCAAACTAGCACTCAAGAAATGGCGGTGGTTGTTGGTAGTGGTGGTGGTCCTGGCTTGGTGTGGCCTCAGGCCAGCCATCAGTCTTTCTCTGTGCCTCCTGCCCTCATGTGCACGAGACAAATGAAAGAAGGGCCCTCCTCAGGGTACTGAGGAGGTCTGATATTCATACCTTGCACAGACCTTAGCACAGTAGTAGGTGCCCCGTAAATATTCATTGTGTCAACCACAAAGCCCTATAAAAATGTAAGTAGCTACTATCTTGACAGCCGTCTGAAAATGGAATAAAATGTCTGTGCAGATAGCAAGCTTCCCGTCACTGGACGCATTCAGAGAGTAGCCAACAGAGAAGATGCTTGCGTGGGCAGCGGCTTGGGCCCCCCTCTGGCAGGTGATGCTGTCCGGTGATTTAGCGTTAGAGCCCAGCAGTGCAACTTCACATCCTAGCTCAGCTACTCATTAGCTATGGAATTTTAATTATTAATAAATTCCTTGACCTCCTGGATCTTTGGTTCCCTCATCTCTAAAACTGGGATAGTAACAGTACCTGCCTTAGATGATTGTTCTGAGGATTCAGTGATACAATGAACAAGCAACTCATTTATTGAGTCACTAACAAGAAATGGCCTTTTTTATCCTTCTCCTTTTGCCTCCAGTTGTACCGAGTCAAACGCGCTACCTTACCCACGTGGTAGTGATGACTTTAGCAGATACCAAAACATTCCGGTCATTAAAAGTTCAGTTCAATTTAAAACTCCTGCTTGATTTAAATCTCATTTATTCCTTCCTTCTAGTGTGGGTTGGACCCATAGCTCAAGAAACAGGGCGGGAAGTAGGGAAGGGGCTTGGCTTGCTCATTCCCTCCCCACCCCACCAAGTACCTCAGAGCAATGTCTACATCCCCCTCTCTGTTCCAGGTCTCTCCTTGCTCCTCTAGCATCCAGTGTCCAAGGCGGGCAGCTGACGTGTTGCACATTTGACTGTCTGGTGGGTGGGGAGGTGTCTCTGTCCTCCCAACGATCAGTGTCTTTCCACATGATGCTGGTCGTCTCTGCTGATGATGTGGTCTTTGCATTGGTGCTACGCCTGCTTTCTCTGGGGGGTGGCATTCAGTTTAGCTTATTGACAGCTCTGAGGACCACCCAGAGAAGGACCCTATGCATCCTTCAGCCATACCAAGAGCCCATCTCCTCTCAGGGTGCACGGAGCCCCCCTTGGCCAGCTGCAGCCTCTTGTGGACACTTTCAGACTCCTTCATGGGGAGCTGCAAGAACCCCTGACCACCCGGTCTTTGGGGTCTTCTGGCACATACCACCCACCGGCTCCCTCCTCACCCAGCTGCCCAGGCAGCTGCAGCTCTCCTCCCTCCCCTCCTAGCATCAGTCTCCATGTTCACCCCCAAACTCCAGGGACCCATGCCAAGCAGGGTACCGACATGCTGAGCTCACTCACTACCCTCGGTTCCCATGGCAGCACAGACCAGGACTGTGGGCTCTGCCCCTCAGCAAATGTCTAGCTGGCAATGACTTGTCCGTCTCCCTTCTTACAGGGTCCCCCACCCTGCAGGAGGAATTCCCCTGGAGACCTTCCAGCCCCCACCCTTCGACTGGCCTCAAGGGGGGATGTACAAGGGGAGGAAAGAAAGCTCTCACCAGGAACACCCTCCCCACCAACAAGACCACAACTCTGCTGTCTCCTTCTTAGTTTTCTTTTGCTTCTTCTGTTTTTTTTTAAATGGGGTCTCACTATGTTGCCCAGGCTGGAGTGCAGTGGCTACTCACAAGCATGATCACAGCACACTGCAGCCTTGAATGCCTGGCCGCAAGCAGTCCTCCTGCCTCAGCACAAGTTTGCCTGACTTAATTTTCAATTACAAACCAAAAGAGGCATTTGGGGCTGGCCAGGGGTGACAGGACTCATTCTGCTGCCTTTCAGTGTGCCCTGGAGCATGTCTGGACACTGTGGCTGGCAGTCTCCATCAAAAGAGGGCGAAAAAAGCACTTCTTGATCCTTTGCCCTGTGCCTTAGATGCCTGTCCCTGGGTAAAGGCTAAGTTTCCCCAACATTCTGTTACATAAGCAAATGTTTAATACAGCGAATAGGAAGTGCTCACTGCAATTTAGCTGTCAGCTGCTTGCCCAGGCCCGTGCGTCGCCTCCTGCCTTCTCCTTTGCCCCTTACCCTCTGCGGTCCAGCCCACTAAGCTTCTTTCAGCCCCTCAGATCTGCCTCTGGGTCCTCTCACATTCCATCCCCTCTTTCTGGGGACACTGTTCCAGCTCCTCCTAGCTACCTCCCCTCGTCCTTTAGGTCTCAGCTGGAAGCCGGCATCCTCATGCCCGCGTTAGTCAGGCGCTGCCACTCGGCGTCCCCTCAGCACCCATCCCTCTGTTAGGGGGCCTTTTTCTTGCAGACTTGTTTTTCTGCTTCTCCCACCAGAATGCAGGAATGTGTCTATTGAACCCACCCCAGGCTTCTCCACCAGCTTAGAGGAGGCACTCACTACTTGTTTGTTGAATGAAAAAACAATTGGCTGTTCTTTTTTAAGGCAACGTTCGGATGAAGTTCCTGAATCCTGGGAGAATGAGAAGCCTAGAAAACCCCAGAGCCCCTGTTCTTCCCTCTCAAGAGGTAAAGGACCCCCTGAGGGATGGGGACCCCCCCCCCAGCCTAGGGCCACCCTCACACTGCCTTCCCTTAACGCTCCCAGTGCTGCCAGCAGCCTCGGCGAGGCCTAAGGGCCTACGTGAAAAGACAAATAAAAGGGGAAAGAGACTCAAAGCTGACTCTACGGAGCTATAGAGTCACTTAGTTCCCATTTGTCCCCCCAGGCCCAAGCCTCCTTCCCGAGGGGCTGTGTTAATGGGGCGGTTACTAATGTTCCAACTGAGAACAGCCGAGATAGTTAAGGACTCGAGACCAAGTCTGTGGCCATTAACCAGCTAATATGTGGAAAAGGACACGTGGGCCAGCACTGGGACTGCCGTCAAACACCTCGCGGGGCTGTGCAGCCAGGCAGAGCCTCTGCGCATCCCTTTCTCTGCCACCCACTGGCCGCATGACATTTGCTAAGTGAGCTCGACTCTCAGAAACGGATTGGTAAGTGGGGATTTCTTCATTCCCTGAGTATTGGCTGAGCACCCACTACGTCCCAGGGTCAGGGATTTCATTCCTTCCTTTTTCCAGTGGTTTTTAAGGAAAGCGGGTACAGACTCAAATGCCTTGAGGGCCCATGTAGCTAAGAAAAATGAGGCGGTAGGGGGGAAACTGCAGAGTGCGTGCCTGGTCTGAAAGAGGCAGCAGGTACAGACACACCTTGCCTTGTTGATCTTTGCTTTCTTGCACTCCACAGATACTGTGTTTTTTACAAACTCAAGGTTTGTGGCAACTCTGCATCGAGCAAATCTGTCGGTGCTATTTTTCTAATAGCACGTGCTCACTTTTTGTCTTTATGTGACATTTGGTACTACTCACAATATTTTCAATTTTTAAATTATGATTATATTTGTTATACTGACCTGTGATCAGTGATCTTTGAAGTTACCATTGTAATTGTTTTCAGGTGCCACAAACTTCACTCATATCAGGCAGTGAATTTAATTAATAATTACTGTGTATGTTCTGATGGCTCCATGGACTAGCCATTCCCCACTTCTTCTCCTATGGCTTCCCTACTCCCTGAGACCGTGACAATATGGAAATCAGGCCAATTAATAACCCTCCAATGGCCTCTAAGTGCTAAAGTGAAAGGAAGACTCTCACATCTCTCACTGGGATAGACTGAAAACTAGGCTTCTTGCACCAGTTAGTCAAGTTGTAAATACAAAGGAATAGTTCTTGAAGGAAATTAAAAGTGCTACTCCAGCAAACTCATGAATGATAAGAAAGCAAACAGACTTATTGTTCATATGGAGAAAGTGTGAGTGTTCTGGGTAGAAGATCAAACCAGCCACAACATTCCCTTAAGCCAAAGCCTAATCCAAAGCAACGTCCTAACTATTTCTGTGAAAGCTGAGAAAGGAAGCTGAAGAAGAAAAGTTGGAAGCTAGCAGAGGTTGATTCATGGGGTTTAAAGAGAAAAGCTGTCTCATAACATATTAAATAAAAGTGCAAGGTAAAATAGCAAGTTCTAATGGAGAAGCTGCAGCAAGGTATCCAGAAGATTACTAAGATCATGGATGAAGGTGATACACTAAACAACAGATATCCAGTGCAGACGAAATAGCCTTTTACTGGGAGTTTCATAACTAGGACTTTCATAACTAGAAAGAAGAAGTCAATGCCTGGCTTCAAAGCTTCCAAGGACAGGATGACTCTTGTTAGGGGTTAATGCAGCTGGTGACTTTTAATTGAAGTCAATGTCCACAATGTCTCTGAGCTATGCCTGTCCTCAACTCCAGCTGGTTGTTGCCATGTGGGAACGTGGCCCAGCATGGCCAGGACTTCTTTTAAAGAATCTGAAATTTTATATTTTTTGTTGCAATCTTACAATTTTTAAATGTTGGTAACTAAATCAAAATTTTAAAAATGTTCATGCTGACCAAGCACATGGGCTAAATTTGGCTTGCCAGGGGCTAATTAGTGATCACTGAGAAAGGCCGTGAGATAATTGATATGAAGGGCCCAGCTCAGAGATACTACTCTTAATTTAGCTTCTATCAGTAGTATTGTGATTTACAATACATATTCAGTTCCCAGAGAACTCTTAGCCCAGAAGGGAAATTAGGGTATACGTATGTATAGATAGAACCTATGATTAAAGTGTTAATGTGAACCATAAGATGTGAAGAGGATGGAGAGATCGTTTTCCTGGAAAACAAGGCAGGCTTCCTGGAAGACCTGGCACAGGGATGGGCTCAGGAGGACTTGTAAGACCCAAGGTTTCTCAGCCACATGGTCACACAGAGCACTTCGCCAACTCCCTAATCCAATGAGGTCGTAAGAAATGTCATCTGATACTGTATTCTTGGAGAGGAAGAATCAACATCATAAAAATGATAATTGCCCCTAAGTTAATATATAAACCCTAGGCAATAGCAATGAAAATATCATTAGGGTTTTCTCTGTAGCTGAACAAATTGATTATAAAGTTCATTGGGAAGAACAACAGATCAGAATGGTAAGGAAAATCATGCGAAGGAACAACAAAGAGGAGGGCTAGCCCTGATAGAGACTAAAACATGCTGTAAAACCTCTGTAAGTGAAATGAAACAGAACAGGAAAGTCAGAGAAAGACCCAATTTCATATAAAAATGTAATATATCAGAAAGGTAACAGTTTGAATCAGTGGGAAAACGATAGACTTTTAAATAATGCTAATAGATAATTAAAGAGTCATGTAGAAAAAGATAAAAATGGATCCATTCCTCATGTCATTCACCAGGATAAATCCCAAATGGATCAGAAATGTAAGTGTAAAAACAGGAAACCATACAAGTACTAGAAGAAAGTGTAGTTGACTTGCTCTATAGTCTAAGAAAGGAGAAATCATTCCTAACTGTGACTCAAAATCCATAAGCAATAAGAAAATATAGCTAAAGTAATTTCATTAAAAAAATTTTTTTTGCATAGCAGATGTTATAAGCAAAGGGAAAAGATAAATGACAAACTGGGAATGATATTTACAGCTTATGTCACAGAGAAAGAGTTCATATATCTAATGTATAAAAGAGCTTCCAAAATTGGAGAAGAAAATGGCCAATAAGCCTATAGAAAAATAGGCTACAGAATTGTATCAACAGACCACAGAGAAAGAAGTGCAAGTGGCTCTTAACCTTTTGACAGGATGCTCAAACTTGCTCATAATAAGAGAAATATGCATTAAGACTACATTGGGGTATAATTTCTCACCTATTCAATTGGAAAAAAAATAAAAGCTTGACAAACTCTCTGTTGGTGAAACTATGAAGAAACAGGCTCTCAAGCTCTGCTGGTATAAATGCAGAAATGTATTATACAATCCCTATGGAGGAGAATTTGACAGTATCTGGAAAAATTACATACACATTTACCTTTGGACCAGCAATCCTATTTTTAAAAACTACAACACAATAATACACTGGCAAAATATAAAGAGATGTATATACAAGGCTCTTCATTGAAGAACTATTTGTAGTAGTAAAAAATTGGAAACAACTTAAAATATCCATCCAAGGAAGACTGATGGAATAAACTACAGTATACTCATACGACAGGATGACCAACCTACTTGGTTTGCCCAGAACTCTCAGTGCTAAAACTGGGACATCCTGGCCAAACCAGGACAAGTTAGACACTTACAATTGAGGACTATGCGATTGTAATGAAGGAATGAGCAATATATCTTTATCCTAGTATGGAGAGATCATTAGCATATACAGTTACATAAAAAAAAAGCAAGCTAGAGGAAAGTCTTTAGAGTATACTACTGTTTATCTAAGTAAGGGATGAATACAAAACATACACACACATGCCTGCTTATATAATATTAACAAAAGAAAAAATAGAAAATAAACCATAACTGTAATTTTTAATTGCTACACATACAGAGGTAAAGGGAATAGAGTGGAAGGTACACGAATACATGCTAGACTTCCATGAATAAATCTTGTTTTGTAGATTTGATTTGGAATCATATAAATAAATGCTCTATATAATTACAAAACAAAATTAAATTACAAAAATAAAAATATGACTTCTGCTTCAGGTCATGATAACCTGACATAGTTCCTATGACAGAGGAACGGGGACTGGATCAGTCCTTCCACATGGAAAAATATATGAAGTAACTATTTTCAAATGTTGTACAACAGGCAGTATAGGACTGTAATCCATTAGAGAAGTTTCCCTGGCTCCCTTCTAGAAGGCACTGCTCCAGACTGTACAACACAGGGAGGTGAACTCCAAGCAGAGCACAGAAATTTTGCTGAGATAAGGGGCACAGATCAGAGTTCAAGGCTGCCAAGCCAGTTGGAATTGCAGGTCTGGGTACCAGGCAAGAGGGAGTTTGCATGCAAAGAGCTCTGAAATCTGCGTGGAGTTCCCTTGAGTCGTTTGATGAATATAAAGAATAAATGCACAGGACTAGATTCTGCAAGGCCTGGCAGAGAACAGCTACAGAGGATGTGTGAGCTGAATACAGATTCCAAAAGTCACAGTTCTGGGAGACACATGAGTTGTTATCATCCGGAGTGGAGAGAACAGCTGCATATCCAGGGCATTGAATTGAGATCCTGAAAAAGGCACACCTTAGGGTGTAGGGCCATTCTAGCTCCAGAGTAAGGACTAATCGAAACACACCTTTACAAAGCTTAAAAACAGCCCTTAATGCAGTGGTCCCCAACCTTTTTTGAAAGACAGTCAATATGTTTAAATCTATGAATTCATTATGATATTAAAACAAAACCAAACTAATTGAACACTGCTGGATGATGCAAGATAACCAACTCATCATTTTGAATATTGGTGAAGAAATAGAAAGAATCAAACATTTGTCCTGAATTTTCTATTAAAAGATGTATCACTGGAAAGCAAGTAGTAAAGGAAGGGATATTTCCCTTTCTAGAAGAATTCCAGTTAATACATGCAGAAGAAAATCACCATTTTGCAACCCCTGATGAATGAATGAATCTGACAATGTGCGGCAGCAACTGTTAACATCAGTGAGTCAGTTGGAAGTTGTGAATCTCCTTGTAGAAGAACACAGCACCACCTATGAACCCGCGTTGCGGGAAAAAATTGAAACAACCTGATCAAGGCTCTAGACCTAACTACAGAGGACAGAAGAACATGTCAACACCATGGGGATGCAATCTGTAAAATTCATTTACCTTTGGGAACCTCTACAGGACAACCTGACAAATTGAAGGGGAGAGAGAGAAAAGAGAGAGAGAGAGGCCGGGCGCGGTGGCTCACGCCTGTAATCCTAGCACTCCGGGAGGCCGAGGCGGGTGGATCGCTCGAGGTCAGGAGTTCGAGACCAGCCTGAGCAAGACCCTGTCTCTACTAGAAATAGAAATAAATTATCTGGCCAACTAAAATATATATAGAAAAAATTAGCCGGGCATGGTGGCACATGCCTGTAGTCCCAGCTACTGGGGAGGCTGAGGCAGTAGGATTGCTTAAGCCCAGGAGTTTGAGGTTGCTGTGAGCTAGGCTGACGCCACGGCACTCACTCTAGCCCGGGCAACAAAGTGAGACTCTGTCTCAAAAAAAAAAAAAAAGAGAGAGAGCGAGAGATACGAGGGCACAGTGGGAACTATATAGATTAAAGAGACTTACGTGACATAACAGCTGAACCAAATGTAATGGACCTTATTTGGATCCTAATCCAAATAAATGGGAAAAAAAGACATTTATGAGACAATTGGAAATAATGAACATTGACTAGAAATGCAATAATATTAAGGAAATAGTATTAAAATTTTTAGGTGTGGTAGTGTATTGTAGTTTTTTAAGGATTTCTTATATTTGGAAATAGTGAAATTTTGACAGGTGAAATAATACTAGAGGATCCAAGGGATTTGGAGGCTGATCAAGGAAAACCATGACCACAAGAGGCATTAATACACAATAAGCTTTACTGGGTGGCACTTGGACGGGGTTGCATGAAGGGGAGTCCCTGGTAGCATGAGACCATCTAGAGGCTTAGGGCAGCCAGGGGACAAGCGGAAGAGGGCAAAGGAACACTGGGAGAGAGGTGGGTCAGAGAGACTCAGGTGTCAAGATGGCGGGGAGTCTCTGAGTCAGAAGAGAACTCTGAAGGACCCTGGCAGCTGTGGGCTCATGACCACGAGGCCGTATGATCAGCAGATGCCAGGTGAGGTTTCCCAGGGTGTGCAAAGCCAGCCAGCTCTACGTGACTAAAAATCTGCTTGTTGGGGCTATTTTGAAAACAGCGAAAATTTGATGGGTCTCAATCTGTGGTGAAGAAATAAACAACGTAGGGGCCAATATATAGATGCCATCTTTGGCTTATTTATAACCACATAAAACAACATGTGATTTCTAAGATTTCCTTCGAAGCAACGTGGCAAAGGGGAAATGAGTGAGAGTGATGAAATCAAGCTGGCCGTGAGTTTCTAACTGCTGATACTGGGTGGCGAGCGGCTTTGAACTGATTGCAAACATTTACACAGTTTGCTCGTGAGTGATTCGGAAATCGGCCCCTCCCGCCTGGCTCCCAGCCTGACTCTTGAGTCATCAGCGAGTGAGGATGCAGAGCCCCGGACAGGCAGACTCTCGGATGCAGATGGAAGCTTTCAGTCCTTTGATTTGTTTCTCTGAACACTACCAGTATCCTCAAAGGCCCTTCACTTCAAAGGCCCCGGGTTTGGGGAGCTGAGGGCCTGCAGCTACTGCACAGGGAGACGGGAACAACACAAAAGGGGTTTTGCCACAGGTGCCAAGATGAATCGCTTTAGCCTCATGGTTAAAGGTCCAGGCTGTGGATTCAAATTCTAGCTTCACCTCTCACTAGCTGGGTCACCTGTGGCAAGTTTCTTGAACTCTCATCTGTAAAATGAGGTCAATTCCAGTTCCCAGCTGATATTGCCCCAGTGCGGATTAAAAGAGCTAATGTATACAGTATACTTTCTCCATGTTAGCTGTTACGAAGGGGTTAGTCTCTGCCAGCAAGGAATTCATAATCTGGTCAGAAAGATTAAGCTAGAGACGCAAATGACAATATTAAAAGGCATAAAATGCTAACGTCCCAAGTGTGGAAAAGATAAAGTGTTGCAGGAGTGCAGAAGAGAGAACAGATCATTCCTGCGGCCACAGCACAGGCTCCCGGGGATGGTGACATTTTAGCTGGACTGAGGATGGGTAAAGTTTGGGCAGCAGAGACCAGATGGCAGGAGTAGAAAGGGAGACAAGGAGCGTGAGGAGCCTTCTTGGCAGAGGGAGGGAGGTATGCAGGAGATCCAGAGCTTCGTGTGGCTAAGGAGTGAGGCCCCTGAGCAGAAGTGTGGGAGATGGAACTGGGGGCTGCAGCTGGGCTCTGGATTGGGCTCTTTGGGGAGCAGAGAGACATTCAAGTTCAGTTATTTTAAGGAAGAGATGCAGGAAGATCCAGGGCAAAAGGGGGATAAGGATTTTAAGAGCGTGCGTGGGGTTTTGTAGAGGCCAGGGAGTCGATTCATTTATCCAACAAGTAATTACTCCAATGCCTCTGGGTACTGGGCAGTGTTCTAAGTGCTGTGAACAAGGTCCCTGCCCTTGGGGGGTGCGGGGCAAAGTCGAACAGTAAACATGGAAACAAATCAATGAGACAATTTCACACAGTAATAAGTGTTATAAAGAAAATTTAAAAACAGAGTAATAGGATGATGACTGGCAGGGGAAGGGGATCAGCACTGATGGGGAGCAAGGAAGGAGCTCTCTGAGCTGAGACCTGAGTGGTAAAAAAGCCAGTTAGCAAAGATCCGGGGGAAGGTAGCAGGCAGAGGGAGCTGTGAGCACAGAGGTTCTGGGACAGGAACAAATGATCTTGGACTAGCAGAAGAGGTCAGAGGAAGCCAGGTGGACAGGGCCAGATCTTGTGAGGCCATGGTAAGGGGTTTGGATTTTATTTTAAGAGTGATGGGAAGAGATTCCAGAGTTTCAGGCAGAGAAGTGGGATGATCTGATGGGTGTGGTTAAAAGCCCGCTCTGGCTACAGTGTGGAGCATGGATTTTCTAGGGGAAGGACTGGAATGAAGAAAGCCAGGTAGGAGACTGTCCCAGTGTCCGTGCATGGGGTGAAGTGTTCTAGGCCCGGAGAAGCTCTGGGGACCCTGAAAGGACGAGTGTGTGCATCACAACAGGGGCCCTGATCAATGATCTATGGCACATGCAGGAAACATTCTGCCGCCATAGCCTTGGTGCAGATCTAAACACACTGCCAGGGAACGACATCCCCCAACGTGTGCTTTGAGTAAAAAAAAACACATTGTGCAACTGTACAGATATTTTATGAGCCCAACTGTATAAAATTAAATACTTCTTTCTGTATCAGTTTATCTACATACAAAGGAACATCTGGGGAGATACTGAGTTGTCAGTAATTTTTCTAGGAAGCAATATTTTTTGTTTTGTTTTTGCTTTTTTTTATACTCTGTTTAAACTTTTCTGAGTTAAATTTTTTCAGTGAATATATCATTTTTACAAAAGCCTAGAAACTTTTGTTAAAAAAAAATGAGAAGGAAGAAAATAATAAAAAAGTGAAAGTAAAGATCAATCTCTTTCTGCCCCTAACCCTGGCCCCCCAACACACACATACACACACCCCAACACAGGGCAGCGAAAGGCAGCTGGACCAACTCCAGACGTGTATCTTCCAAGGACACCACCAGAAGCCCAGAGAGTTCCTCTGAGAGAGGATAATTAATCTCACTCCAGCGTGGCTCAGGCGCCTGGAGCAAAGATTCTTTACTCCTTGAGATGCTGGCTTTGAATTTAGGAGGCAGGAAGCAGAGATGGTGCTTTGAAACCACACCCCCCCACCCTGCAGACACACTCGGAAGCTGCTGGGCTGCCTTTAACCCTCCCATGGAGACTTGCCACAGACATCCCTGGGCAGAAGGGACGCGTCCAAAAGGAAACAAACGGGAACGTAGGGGAGGCCAGGACATCTGTAGCCGGGAGCCCCAGGCTCAGCTGGGTGTGCTTAGGAAGAGTTCATCCTTTCTGAAAAAAACTTGGAGCTCACCAGGCAATAGATGGACAGGACAGAAAGAAAGGGGGAGGAGTTGGAGGAGGCATGCTGGTCCCTGTGGAGCTTAGTGAGCAACTCCTAGGTGCCAGTGACTGTCACTTGGCATCCGTGGTTACAAGCTCCTGGCCCTCCAGATGTGTTTTGTTTGACCAGCACAGTGTAAAAGCTGTGAATTATTTGCCAAGGTCTAAAACGTGAAAGTTTTTATATAAACATGTCAATTTCTGGTTTTTTCCTTGGAATATTGGGAAAATGGCACTTGCTGGGCCTGCCTTCCCCCCCAGGAACAATCGGCCAGAGGTGAGTGATGGCATCCCCCGTCACACTGTGCTCCCCTGCTTGCCACCAGGCAGTGATCACTCATCTCTCTTACTCTCCCAGACCACAGAAGCGTATGCTTTTGCTACTCATGACATTTAATAACTCCTTTACTACATACACAAACTTACTATGTGGGAACTATGCCTGTTTCATGGAAGATGAAGCAGAGGCTCAGAGAGGTTAAGTGACTTGCCCAAAATCACACAGCCGTAAGTGGCAGAGCAAGGATTCACACCTCTAACTTCAGGGTCTATGCCCTTAGCAGTGGGGCAAAGTCACAGAACCAGCAATCAGGTGCTGGCTGGGGCCTCTTTAAGGTTCCTTTTTTCCAGCAAGAACTGGTCCTTTAGACTAGGTCAATGCTGAGCCCCAGGTGGTCCGAGGCCCAGGTGGCCCCAGATGAGTACAAAGGAAGGTAGGAATTACAGCAGGGAACTGGGAGGGTTCCCCACCTATGAAGTGGAGAATATGAAGGAGCTTGAGGTTTTCAGTCTGTGCTGACACCTCTGTTGCCTGGGTGAAGCGGGGTGGGCATCACTCGAGTGGGTGGGACACGGTGACCGTGTTCCCATTTCCATCCTTGGAGCAGAGCAGCTTGCTTTTCTCTCTTTTCTCTGACAGATTCCATTTAAAGCTTCCTTTGGGCAAAAGGGGATTATGCTGCTCAAAAATAATTTGAAAAAAAACTGACATTTTGGATTTGTGTCAAAAAGCCACAGATATATATTTTTTGTGGCTAAGAAGCTATCCCCAGGAATAGTCAAATGAGCCCTGCGGGCCATGAGCTTCTTATCTTCAGCTTTCAGGAGGGGCCTCCTGCTGGTTCGCCTCCCCCCCCACGGCTCCTGAAATGGAGTTGGCCCTCCCAGGACTCCAGGCAGGGCCCGGAATTTGTTTGCTTGGATTTACATAAAAAGATTCACTGAATGAAATTCACTGAGACTCACTGACTGCAGGTGAGAGTCACAGAGTCCCCAGGGCAATGATTTTCTCTTTGAATTTCATTTTCTCTCGAGAAGCAAACACTTCACTTCTGTGGCTTTCTCCCTCCACCAGGCCTGCGTTCCCTTCCTGCGCGCTCATATCACACACACACACACACACACACGCATGCACGTGAACACACGTGCACACATTCACACAAATGCACATGCATCCAACAAGCTTTAAGTCACTGAATGAGTGATTATGTCATTTCTATCACAGACAGATCTCATAGTTTGACTTGGGCCCATCCAAAATCTGGCTGGCAGGCCTGAGAAGCACGTGTCATTTATTTGGGCACGGCAATGTGGCCTCCAAGGAGACATTAGTGAGACCCCACCTCATGTTACTGAGCCAGCACTCAAGGATTGAGTGGTGCCCGAACCTACAGGAGACTCCATGGGAGGAGGTTGTGGAGCAGCACTGGAAGGAGAAAGGCGTCGGCGGGGATGAAGCCCTGAGAGGACTTGAGACCAGCAGGAAGGGTAGCTGGAGCAGTTAAAATCCTCCTCCCTCCCATCTTGGACTGCTGTGGGCCTCCTGTGCTGCTGGAGAGACCTTCTGCCGAAGTGAGCCCAAGACTGCTGCCACCAGTGAGCAGAGAGCTTCTTGCAAACAGGGCACCAGGCTCCCAGGTCCCCGACCCCAGGGCACCCCCCCACCCCACAGCCCCCAGCTGGACAGCAGGCACCATATTGCTTCTCTACCCACTGGGCGCCTCTGTCCTCCCCCAGGGGCCTCAACCCCTGAGATTCTGTCTTGCTTGTCCCCACACAGACATTTCCCCATTCCAGCTCAGAATGCAGGAGCCACCGTGGGTCCCGGGTGATCTGCGTGACTCCAGAGCCTGGTCATTCTGGGCGGACTGCCTCCCAGAGAGAGCGTCAGAGATGACCAGAGGGTGAACTTTTCCTCCACCTAGACTGTTATTCTCCCCTTCCCCTCCCCCACCCACAGCTGCCAAGAGAGACAATCGAGCCACCACATAGGGGCTCCTACAGGCAACAGGGCTCAGCGCTCTCTTGGGGTCCCGCAGCAGACTGAGGGATGCTAGGACTGTGAGCTCCCTGGCCGCCAGCCCTCCCTGGTGCTGCTTGCCCGGCAACTCTAGCAGAGTGAGGCGGAAGGACATCAAACCAGCTTGGGCACCCTGTGGGTGACTTGGGACCAGCATGTTTCTCCCTGACATGGGCAGGGATTGATCTCCGGGGCTCTGGGGATGGGCCTGCAGGCCAGATCCCATACACCCAGGTCTCAATCTCATTGCCCTGGGGCACAGAGGGGACATTGTGAATTGCTCTCACTAGGTGTGGGTGCCTGCAGGGGCAGATCAGGGGTGAGAGTGCAGAGTGTGTCCTAGCCGCAGTGTGCTTGCAGGGCACCCCTCCTCCCACGGGAGGGCAGTGTCCCCAGCTCCGGCTGGGATCCTGGGCAGGGAACCTCCCGCATCATAGTCATGGGGGAGCTTGGCTGACTTGAGGTCCTGCCTGCCACGGGGGCCCGAAAGAAACCACGGAATAGGGGAGGATGGAAAGGAGTGAAGGCCTGCTCCAGACGGCCAGGCTGCGGGTCTCAGACAGCCCCACCCCCCCACACATACTTTCTGGTTGAGTGGGGCCACTTCAGCCCCTTCCTGGTGACTTTGCCCAGAGGTGGGGAACGGACCCTTGACCTCTGCTAAAAGCATTTATGGAGCTTGAGGGTAGGCTCACCCAGCCTAGCCATGCCCAGCCTCACTCTCCCACCTGCCCCTGCTGAGAATAAGAATACCACCTGGAAGCTCCAGGGCCCTCACCCACCACCTGGGGCTCTAGAGTGCTTCTCCTGAGGAACTAGAACCAGCCACAGGACCCAAAAGCAACACTGCGGCTTATTCCTCCGGCAAGTGCCACCTACTGACAGGGAGGTCAATTGGCACACCAATTTACTGCATTTACTAGCTCATCATACAGGGTATGGTTGATTCTCACCCGTAAACAATGCTACTGGCTCAGAGATTAACTGGGAGTGTCATTATGTAAACAAAAGAAAATCCAAAGGTAAGAAGCAACAGCTGCTCCAGATGAGAAGGAATCAATGAAAGAACTCCAAAAGTATGAAGAATCAAAGCAAAAGGATACCCACAAAAGCCAGCATGAGCTCTCTAGCAATGATACCAACCCAAATTAGAATACTGAAATAGCAGATGAAGAATTTCAAACATGGATTGTAAGGAAGCTCAATGAAATGCAAGACAAAATGGAAACCCAACACAAAGAAACCACAAAAACAATGCAGCAAATGAATGAAAAATTCACTAAAGAAATTGCAATGTTAAAGAAAAATCAAACAGAACTTCTGGAAATGAAAATTTTATTCAAGAAATTACAAAACACAGTGGAAAGTCTTAAGAATAGTTTAGACCAGGCAGAAGAAAGAATCTCAGAAAGACAATACCTTTCAATTAAACAAGTCAGTTATAGAGACAGAGCAGAGAAATCAGAGGAACAAGCAAAGCCTACAAGAAATGTGGGATTATGTAAAGAAACATAACATAAGAATTATATGCATCCCTGAGGGTGAAGAAGAAAATACACAAGGGTTGGATAATTTGAGGGAATAATTGAGGAACTTAGGAAAATCAACAAGAAAAAAATCAAATAAGCCCATTAAAAAGTGGGCAAAGGGCATGAACAGAAACTTTTCAAAAGAAGACAAACTAATGGGCAACAAACATGAAGAATTGCTCAACATCTCTAATCATCGGGGAACTGCAAGTCAAAACCATAATGAGATATCACCTAACTACAGTGAGAACGGCTTTTATCAAAAAGTCCCAAAACAACAAATGTTGGTGTGGGTGTGGAGAGATAGGAACATTCATACACTGCTAGTGGGACTGCAAACTAGTACAACCTCTATGGAAATTCATATGGAGATAGCTCAAAGAACTAAAAGTAGAACTACCATTTGATCCAGCAATCCCATTACTAGGCATCTACCCAAAGGAAAAAAAGACATTCTATAATAAGGACATCTGCACTTGAATGTTTATAGCAGCACAATTCACAATTGCAAAGACGTGGAAATAACCCAAATGCCCATCAATACATGAGTGGATTAATAAAATGTGGTATATGTATACCATGGAGTACTACTCAGCCATTAAAAAAATAGTGAACTAATGCCTCTTGTACTGTCCTGGATGGAGCTGGAGCCCATTTTTCTAACTATCAATGGGAAAAAAAGCACCACATGTACTCCCTGTTAAATTGGTACTACTCAATCAACACCAATGTGCACATATGGAAGTAACATTCATAGGGAATCAGGCAGGTGGGAGGGAGGAGGAGAGGATGGGTAAATTCACACCTAATGGGTGCAGTGCGTATTGTCTGGGAGATGGGCACACTTATAGCTCTGACTCAGGAAGTGCAAAGGCAATTTATGCAACCAAAGCCTTTGTACCCTTGTAACACTCTGAAGTAAAATAAATAAAAAGGACTGTCTCCATAAGCAAAACTTTGGAAAGCGGTGGGGAGCCTCTGAGGATCTTTGAGCAGGAGATGACCTGCTCAGCCAGGGGCTGAGCCCCTAGGGAACACTTGGCTAACAAATCTGGGTAGAGGAGTAATCATTTCATGTGAGGTTGTAACCTTGCCCACCTGCCGGGGAGGCTAATGTCCCAGTATCTCTACCTCTCAGATAACAGCTTTCTCAGCTTCCCTAAAGGCTCTCATTTCACAAGCTCTGGTTTCTAGAGGGAGAGATTAAACCAAAGTAAAAAGATTCCCCAGGTAAGTCATTGGCAGGGTGGCTGGAATCTCCATCAAGAGCCTTGATGAATAAATGTGCCCCAGGAGGCCAGTCCTTGGCAAAACCTGTCAGGAGACCCTAGGGATCTCACCCAGTTTGTGAGGCAGAGTCTGGCCTTCCTTGAGGGGACAGTGAGTGCAGCCAGAGAAAGGCCTCAGAAGGACCATTTCTTTAAATAGCCCGGGCTTTGGGGAAAACAAAATGGTGCCCATAGGGGTGCTCAATTCAAGCCAGAATGTTGTATCACCATTGATACTTCTGCTGTCAACCTGGGCTTGTAAGGGGCTGACATAGGGGAAAGAATCTTGGCCTGCAACTAAGGGCTGTGTATCTCTGGGAAAGTCACTGCACCTCTCTGGGCTTCCATTTTCCTATCCATTGAAGGAAATATTTGGCTCCATTCAGGAAGAGCAAATTGGTTCCATCTCCCCTTCTCAACTCTGATCAGTTGTTAGTGATTGCCAGATGCATTGTGTTAAGAATAATTCTGAGGCTCCCTTCGCCAGAGTACAGCATTCTATCCGGTTCTCCAGAAGAGGGAGTAGTATCCTGATGTATTAGTTTCCTATTGCTGCTGTAACAAATTACCATACACTTGGTGGTTTAAAACACAAATTTACTCTCCTACCATTCTGGAGGTCAGAAGTCTGAAACCAGTTTCACTGGACTAGATTCAAGATGTTGGCAAGGCTGGCTCCTTCTGGAGGCCCCGAGGAGAGAATCTCTTTGCTTACCTTTTTCAGCCTCTGATGACTTAGCGTATTTCTTGTTCTGTGGCCCCTTCTTCCACCTTCAAAGAACATCACTCTGATCTCTGCTTCCATCACCACGTATCTTCTCCTCTTCTGTAATCAAATCTCTTTCTGCCTCTTATAAGGATCTTATGATTGTACACCTTAGGGCCCACCCAGATAATCCAGAATAATCTCCCCATCTCAAGATCCTCAGCTTAATCACATCTGCAAGGTGATTTTGCCATGATTTGATTTTTACTTTTGCCATGTAAAGTAACACTCACAGCTTCCAGGGATTAGGACATGAATATCTTTGTGGGGGACTGTTCTTCAGCCTACCACACCTGGCATGTACCACTGATTCGTAATCCCCACCGTCAGCCTAGAATTAGAACTGGAACGGAATAATGGAAGGCTCTAAGTTGGCGTTTGAAGCCTGGCGTATGGGAGCTATCACAGAGAAAAAGGTTGCACGTGGCATTTTCTCTGTTTCAAGAACCACTCCAGCCTCATTGAAATTCCACATCCCACTGCCTTCTCCTGACACTGTATCATTTACAATGCTCCCGAGGCTAGTACAGTGACTCATTATTATTAGTTAATGAAGCATCTAAGGCCTAAGCCCACAGTGAGCAGCTGAGATAAAGAGTGAGGACAGAGCTGGACTACGGGAGGTCTGTAGCTGGGATGCAGACCAGAGGAGAGAAAGGCCGGGCTGTCCTCATGCGTTCATGTCACAGGCATTTACTGAGCATGTAGTGTGAGCCAGGAACTATGGATACAACAGCAAGAAGGGCTGCCTGGGTGGTCCTTGCCCTCAAATAACCCATGGGCCAATGGGAGAGACAGACCAGTGCATGAATATACCAGGACACCCTTGAAATGCTCCAAAGAGGGTGGGTGTTAGGTGGAGCATTGAGGATAGTCTGCCTCATAATTGGGAAAGGCATCCCAGAGGAAGGGACGTTCTGAGCTTGGAAAAGGAAAGGGAAGGGTATGTCCATAGAAGAAACAACAGGTGCTAAGTGTGGGTTTTCACCATGGCCTGAAGGAAATGCAGAGAGATTCTGGCAGGAGGATCTGGACCTCAGACTGGAGTGCGGCGAGGAGCTGGTGTTTGGCTGGGTCGTGGGAACATGGGCAAACACTTTGGGGGACCTGGCTTTGGGAACAAAGAGCTAAACCAAACCACCCCTGAGTAAATTCCAGAGACTGCAAGAAGCCGAACACTGAAATGGGAAAGACAGACTTGGACTGAAATCTCAGCTCTACCACTTACTGGCTCTGTGACTCTGGGAAGCTCCTTAACCCCTCTGGCCTCAGTTTCCTCATCTGTACAATGTGAGCACCGTTGGGATGGCTCTGAGGTGAGGGCCCTGTCTGTCCTATTCTCAGCTGTTTATTCAACATCTGGCACGTGTTTGTAAACTGAATATTGTCTTTTAAATGCTTCTCAGGATGTCTGACAAATAGTAAGTGTTTGTAAATTAATTAACTCATTAATTTTAGGGAAAAAATGTCATGATCATCTGGCTCAGTCCACGTATGTTTCTGATCAGTGGTCACCTCCTCTGGGGCCATGCCAGCCTGGAATGATGAGAAAGCTCTGAATCTGGAGTTGGGGGGCAGGGGATCCAGTCCTGACTTTGTCGCTCATGAATTGTGCTTCTGGAGACACACACGTCCTGGTCCATACACCATGGCTTCTTCCAGGCCACACCCCAACCCAGCTCGGTCTCCCTCCCAGACAAGGTCACTGAGGGCTGAAGGACACCAGGCCATTTGGACTTCTTGGTGAGCTCCATGCACCTTTCCTTCCTTCTCAATCAGCAGCTCAACAGACCCTCAGAACTTTCCATGGGTCTTAAAGCATACAAAGAGCATGGTCTCTGGAGCTATGCCACTGCCCACAAGCTATGTGACCTGGAACATGTTTAACCTCTCTGACCTCAGTTTCTTAACCTGGATATAAATCCTGGCTCCAAAACTCTTTAGTTGTGTGACTTCAGGAACCGAACATCGCTGTGTTTCGATTTCCTCATCAGCACAACGTGGATAATAGCAGCTTCTCCCAGGGTTACTGTGAGGATTGGTCTCTAAAGCTGACGTCACCAGACTCCCACCTGAAGATTGGGTCCCACCTCAGAGTCTCTGATGAGTCCTCCCTCGGGCTGTCAAGCGGCTGATCTCACCGTGCTGAGTGCCCTGGCTCTGGGTCCCAGCATTTGGAACCCTGGGTTTTCTATCCAGTCATACGATGGAAACTTTTCTCCTTCCCCAGGCCTGGGCTGGTGGCTCTGGAGGAAGCCTTTGAAGATCACCCCTTCCCACTTCCTCATCAAGCATGGGTGGGATGGTGGCCTTGGCCAAATACCAAATGCAAGCCTCACACCAGAGACCAAGAGCCCAGAGGGAAAAATATTTCGAAAGAAAGGACTTTGAAGGGAATGCTCTGAATCGCTTGGTCTTCACATTTCGCCTGAATAAGCCACCATTTATTTTTGCCGTCCCTCGCATAAGAGAAGGCAGCAGCTTCCCCATCAGATGACTTAGAAGACTGGTCCCTTCGCAACACCAAGTGTGGCATAAGTGACATGGGGCATCTCCTGGGCTGCATGCGGGACGACTTGGTCAGGAACAGCGCACCGCTGATCCGTGTTCTCTCTTTAACACACACGCGTGCACTCATATACATACTTACACATATTCATTCTTCCAATGGCTTGGTTAACCCCTCCGCGGTTACGCGTGACCTCAGTCTGAAACCAGAATAATACAGTGGTTAAGGGTCAGACTCTGAGTCGCCAGCCCAGGGTGGGAATTCTGGCTCTGCTGTATCCTAGCTGGGCAACCCTGGGCAAGGCCCTCAACCCTCCTACGAGCTCCACGTTACTCATCTGTGAAAGGGGAAAATACCAGTACACAAATGATAAGGTTGTTGGTGACGATTACATGAGTCATGTACATAAAGCACAAAGCACATGGTAAGTGCCCTTTAAATAGAAGCCATTGTTATTATTATTACTGTTGTTATTATTATCCCCATGAGAAGGTAAGCTCTGAAAAGACAAGGTCGCTCACTGTCAATGCCTTGTTCGCCACTCTATCCGCATCCGCTAAGACAGCACCGGGCATATAATCAATGCTCAATAAATACCTGGAGAAATCAATTAATAATCATACTTCTTGGAAGCAGGGCTTACTCTCCTCCCGTGTGATTTCTCTTGCCTTTCTCTGGGCTCCCGCAGCATCTGGATACAACAAATATCACAAGAGCTTCCTACGGCCAGGCACTGAGCTAAGAGCCTTGTTGTACATTGATTTTCCTGCCTGGGCTCTACCCTGCCCCCCCCCCCCCCCACTGTGAATTCCTTGAGGAAACAGACTGAGAGTTATAACTCAGAGGAAGTGCTTAGCAAGTATTTTCTCGAAACGTGGATAATAGAGCAGCCTATTTTACATATGAGGAAACTGAGCCCCAGAGGGGTCAACACACTTGTCCAGAGCTGGCGGGGAGCTGTCTCTGCCCCACAGCATTGCCCCCCACCACCACTGATGACTCAGCTCCACCAGCTGGGAGGGTCCACCAGCACCAGCAGGTAATTGGCAAATGTAGCCAGAGGAGAAGAAAACTGGGCGCTCCTACATTAATTCCACAGCCACCTGCCTGGTCACATGTGAGGGTTACCCAGGCCACTGTGATGTGCTTTTCATTAAAGCAAGTCTCCCTCGAAGGTAGTCTTTGAAATGTCAATTTTAATTAAAACCCTGATCCTAATAAGCACACACCATAGATTAAACCCAGCCAGAGCAGATTCCTGCTGGGTGAACTCCTCAGATGCTTCAGTAGACAAAATTGTCTCCAGTAAGAGGGCATGTTCAGGAACATTCCGTCTACCAGGCAGCCTCCCTCAGAGAAGGGTCCTCAACATCACTGACTCTAGGCTTCCAAGACATAGCCCAGAGCGAAGACAGCTGGGTGCCAATTCAGGTCTCTTGCTAATAGGGAGCTGGTGCTTAACTAAATAGAATCAGAGAGTTTTCAGCATTAGAAGGGACTCCAAGATCATCTGGTTCATGTCCTTTTACATATGGGGACATTGAGTCCTAGAGAGAGAGGAGGACAAAGACCTGCTGATAGCAGGAACCAGATCTGACTCCAGCTCCCAGCATAGTGCCCTGCCCACTCATCACCCTACTAGCTTTGCAGATTAGTAGTTGTGTGTCTTGGGCAAATCTGTTTCCTTTCTGAGCTTCAAATTCCTTATCTATGAAATCAAAGGAGGTGGACTAGCACGGTAATTCTCAGCCCTGATCACACATTAAAATCACCTGTAAAGCTTTTATGAGTCCCAGTGCCTGAGCACACCTGAGTCCAATTCATCAGCATCTCTGGGATGGGACCTGAACATGAAGGGTTTATAAAGCTCTGCAGGTGATTCCAGTGTTAGTCCAGACTGAAAACCAGTAGACTAGATAATCACAACATCTCTCTTTTGCTCTAACACTTTCTGAGTTTAGAATTGCTCTTCCTGGAACCCTCCGTACCCCATCCACTCCCATGCCATGCCCCCCCACATAGAGACATCCAGACGCACACACGTCCCCACAATTGATTTGAGCAATTCCTTCTCGTACTCGAGTCCCAGCTTAAATATCCCTTCATTAGACTGAGAGAGGGAGGGATTACCTGAGTTCTTCCTTCTTGTAGCCTGAATCGCACTTCCCAGTAATTATATTTTGAGGCTGTCTTCCTTGTGAACTGAGTGACAACAGAGACTGGGTGTAGTGGACAAACTCTGAGATGGTCTCTGTTTGTCCGCATTCCCTGACACTCACATCTGTATGTGATCCCCTTCATCCCTTGAGTGTGACCAGGAAGTGTGACTTGTTTCTAACCTATATGATACAGAGAAGGTGACAGGATGCCAGCTCTATGATTTTGTTATGTAAGATTGCAATGTCAGCCTTGCTAGGCGCCCTCCCTTGCTAGCTCTGATGAAGCAAGTGGTCATGCTGGGGAGAGGCACATGGCAAGGAGCTGAGGGCGACCTCCATCCAGCAACTAGCTAGGAACTAAGCTAGTCCCGCAGCCTGCAGGACCTGAACCCCGCTAACAACTACATAAGCTTGGACGTAGATCCTTCCCCAGTCAACCTTGTAGTGCTCTCAACCCTGGCTGACACCTTGATTGCAGCCTTGGAGAGGACTCAGCTAATAATATGTCCAGACTCCTGATCCACAGAAACTCTGGGATCATAAATGTGTGTTATTTTAAGCTGCTAAGTTTGTAGTAATAGTGTTACATGGCAATAGGTAACAAATGCACTGAGCCTATCTCATTCAACTACTATATCCTTGGCATCTAGCACAGTACGGTTGTCCCTTGGTATCTGCAAAGATTGGTTCCAGGACCCCTGTGAATACCAAAATCGATAGATGTGCAAGTCCCTGATATAAAATGGTGTAGTATCTACATAAAACCTATGCACATCTCCCATGTACTTTAAATCATCTCTAGATTACATATAATACCTAATATAATGTAAATGCTATCTAAATAGTTGTAATACTGTATTTTTAATTTTGCATTCTTTTTTATTGTATTTTTATTTTTTTGGTGGTTTTTTTTTTTTCCAGATATTTTTGATCCATGGTTGGCTGAATCGTGGATGCAGAACCCCTGGATACAGGGGCCTTACTGTGCCTGGCACATAGTAGGTGCTCAAAAATATTTGGCAAATAAATTAGTTAATTAACCAGAGGAACAGCAATAACTCCTTTGACTCCAACATTTGCCCAAGCCTTTTTCCTTTCTTTCTCCTTGTTTCACAAGCTTATAGCTCAAAATTCAATGTGGGCCCATCAAGTGAGGGCTGTACTCTAAAACCTTTCACTATTAGGAGGGCAAGTGGGAAGCGCACACTGTTATTATGATGATTACTGTGATCCAGTTTTAATGAAATCAACGTGTGGTTAAATAACACTTTGCTGAGTGTAAATTGTTACTGTTATCGATAGAGCATTTCTTTTACCTGGTAAATGCAGGGCAGCGCTCCAGGCGAGGGAACAAGCCTGGCTGTATGGATCCATACCTTTCCAAAGACGCAGGGGATGCTGCAGACCACTGCGGGTCGGCCTTTGGGTGACACTGGGAGGCTGAGGAAGGAAAGCCACAGCCCGCACCTCCACGCTCCTACTCAGTCCCAGCTTTAGGCCCGCCTAAGACGGTTGCTCAGAGCATTTATTGCTGCTTTCAGTGGTCTGGTCAGCAACAGAAACCTCCAAGAATAAAAAGCAGAGAGCAAGCACATCTATTTTTCCTGCTTTGGCTACAGCCAATCTCAGGCTGCTTTGGCCAGTCTCCACTGTCCCTTGACAGGCCCGGGACTCTGCACGTTCAGGAACAGCCCTGTGAGGTTGTCAGACTTGCCAAGGTCACTCGGAGAGTCACTGACAGAGGCCGAGACAAGAGCTCAAGGCAAGACCTCACTGGCCTCCCTGATCTCAGGGCAGCTTGTTAGAACACTGCTGACTGGCACGCTGATAAAATTCCAGTAAATTGATTGTAACCAAGTCTTGGGCACTAGCTGACTGCCCCGGGGAGCCTGCCGAAAGCACACGGGGGTCCTTGGGGAAGGGTGGGGGCACTTTCTTAGCATTTGCAGCTGCTACCGGGAAGACAGAGCTGTCAGGGCCCTTGTCTCACCTCCACCCTGCTCCTTGGTTTCCCCCCCGGATCCTCACTTTCTTCATCTGCTCCTGATAATGTCTTGGCTGGTCATCGCTCCCACTGACTGCTAAAGGCTCTGGATCCAAGTGACTTTTGCTCCTCTCTCCCAACAGCTGGGCCTGCTGGAGGTAGGGCTCCCGTGGGGACAGGACCCACCCACAACAATAACGGCAGTAACAAGTTACCGGTGTGCAATGTGCTAGGCTCTTATTTACAAAAACTCACTTAACACTGATGACAATCCAATGAGATGGGATTCATTCCTGCTTCACAGGTGAGGAAACTCGGTGTTAAAGAGGTCTAAAATTTTTCTTCGTATCACACAAAACACGGAGAAAGGACACTTACATGTCTCTATATGGCTGACATCAAACTTAAAACTCTTTAATTCTCCCATGTTCTCACCCATAAAATAAAGATAATACAAAGTGTAAGGATTGGCACATTCAATCATGCAGGAAATGCTTATTGAAAACTAGGCACTAAATGCTGGAGACACAGTAGTGAGAAAAACACACAGATAATTCCCTCATGGACTTTACAATGAAATTATTACACTAATATGCACAATATCCAAACCATAAAAAATGCAATGAGTGTAATGGTGGGAATTGACCAAGAGAGGTAGTTAGGGATGGATCCCCTGAAAAGCTATGCTTGAGCTGAGGAGTTAACTAAGTGAAATAGGAAGGAAAGGACTTTCCAGGTAAAAGAAGCAGCATGTGCAAAGGCCCTGTGGTGAGAGGGGAGGGGAAAGTGGTGTCCAGAGTGCTAGGATTACAGGCATGAGCCACTGTGCCTGGCCAGATGATGATGTTCTAAAATTGACTGTGGTGATAGTTACACATATCTGTGAATATACTAAAAACACTGAATTGCACACTTTCATGGATGGATTATATGGTATGTGAATTAGGTTTCAATAAAACTGTTTAAAAAATGAGGGGCTGAGTGTTATGACTATAAGAGATATAAGTTTATATATAAATGGGCTGAGTGCTCCAATTAAAGTAAAGATTGTTAACCTGGATTTTAAAAAGGTAACAACAAAGCCATGTGGTTTACAAAGACACAGCTAAAACTTAAGAATACAAAAGGGATTGAAAGTAAAAGAATAGAAAAAATTAATAGAGATATACCATGCAAATACTAACCAAAAGAAAGCTGGTGCAACTATATTAATAATAAGTAGACTTTAAATCAAAAAACACTGTAGAAATAAAAAGGGGCTTTCTTAATGATAAAGGCTCAACTCATCAGAAAAAAAGGTAACAAATTTAAATTTATATGTACCTAATTACATGACCTTAACTATATATATAAATATATTTATTTATTTATTTTTATGTTTTTAAAGCAGACAAAAATCAGCACCAACATAGAACATTTAACAATACAATTACGTAATTACATTTACAATTACAATTACAAATACAATTACATAACAATACATTACGTAATGGTTATAAATGAAATCCGGCAACTACAGGATATACATCATTTCAAGCACACACAGAATAATTACAAAAATTGGCTACACGTTGGGCCATAGGGAAGTATCAACTGATCTCAAAGTTCAGAAATCATATAAAGCATCCTTTCTGATCACAGCGGCAATTAAGTTATAAATCAATGATGAAAGCATAACTAGAAATCTGCATATGTTTTGATTAAGAAATAGACTTCTAAATATTGCATAGATTCAAGAAGCAATCACCGTGAGAGTTAGAAAATATTTTGAATTGAATGTTAATGAAAATGACAGATCCAAACCTTGGGATGCTGTTTAAAAGGTGCTTAGAGAGAACTATAGAGCCTCAAATACGCATGTTGTGAATGCAAGCCTGGTGGCAGTGTGCAGGGGGACCTGGAGGAGAGGGAGGGACCAGAGGCAGGGAGGCAGCAAGCGGCTGCTGCTGTGGAAAGTCCGCGAAGCAGGCAGAGGTGGGCCTGGCTCCGCGGTGGCCCAGGTGGTCAGGTGCAGACGAGGCAAAGCATCCTGGGACTGAGCAGCCCCTCAGCCAAGGAAATGCACCTCCACACTCTGAACACACCCCTCTTCATCCCAGCCACCTGGAAAACGTCTCTAAGTGTAGAGAGGTGATTCTGGGACAGAGGAGCCAGCAGATGGACTGGCTCCAGAGAGAGTCCCTGAGGTTTCTGAACCAATTCCAGTCTGCATTCTTGGAGCTGGCAGAGGCTGCCAGAGAGAACAGCAAGATCTGGGCTCATGTTAGCTCATTTTCCTCTTTCCTTCCTAATTTCCTTCCTGTAGGCTTTTCTTTCTTAGTAATTCCTTACCCTCCCTCCCTTTCTCCCTCTCACACATTTACTAATTCATGATCAGATATAATACCCATATATATAAACACACACCCACATGTCCACCTCCTACTCATACATTATTCATATCCAGCCCACTCGCGCACACACAATAACACACACAACGTATGCAGTTTCATTCATACACATTTCAGGAATACTTTCCTTATACCTACCAGAGCACTTTCAAGTTCAGTTTTCAAGTTCATGGCCTCCTTAAATGTCATAGCATCCACATTTTACAGGTAAAGGATTTGAGAGATTTAGAGACGTTGAAGAATTTCTTCAAGGTTGCAGAGCTGGGAAATGACAGAATTGAGACGAGCACTCAGGTGTGCCTGGCTCTGACTGTGCTTCAACCACACTCTGCTACCCCACCCGTGCAAACACAGACACATACAAATGCATACTACAAACATACATGTATACGTGGTCACACTCACCTCCCATATACTCTGATTACATTGCTTCTCCCATGGACACTTATACACACACCCAAACATGGAAAGGAAGTTCATTGACGTCTCACCAATGGGTCTAAGGAAGGCTCTGTCTTTCTGAAAATTTTCTGGCTTCCTTGTAGCCAAGGCTTTTAAGTTGTACCTACTAGCCTTTCAGAGACACCCAGAGGACTGGATTCAATAGATCTGCTCTGACAGGGAGAAGACAAATGGTACAAATGAGCATTAGTTTTGTGTGTTTGATTTTCACAGCGCTTACTATCTTATCTCAGGTCATAGTCCACTCTCATAATAACCCTGTAGGTAGGCATGGAAGAAACTTTTATATCCATTTTACAGATGGGGAAACTGGGGATCAGGGTGTTCAAGGGTCACCCAGATGCCTCCATCTCCGTAATCATCAAGGATGTCACTTCCCTCCAATGCCCAAATAACGACAGTCCAAGCTCCCCTCTCCCTTATAGCAGAAAGTTTGCTACGCATTCCCCCAAGTGATGTTATGGGTACGCAGAAAGAATACTTAAATATTCTAGCAGTCCCTCCTGCTGTCCTGTGTCACATCCTACCTTGAGCAGGTTCTTTCCTATGCTGGTCACCTCTGAATTTCTTATAACCTCTGCTGCAGATTTCTAACTGTCTTCCTTTCTAAAGCCAAGATACCGACTCTCCCTTAATTCTCAAAGCATATCTCTTTGGATGCTTTTGACTACAGGTAACAGAAAACGCAACTCAAATAGACTTAAACAATACAGACATTTTACTCCATTCTATAACCAGAAGTTCCAAAGTATGGTAGCTCCAGGGTTAGTTAATTCAGTGGCTCAGCGATATTATCAAGGACCCACATTCTTTTCACTTTTCCCTCCACCATCCTCACGTGTGTTGGTTTTGTTCCAAAGCGAACTCTGTTTCCCCGAGTCAGAAGGTGGCTGACACTGTCACTCATAGAAACAACAAAAGAAGAGATCTCTTCTTGCTATGAGTCTCTATCTAAGACCAAGGAAGCCTTGTATAGAAGTCTCCCTGAAGACTTACCCTTACGTCTCATTGGACAAATTTTTGTCACATGAGGAAACTTTTGGGTACAACTGATATTGTCATTATTTCTACTGTAATGATGGCTTCACAGGTGTGTATGTGTGTCATATTGCACACTTTAAATATTTGCAATATATCATATGTCAATTATACCCCAATAAACCTGTTTCAAAAATGTTCACATAAGTCATGAATAACTATGTTCCCCTGGTAAAAAATTAAGACATTACATATAAAGCTAAAATATCCTTTTCCGCTATCTCTCAGTCCTCCCAGTCAGATTGGTGTGTGTATTTCCAGATCTTTTCCTGTACATTTATAGACATAACTGTACCCATAGAATATATATAGTATTGCCTGTTTGTTGTTACATAAAAGTCACACTGTTCTAAATCAGTATTTAAATATTCATCTCATTCTTTTTGACTGCATAATATTGTAGGATACAGGTATGTCATGGTTTATTCAGACATTCTCTCTGCTGTAGATTGTTCCCAACTTTACACTATTTCAAAAAACCCTACAACAAGCATCCTTAGAGAGACCTCTCTGTGCAAAAGTCCCATGACATGGATCCCAGGGCAATGGGGTCTATACAGTCATAATTGCCCTCCAAAGTGGCTGCGCCCGCCAGCAATGGTTGAGAGTGCACATTTTTCCACCACCTTCCCCAGTGTTTGATGTTATCAAACTTTTGTTTGCCATCTGTTGGATGAAAAATGATATGTCACTATTTTAATTTGCATTTCAGGGGAAGTTTTCTCAGAAGAAGAAATTCTTGCATCCCAGTCTTAGCCATTCTGATATGAAGCTCAAGAATCTGCGTGATTTTTCCCAGGTGATGTGCACCGAGGTTTGGGAAGTAATGGCCTGAGAACCAGTGATGTCCCTTCCAGCTCTAGGATTCTGGGACTCCTGCCTCCTCCTAGGCCCAGGACTTGATTAGTTAGGCCCAGTGTCTTCACACCATCTTTGCCACTTAAAATGCTGTTTTTTCCATGGGGAATGATTTTTAAGACAGATGAAATCCTGGTGACTCTAGCCTTTTAATAAACGTGGCTCATGGAACCATATTTCAGATGACACACTGAGGAAATTTTTCTACCCCTTGGAAAGAAGGCACTAACCTCTGCCAAGCATTTATTGTTTGCTGGACACTTTTAGGTCACTTGACTTCTACCAGGTCACTTAAACCTCACAGTAACCTTGGAAAATATTATTGTCCTCATTTTAGAGAGTGACTTAATTTGCCCAAGGTCACACAGCTACTAAGGGGTCCCTATCCCAGATCCATCTGACCCCAAAACCTGTGCCCTTTTCATTATATCACTTGCCTACAAATTAGGGTGTCTTGGGAGAGCGAGACCATAAATGCCCAGTGCCTCCTTTGTACAGATGCCCAGAGACATCTACTCAATTTTGTTCCCAACTCTCAGCCCCTTCCTGCCTTAACCAGGTCTCTAGAAGGTGAAAATATTTCATACAAAGAGTCGTATTTTATTTTATTTAGCATGGAGTAGCTTATTTGATTCAATCTTGGAGAATTTGTTCCTGAAAATATGGCCTAGACTGTCGCTAGACTCGGGGTATGAGAGAAGGAATGATTAAGTTGCACCTTCTGATCATCCCTGCTGCTCCCACCTTGTGGGATTAATGTGAGAGCGGAGAAGTATCCAAGTGTCTTGTCTCACTGAATTACGATCAGTGGTTCAATTTCTTGAGCTTTTTTTTTTTTCCTGAGAAATTTTAAAAGCACAGTATATACCAAATAACCAAGCACCCACCATCTAAAAATGACCGTTCAAAAAATATTTGTCAGATCTCCTCTGTGTTTTAAATAAAATTAACAACAGGTTGCTCATCTAAAAATGAAATCCCCTTGACTCCCACCCCAGGTTTCATTTCCTCCCCACCTTATCCCCCAGCAACCTCAGACAGAAATTTAGGTTATTTCTGCCTAATCCATTTTTGTACATATAAGTACCATTAAATTCATGTATAATAAACAAATAAGAATAAAAGCTTTAGTTTATATAAATGGTAACATACCGCACCTATTATTCTGCTGCCTGCTTGCCTCCTCTTTAAGCTATGCCGCTGAGAGCTCTTTAAAAGTTAGGAATCGTATCTTCTTTAATCTCTGCATCCCTGGTCGTCTTGTGCATTCCGAATGCTTAATAAATCAGAAAGGAAAGAAGGAAGGAAGGGAGGGAGGGAGGGAGGGAGGAAAGAAGGAAGGGAGGGATGAGGGAAGAGAGGAGGGGAAGAAAGGGGGAAGGAAGACCCATCAACAGGGTCAGTCTTTCCAGTCGAAACTTCTTGTGTGGTTCCCAATTAGAATGGAGGGTAATTACAGGGGTATGAGCCCTTCGTACGGTGGTTTCTCTGATTCTGAGAACTGTTCGTGTCCCACGAGAGCAGATGGCCTCTCCACCCTGTGATCCGCTCTGGGGAAGTCCCAGGCATGACTGCGAGAAGTTCCAGGCCATGCAGCTGCCTAATGTGCTCAGCTCAACTGTGGCTCAACTCTCGCTGGTCATAAATCAACCAGCCAAGGCTGAAGCCTGCATTACTCTCTATCTCTCAAAACCCCTCAAGGATTTGGGAAATTAGCTGCCAGTTCAAACACTTGTCTTCCCTCCTTTCCTTCTCCCACTCCATCTTTGTCTCTGTCAACCACCGAGTGTTTCTCAATGTCCGGCTCTGCCTCTCTGAACGTCTTTCTCCCTGAATATCTCTCTCTCTGTCTCTGATTTAAAATTATGCCTCTTGCTTCCTTTCTTCAGACCCTGCATCTACCTCCTGCCCTTCCCCCTTCCTTCCCCTGAGCCCTGCTGCAGCTGTAGATGCAGGATCCCAGCTGGGCCATAGATCTCTCCCTTACTGCTGTTCTCTCCTGCTTGCTTTTAAGAATGCTTTTTATGGTGGCTTCTAGCACAACCAGCTGTTGGAGCTTGTTTGAAAAAACCCTCCGGGAGCAGATGCTCTGGCAGCCTTTCAGTTTCTTCTCTCCTCTGCAATCTGAGACGGATTGGGGAAGAAATCCATTCATTCATTAACCCATTAAACAAATATCTAATGAGCCCCTATTATATGCCAGTCACTGAAGTGGATGCTGGGAGCATAGCAGTAGGCAAAACAGCTGTTATGGAGTTTACTGTCAAATGAGGGGAGACAGATATAAATCTAATAGCCAATCGAATAGGTATAATAACAAACGGTGATCAGTACTATGAAAAAACGGTTCACAGTGCTCTAATATAATAATTGTTAATGTCTATTGGTATTCATTATATACCCAGCACTATTCTAACCATTTCATATATATTTCTCTTAACAAAGACTTCAATTATTCTATTTGACATGTGATGACACTGAGGAACAGAGTGGTCAAGCAACTTGCTCACGGGCACACAGCTTGTGAGTTGGCGAGCCACGATTTGAACATAACGTGGGCATTGGGGAGCAAGAGGAAGAAAGCCTTTCCTGAACTCAGTTTCCTCTCATGTATAAACAGAATTTTCTTTTCAAAGATCACATGGAGAACAGGAAGCAGAAGCAAGACTAGAATCCAGCCTCCTGAATTCCAAACTAATCTATCTTGTTCTAAAGGTAAACAGACTGGAGTGTGAAGGTTGGCTCTCCTACTAAAATTACCAAGGCCCATGAGATTTTGTGGAAAAACAAAGTGAAGTTTGAGGGTGAGGAGATGGTAGGAAGAGATACTTCCTGCTAAGATGAGTATATGGGAGCTTGGACTGTGTCGTGTTCGCCGTTTCGTCCCCAGCGTGTAACAGAGTGGTGCTTAGCAGGCGCTTGATCGTTATCTACTGAAAAATGAATGAATGGATAAGTTGAATTAAATGTATGTGAATTAAGTGAAAAGGATGGAACAGATGGAAGCTCCGTGTTTCTTCCAAGTTAGGGGTTTATGATTCCAATAACTTCATTTCTTTCCACTCTAACACCAGCCAACAGCACAGAGATATTCTGCCAGGTATCTGGGTCCGTTTCTCTCTTTTCTTTTCAATCTGCATATCCAAAATGTTTTCCTACTGTTTCACAAAACTCCCTTTACAATTTTTTTTCAGTTTTTGCTGATTCAATTAAGAACTTAGTTTGATCTCAACACCTTACCCTTCTTAAGTCCCTTCTGATAAAACAGACCCCAGTGTACTCCTTTCGGAGCTGAGTAAAATGCTGACCACTTTGAGGATAATTACACTGGAGCAGACACATTGCTCCTGGAATCCGTTTCCCCATCTGAGTAAACAGAGCCTGGCCCTTTTTATGTTGTAATAAGCACTGTCTTCTCCTTCATTTTCCTCTCTGTCTGGAGAGCCACGTGTGAGTTATTTCATCTCTGGACCAGCGAAGAGGGAAGGAGTATTTAAGAGAACATCTTCCACAGGATATTTGGCTACGAGGGGGCTTTCGGCTAGGAGGCTGACTTTTGGCTGATTCTGGCACATTCGATGGTTCTCTCTGTCCCACAGAAAGCACAGGGAATCCAAGAACCACTCAGCAACCTCAGAAAAGAATGAGGAACCAAATGTATGCACCAACTCAAGAGCCTTTAGGATGAAACAATCAATTAAAGTAATGCCTGCTGTCGCATCTTTCTGCAGTGACAGTTGAGTAAGGACACACACCTAGGTCCAGTCCCCACTCTGTCGCTTAAATTAGCTGTGTGACCTGGGACATATGACTTAAGCACTCATCAGTTTTCTCATCTGTGTAATGTGAATAATAATAGTATTTATCTCAAATATTTATTATAAGAATAAAATTAGATAATAACTTTAGAATAGTGTCTAGCATATAATTGTAATTATCGTTACTATTGTTATTATTACTATACAAAACACTTTCACACTCATGCTTACATTTGATCATGTAAGGGAATATATCCACAGATTCCAGAAACTAGGATATGGACATATTTGGGGGGAACATTATTCTGCCTACCACAAATACAAAGAAATAAGTATTATTATTATTATTATTATCATCATCCCCATCTTGCAGAGAAAAAAACTAAGGCGTAGAGAAGTTACAGTAACCCTCCTGGTAACTAGTAACAGCCAGAGCCTGTACTCCTACCCAGGGAATCTGATCCAGGGACTATGTTCATTGTGTTATTCTCCCTGCCAACCCAAACAGTTATGGATTTAAGGTCACTCAGACCTGGGCATGTCACTTAACCACTCTGTGCCTGACCTTTGTCATCTGCACAATGGAATTAATATTTTTATGTTTACAGACATTTCATATTATGCAGGTGTCATTCTTAGTGCTATGTCTGGCTCATGGTAGGTGTTCAACATGTGGCCACCTTTCTTAAAGCTGTTATTCAGGCTGGGTGCAGTGGCTCATGCTTGTAATCCCAGCACTTTGGGAGGCCAAGGCAGGAGGATCACTTGAGGCCAGGAGTTCAGACAAGCCTGGGCAACAAACATAGTGACACCCATTCTCTACAAAAAATGAAAAAAATTAGCTGGGTGTGGTGGCAAGAGCCTGAGGTCCCAGCTACTCAGGTGAGGCAGGTAGATCACTTGGGCCCAGGAATTCGAGGATATAGTGAGTTATAATCACACCACTGCACTCCAGCTTGGGTGACAGAGTGAGACCCTATGTCTAAAAAAAAAATAAAAAAGAAAGAAAGAAAAAGAAAAACTGTTGCAAAGAATGCAGGTACCTGAAGGGACAGATTCAATGGCCTTGAATGGGAGTAGAGGTTGGTCCATGCAGGAAATGTTCACTTTAGGCTCAGGGGAGTTGGGTCTCCAAGGACAGCTATGGGGCCCCAGAATTGGGTGGGATGCTTTTTGCTGGCTTTTAGAACACAGGTGAGAAGACATCTTGCCAGGTTCAGACACCTGGGGGATGCTAGCCTAGGGCCAGAGAAGGCTGGGGTGTAGGGCCCTCCTTGTTGATCAGTGGTGAAATGAGCAGTTAAAACCTGCCCTCTCCCTCCAACTACGTCCTCAGATCCTTAACAACTGGCATGTAATCCATCTACTCGAAACAAATTATTGGCCAGGCCCCATGTTGAGAGATGTACTTGGGGAGCAACCACACACCTGAATCCCTAAGAACTTTACATCTCTTGTCCCCTGTTGAGCTGGCTTGCTGCAGGGGGGCATCTGACTACGGAAGGACAGCAGGATTTATCACTGTCCTAACTTGTCCATTTGTCTCCAGCCCAGAGGGTCCTGACAGGGGAGTTTCCAGGGACCTCGCTGAAACCTACTCGAGTTCTTGACAGAGACACATGGCAGTGATTACACGCGGCATTAGGCACAGTTACTGCAAGATTCGGCAGCTCCAAGTCCTCTCTTGAGCATAGTCTCAAACTAGCTCTACAGCCTCCTTTGCTTCCAGCTCCTTCGATAAATTATTTATGGGGGGAGAAGGAGTCGGGGGAGGGCAGTGCACAGAAGGCTGGAGGCAGGAATCCCCTTCCCCACAGGGGCTCCTCTGTGGTCACCATGGAATGCAGCAACCTGCAATGCCCTCCTTCCTGCACAGCTTCCTGTCCTAGGACACAAAAGCATTTATGTGTTCGATTCGCAAACACAGGACTTGAACCAAGAATCTCTCTGGGAAGTGATCGTGGTAACAGTGGGAACAACTGACAAAACATTTGCTGAGAGATAAAGAATAGAGGAAAAAGAAGATGGGATCACAGAGATTTTCGGGGTCACAATGTCCAGTTCCTGAGCAAAGGTGTGAGTCTCCTATCTCTGTCAGGTATTTATCTGGCATTTGCTTGCATACCTTCCTTTGACAGGGGCTCAGTGCTTCTCAGGGAGGTTTATTCCATCTGGGGGCAGCTTCCACTCTTGGAAAATTGCTTTAGACTGAACGGGAATCTGCTGCTCAGCCGTTGCTCTTGATTCTGCCTGCCAGCTGCTTTCTCAACCACAGCCTTCTCCAAGAGTTGCCTTTTGTGTGAGAATCATCTGGGGAACTTATTAAAAGGCAGATTCCTTGTTCTAACACCAACCTGGGGACTCAGAGTCTCTGGCACAGGGGCCCAGGAATCTGCATATCAATGCAGGATGCCTGGGCTGTAAGATCTGAAGAGCTGTGGGTTCTGCAGTGGATTGGAAGGGTGCACAGCAGCAGGGCAGGGATGTCCAAACGGAAGGCCAGAGATCCAGAAGACAAAGTTCTTCAACTCATCAAACTCTGCCAAGGGTGGGGCTGATTGCAGAGGAAGCCACATCAGATGGAAATCACAAACAACAGCTACCACTTACTAAGAACGCCCCTGTGCAGCCACCGTCCTAAAGGCTTTGGCGTGACCCCGGTTTGTCCATTTGGCAAACAAGGAAACAGGTTTAAAGAGCTGCAGTGATTTGCCTAAGGAAATATGTCTGGGAAGTGGCAGTGCTGAGGTTTCTGACTGTCTGTCTGACCCCGAGCGGTCTGACAGCTTGCTGGGAACCCTAGATCGAAACCTCCAAGGTCAGGCCTCTTCCTTTATCCCAAATGAACAGGTGCAAAGTTGCTCTCATTTGACTGTGGAACCAGTTTTCACCCTCACCTCCCAGGAGGTGAGAAACCCTCCAGGTGCTCTGGCGGAGGATGGCCAGTCCCCAGGGCCACCTGGGGCTTCCAGCGGATGCTTCTCACACTGAGGAGCAGCTGCTCACCTCCCTTGGTCACCCCAGCGGTCAGGCCCAGCCCAAACACGTGCAGGGCCTGAGCAAGAGCATAAATGGAGGCCCACATATCACCTGTCTGAATAGTTAGAAGTTATAAATTAAGGGAACACACTGTAAATAATATATGTTCTATCTTCCTATCTTGGCAAACATTCTTACATTATGACCTGGAAAGGTCAAGTTCAAACTTAGAATTTGAAGGAGCTCCTCCCTAGAACGTGGCAATGCAGGGAGAGCTGGCACCTCACCATGGCTCCTGGCACAGCTCCCTTTCCCTTTGCATCCCCTGCCCTGCCGTATACTCTGAAGGCCTCGGGTCCACGTATGTGACACCACAGCCCGTGCATCCCAGCTCCGTCCACATGCCCTGCAAACAGCTGTACCTCGGCCCCCTTCAGGCTGAGCTGAGTCATGGCCCCAGCCATGGCCCCTGTTCAGCTCTCTCTGCCCCCTGAATCCATTTGCACCAGCGGCTAATCATGAGGGCTGAGACGGGAGAGGGTGCAGGACACTGCAGGTCCTCAGGCCACCTGCATTAGTATGCCACTCATCTGCCTGGGGCCCCAAGTCCCTGCTCTCAGCCAGGCTCCAGGCCTGGCTGAGGTAACTGGGAGGGAGCCTCTCCCACAGCAAATGAAGCACAGGGAAAGGAAATGAAGTCTTGAGCTGTTGTTCCAGCCTGCAAACTAGAGAGAGTGAGAGAGAGAGAATATCTTGTTACTTTAGGCAGGGAAAGAAGTCACCTCAATCATGAGATCATATATTCTTCGCTATCTCACCTAAAATTCACCTATTCAATCTTACTATCTTTGGATTTTAAAAATAGTACGATGCATACTACTTGGGGATGATATCAGCTGCAGTCTCGCAGGTCACTGATTATCAAAGCAGCAGCAGCAGCACCTGTTGTTAGACATGCAAATCCTCGGGCCCCAGTCTGACCTACTGGATCAGAGCCTCTGGGGGTGAGGCCCAGAGGTTCATGTTTAACAAGCCTTCCTGATGATTCTGATCACGCTGACGTCTGAGAACCGCTGATGTAGGCAATGCAGAGTCGCTGACTGTTTCAGAGCCAGGTAGTGATTCTGTGAGAGCCATGTTCATCAATATGTATTCATCCCGCACGGATTTATTGAGAGCCAAACATTGTCTTGGGCACTGGGGATCCAAGATACAGTCTCTGCCCTCAAGTTGCTCACAGCTGAGCAGAGAAGCAGCCAAGTAAACAGATCACTACAGCCGGGCAGGTGGAGTGGCTCATGCCTGGAATTCTAGCACTTTGGGTGGCAGAGGCAGGAGGATCGCTTGAGCCCAGGAGTTTGAGGTTGCAGTGAGCTATGCTGATGCCACTGCACTCTAGCCTGTGCAACAGAGTGAGACACTGTCTCTAAAAACATACAGATCACTCCAACAGAATGTGACAAACACTAACATCCACAGGTAGAGTGCACTGTGGGAGGAGTGTCGGACGACTTCCCAGTGGCAGCTCAGTAAAGCATTCCTGGTGACAAAGACTCTCTTCTTGACCAAACTTCAATCCAGCTCCTCTGAGCCCTCTTCTTGACAAGGCCTTGACCTTGGTCCCCATTTTGTCTTTGGTCTGCCCAGCCCAGTCTTAGCAAAGAATCCTGCTAAGTCATCCCTCGCCCTTGAGATCTGATAAAACTCCTCACCGCCCCTGCTTGATTTCTAAGCCATCGGGCCGGCCTTTAGCAAGAATCCTGTTAGGCTGGTTTAGCAAGAATGCCCCTGCTGTCTCCTCCTAGTAGTTTTCCATCCACTGACCCCTCACTCTGCTCCTTGGAGATAAATCTCCAATTGTCTTTGCTGTATTGGGAGTTAAGGCTCATCTCTCTCCCATATTGCAATAGTCCTCAGTAAAGAAAATCTTCCTTACCATTTTAACAAGTGTCAGAGTAAATTTTTTCTTTAACACTGGACAGGGAGCAGTTGTGCCAAGGCCCAGGAGAAGGAAAGAACGTAGCCCAGCCTGCTGAGGACCTGAAGATGGCTCACAAGTTGGAAGCAGCATGTGAATGAGGTGGCTGAGGCACAACGAGGGGCATGAGACTGGAGGACGACACGGGGGCTTTGGGAGGTGCTCTTGGAGTTTGGGGTTTCTCCTGAAGGTGGTGGAGTGCAGGAGGAAGTTTTAAGCAGAAGAGTGACATGATTAGGTTTTCATTCCAGAAAGATCTTTCTGGCAGACTGCCTAGAATTGGATGGATTAGCGGGCCCAAGCCTGGAGTCCCAGGAACCAGGGAGGACATTGCTCTCCCCAAGGGAGAAGGGGCAGTAGGTGGAACTGGAGTTGGGAAGGTGGCTGGAGGGATGCAGACATCATCGACATCAGTTCAGAGAGTGAGCTGCTCATCGGAACCACCCGAGGAACTTTTTAGGAATACACTTGACCAGGGTCCCATCAGAACTCCCAAAGCAGAAACTCAAGCTTCTGTGTGTTTAAAACACTTCCCTGGACGTTCAGCTGCAGCCAGGGATGAGAATCACTGAGGTTGAAGGTGAAGAGCCAGGGCCTGGTACCGTTCACAGAGGACGGTGGGAGCGAGACAGGAAGGAAAGTGTGTGCGAGGGTGAGGGGTGGGGGCGTCCAGGAGTCTGTGAGTCACCAGGATGCCAGTTACCGCATTTCTGGAAGTGAATCATGACACTTGACTGGATGGGGGGAGTCAGGGACGGAAAGCTTCATCCCCTCCTTTCTAGGTGCAAAGGAGATACTGGGTTTTGGGGAAGCCAAACCTCACAAATGAACCATTTGACTAAAGGGGTTTAATCAAGACCCCTTCATCATTCAAGCAACATTTACTAGGCCAGATGCAGTGGCTCACGCCTGTAATCCTAGCACTCTGGGAAGCCAAGGCAGCAGGACTGCTTGAGGCCAGGAGTTCAACACCAGCCTGGGCAACATAGCAAGACTGCCCCACCTCTACAAACATAAATAAACAAACAAATTAATTAAAATTTTAAAAAAGAAATGTTTACTGAACACCTACTGTGTGCTGGGTGCTGCGGATATAGTAGTGAGCAAAATCAGAGGTGGTCCCAGCCCTCCCAGGGGTTCCAATCTAGCGGGTAAGCCCAACTTTATACAACTAATGACTCTAACAAATGGAAAATTATAACTGTGCTAAGTGTAATAAAGGGAAAATACTTAGAGAACATATAATAAGAGATGTGACCCAGCCTGGGGGATGTGGAAGTCTTGCCCAAGACAGCGTCACCTGACCCAAGGTGCAAAGGCTAAGAATTAGCTAGGAGGGTGGGAGCTAAAAGGGAAGGGGTGCTGCAGACAGGGGACAGCGAGCACAAAGACCTTACAGCAGGTGGCCCTCATCATCAAATGCTGAGCTCTTCACAGACTGGTAGGCCCAGATTCTCCAGCACCTGGGAGATACCTCCCCAGGGGGTAGTCCCTGACACCCCTTTCAGAAAGCCCACTTTGGAACTGGTGCTAAGCCGATACCCAAGTTGCCCACAAGGGGAAGTTGGCCAGAGTCCTTACTGCAATGAGTACCCTGGTGGCTTCCCTTCAGGCTGGGGGGGGCACAGGCCCAGGTGTGTGAGCTAAGACAACCTTGCAGGGAGGTCATTCAGCACATCCACTGGGGGAAGTGCTTCCTGACAGCTGCTCTGGAGCGATTCTCCTTCAATTTCCATTTTATAGCTCTGTGTTCCCTCCTCAGTGGGAGTCTGTGTCGCTGAAGAAGTCAGGCTGACATTGCAGGCTGCAATTACCATGTCCTTCGCCTGCCTAAGAGTTCCTGGTCATCTCCCACCTGCAGTGCAAAGTTTCTCTGCATTTGTTCTATTGCACAGATATTTATCAAGCACCTGCTGTGTGCTGGGCAGAGAGCTGGGTGCTATGGTGGGTGGGGATAGATACCAAGAAAATCTGAGGCCAGATCGGTGGCTCACACCTGTAATCCCAGCACTTAGGGAGGCCAAGGTGGGAGGATCATTTGAGCCCAGGAGTTTGAGACCAGCCTGGGCAACACAGCAAGACCCTGTCTCTACAAAAAAATAATTTAAAAAATCAGCCAGTCATGGTGATGTGTACCTGTGGTGATATGCTACTTGGGAGGCTGAGGCAGGAGGATGGCTTAATCCTAGGAGTTCTAGGCTGTAGTGAGCTATGATTGCACCACTCTCCACCCCAGCCTGGGCAACAAAGCAACACCTTCCTGTCTCAAAAAGAAAAGAAAGAAAACTGGGATGGCCTTTCTGTTAGGTCCAGAGCCAAGACACACAAAACCTCATGTGTAGCAAAATGCTGTTTATTTGAGCAGATGGGTGGAGGCGAAAAAGCATCCACGCTGAGGGAGGGGAAAGCCTTGGGTTTTATGGAGGCTTTCTCAGGGGAGAGTGAGTACCTGGGCCAGAACAGCTGCTGCAATAAATTTTTTTTTTTAATAACCAGTTTCCAGGACCCCTGCATCAGTCTCATCCTGTAGAGATAAGGGAGGAGGGTAGTTCCATCCTTATCAGGGTGGATTGGAATGCTGACTGCAGAGTAGCCTTCCTGAGGCCAAAGAACATAAGGAAGAAGCAGAGTTGAAAGAGAGAGAGAAAGAGAGATTCCATAGCTTGAAGGCATCCTTTGAACACCTGGAACTCACTGTGCCTGAGGGTGCGTCTAACCTTGGACTTTTTAATTAAATAAGACAGTAAATTTCTTTCATTCTTTTTCTTTTTCTCTATTTATTTTTTATTGCCCAAATCTTTTTTGAGCTGATTTATGTCCCTTCTGTGAAAGAATCTTATCCTTTAACATTGTTTATCTTCAAGAAATTATTTCCCATGTCCCTTCCTTTTCTTAGCAAACTCCTATGCAACCTTCAGGATCCACCCAAACATCATCTCCCTTGTAACTTCTTCCATGTGCCCCTCAGCAGAATGAGAAGTTCCTTCTGGACTCTCATAGCAGTCTGTACATTCCACCAAGAAAATATTCATCACATTATATCAAGTCTTTGCACACTTGTCTGTTCAGATCCCTGTGTTCGAGTGCTTGGTTTATCTTTGAATCTCCAATACCTAGATCAGAGGCTGGCACACAGTGTGTGTTTGATGAATGAATATATAACCTGAATCCTTCTGCTGTATGTTAGCCTTCTTTTTTGGTTGCTCAGAAGAAATAGAAACCAATTTGTCACTCTGCTCTATGTGGATTAGTCACAGTTTAACCAACTATAAGCTGTTGTAATGTATTTAATGAGCTAAGCAAATGCTGAAAAACAATTTCGATTTTAATGATTAATTATCAGTGCTTTTACATACTTACTCATCGTTTTGTACTTACTCTGGAGGCCATATGATGCGGTGGACTGGGAGTTAGGCGGCCTAGGTTCTCGTCCCTGCTCAGCCTCCTCTACGAATTTGTGGAGCCTCCTCATCTGCCTAATGAAGAAACTGAACCAGATCGGTTGGAAATTCTAAGATCCACAGGGCTGTAGCAAGCACTCAGCGTCAGCTTTTATGGCCACATGGAAAAACAGGCCCCGTGTTGCCAGATCTCGAAATTTTTAAGAGAAGCTAGGAGTGCAGGAACCAGACCTGGACCTGGAACACCAGAAGCCAAGGTGGCTGTCTTTCAGTTTGCCCCTCTCAGTGTCTCCGTTCCCCACACCTCTGCTCCACTGTCTTCTTTTGACTGAAGCTCTTTCTCTGTTACTCATGGTTTCTGCTTTCCCCCATCTTCTTCTTGTGTGTGGCCCAAGAGCCATCTCCACCCTCGTGTTACCTGAACTGCCACCTTCAGGGACAACTGCCAGCTGCCTTCTTCCCTCTGCGTCACTTGACTCCAATTTCCGAGACAGAATCTGAGTGGCTGAGCTTACCCTTTTGGTCCATTCCAGGTAACTTACAGGGCAAGGACCGGCCCGTGGGTGAGGGTGGGAGTGGTCCACAAGGCAGAGCATTTAGACATATGAGTTAGTGGAGTTCTGATCAGGAATCCCCGCAGGCACCTGAAATATGCCTCATTTAGTAGGCCTAGAGGGGAAGGGATACATTTAAAATTTATTAGGCAATAAAATCAGCATTATTAGATAATTGTCTGAATGTGAGAGAGGCGTTGGAGTGGAGGCACGAATGACATCAGGGGTTGGCTTGGTGGCTAGGTGATCTCTCAGCCCCACTCTCCTCTAGGTTTTCAGGTTCTCAGTTTAATAGGAGGGCAATGGGACAGAGTATAGGACAACCACAGGGGACAGGGCAGGACCATTGGACTAGAAACAGCGTGTGCTGTACAGCTGTAGCCCTGAGGGTGAGGGAAGGGCGAGAGTTACCGGAATCCAGAAAGGGAGGACTGTTTCAAGAAGCCTGCCTGACAGCAGGTGTGGCCTTTAGCGGTGGCCACAGCAGCCTGTGGCAAAGTGGCAGTAAGGGAGCTGGGAAAGAAACACCCTGACCTGGCTCTTCTCTCTTCCTCTGAAATCCTGCTCTGGCCTCCCAAGGGCTAAGCCCAGCAGGAAAACAGACAGCAAGGAAGCCCACTGGTGTGGTTTACCCAGCCTCCCAGGGCAGGAAGGAGCAAAGGTAGGACATCCAGTGCACTCCTCATGTGGGGCTCAGTTCCAACCTCTCAGCAATCCGAGCTGGAAGAGGCCACCACTTCCTTGATAACCTCTACAGAAAAACATAGCCTCTGCATAGAATGGAATCCCAGTTGTTCGGATTTGCCTTTTGCGGGTCCGGTATCCGTGCCTGGACCGCTCACTGTAGCTCAAGGGGATCGACTGCTCTGATTGGCTAAGCCGGTAGTTGAATGTGGAGTCGGTTCTGATCCAACCTCCCAGCTGAGATGGAGGAGGGTAAATCCTCAGGGGAAATCAGCGCGTTAACTAACTAGATGAAAAGAACAGCTGTCCACTACCACACATAATGGAGCTCCTTGAGGACTTGTGAGCGAGGGTTTGCTGTTCATGAAGGATGGGTTGGGGGGGGAAGAGACCACAGTGCATCAGGGAATGAATGGCTGAGCCCAGTCGTAAGGGATGGAGTTGTCCCCTCTTCAGGCCTCGGTGTTTTTTAATAGGGAGAATCTTAATATTCTGTGGCTCCAGTGCTCACCAGCAAGTTGTTAACCAACAAGTGCAGCCTTCTTATCAAGAGTGCAGACCCCTCGTTGCCAGCAAAGACCACCAAGCCCTGCTGTATGAATCCATTTCTTGCAGTTAGACCTAAACGAGATTGCTCTGGGCCCACAGAAGTTTGCTGGAAGGTGCCACCTAGTGGAACATTGGATGATCTACCGTTTAGACAAAAAGAAACCTTAGCAGGGTTTTAGAGCTCGGAAGCCATTGAGGAGTGGTTATCCCAAACTTGGCTACAAATAGGAATCACTCGGGCACGTCTGAGTCCTATCCCCAGAGATTCTGACTTAATTGGTCCGGGGTGCAGGGTGGGCATCCAGAGTTATAAAAGGTCCACAGGTGATTCTAACTTGCAGCCAAGGTTGAGACCGCTGGGTTATGGAGTGTCCAAACTACTTGCTTTACAGAGGTGCCCACAGACCTGAGCCTCTCTTCCAAGAGTCTCGGACTCCTAGGAAGCCCCCTTTGCCCTGTACCCCACTGCCTCTCTGTCTGTGTTTTGTACACGTTTTTTCCTTTGTACAAAAATGAAAAGTAACTAAAGAGAAACCACTCTCATTGACCAAGCCCTGATATTTTTGTAGCAGTGCCAGGAGGAGGATGGCTCCCTATACACCTGACATTTGCATCTGACCCTACTGGCTAATGGTCTGTTTGAGATGTGTCCACCCAATGACATAGTATGTTTGCTCTTTGAGATTGGTGGCCTTCTCTGTTTGCTCTTTCAAAGCTTATCCTGCTTGAGGCATCTACACATCCGTTGTCTTGATTCCATAGCTTTCCTTTAGAATTGGCTGGATTGATTTAATTGGCATTTCATTGTGGAAATGCCAACGTAGGCCAGGGGAGAGAGGCATTTCAAATCAGTGTTGGGGTGCAGAAAACAATATGCCAAAACATGGCACTTTGGCATGCTGAGGGCTTTGAACAAAGAAGACTGAAAGGCCTCAGAAATAAGCCTCAGAAGAAGAAGAATGCATTTGTCTTGGATTCTTTCCCTAGAATCTACATTAACCAGCAAAGGTTAATTTAGGAAACTAAAAGTCTCCATGCCCAGGACACAACACTGGACAGAGTTTCCACCTATTGAATTCAAATTTTACAGAACAAATCTTTTTATTATTAATACTTTTTATCTTTTGTATTTCTATTTTATTTTTAAAATGAATGTATTTAAAATACCGAAGAATGGGGGGGGGGAATAAAATACCAAAGAATAAAATAAATTTCAATGATATAATCCTCCCAGATTGACCAGCACAATTAGAGCATTAGTAAGCTATAGGGCTAAATTGATGGCTTCTATACTCATGATTTAGTTCTAACTTCCCCTGACTGGCATCACTACCGAAAGAGGCTTGTTGGCAAGAGTTTATGGGGGTCAAGAACACCAGTCTGTTACCAGCTTTTGACAATGGTGCACTGCATTTCTGTTTGAAGTGGAATTTGTGAGTATTTGCACAGCTCAACAGTCTTTTTTAATTTTGTCTGCTTAACAGCCCATCATGTCAAAGAAGACCAAGAGAAGGCTGAAGCAAGAAAACAGATTTTTTTAATGAGAATTAGGAATTGCAATATTATCTTGTTTCTGCTAAAGATAAGATGATTTGCTTGCTTTGTGATACTGCAACATCAACATTAAAGAAATGCAATGCTCGTCAGCATTATAACACTCATAAAAACCACAAATATTAATATTTTAAATTAGAGGGAGGGGCACAAAAGGTTGTATTGCAGACGAAAGACAATTCTTTCAGGCAGCAGTAAGACCTGGAAATAAAGCCACTGAAGCAACTTACACAGCAGCTTATATACTCAGGGGAAAAAGGGAAGCCATTCAGTGATATAGAAATCGTGAAAGAATGCATCGTTGAAGCTGTAGGATGCTTAGACCCCAATAACATTTCAAAGTGCAAACAACTGCCTCTTTCAAGGAGAACCATAACTGATTAGCAGCATGAATTAGCCTTCAACTTAACAAAACAACTTCATGCAATACTTCCAAATGAAAATATATATTGTTCAATTGCTTTGGATGAATCCACTGATACTACTGACTTGGTACAGGTTTTATACATCATCCGGGTCATAAAAGAAGATTTTCTTTGCTATGAAGAGTTACTAGCTTTGGGCATTCTTATGAACAGAACATGGGGAATAGATACAACATCTTCAACAATTTTCAAGATGAATGTCAAGAAGTTGGGCACAATTTGGTAAATTTAGTGAGTGTGTGTACGGACAGTGCACCTTCTATGACAGGAAAACATGAAGGGTTTATTGCACAGATAAAAAACGTATTAGCAGATCCAGATGCTCCTATTTCTTTTCATTGTATCTTGCATCAGCAAAATCTCTGTGCCAAAGCTACTATTTTATGTGACACTTTGCAACAAGTTATAAGTATTGTTAACTATATTCATGCAAATGCAACACAGCATCCTCAAGTTTGTAACATGCTAAAGTTGAAAGATGAGGTATTCAGTGTGGATTTGCCATATCACTTTAAAGTCTGCTGGCTCTCACAGGGACAGGTGTTAGCCAAAATTTTATCTCTGGAAGAACAGATACTTAAATTTTATGGCCAAGTGTGGTGCCGCACGCTTGTAGTCCCAGCTATTCGGGAGGCTGAAGCAGGAGGATCACTTGAGCCCAGGAGTCTGAGGCTGCAGTGAGCTGTGATGATGCCACTGCACTCTAGCCAGGGCAACAGAACAAGACTCTGTCTCAAAAAAAAAAATAAAAATAAAAAATAAATTTTATGAAGAACAGAATCAGCAATGTGAATTATTAGAAGAAGATTTCTATAGGAATGCAGCATTTCTGTGTGATATCCTGTCAAATTAAAACAGCTTGAATGTTTCCTTGCAAGGTAAAACTAAGACTATATTATGATATGTGGCAAAAAAAATCCAAACATTTTGAAAAAAAAAGCTATCTTTTTTCAAAACACTTCTTAAAAAGAGAATTTCAGATGAACATTTTCCCAGTTAGCAAAGGTCTTGATAAGCAGGATGATATATGTGAATCATCTGAAGAATACGCAGCTGTTATAGCTGTTAATTGGAGAATACAATGAAAGGCTCACTGGCTTTGAGAATCATGACATCACACTCAAATTAACATTTCAGCCTCACCTAGTTGATATCACTAAAGCACCTAAAGAACTACAGATGGAATTGATTGAGCTCTAAGTAGATGACATTTTAAAGTCATTGTTTGATGCTAAGAAAGATCCAGTTGAAATATGGAAAAATGCAGTGGAATACCCACGCCTTCGGCAACATGCCCGAAGAAAATGCTTTCTTGCTTTTCAACCACTCATTGCTGAAAATCTACATTCTCCTACCTAATCCCAATCAAGCCGCCCTTAAGGTCACAAATGACTGATATCCATCTAGAGGATCAACTGAAACTGTGGACCTCCACGCTGCAACCAAATATTCAAATGCTTTCCAACAAAAAGCAGACACAACAAAGTCATTAAAAGATTCGTTATCTTTAACAAATAGTTTTCATTTTTTGAAATTATTAAGTACATCGTAGTTAGTAATGTACATTTTTAAGTATATCTAATTGAAGTTTCTTGAATGCAGCCTTATTTGATTACAGATAAATTAATGTGGCCTTCCAACATTAAAAGGTTCCCCACCCCTGTTCTGAGGGCTGTTACTTGAGAGAGTTTATTTGCATAATTAGAGAACCTTTGTTTTTATGCATTTCCACTCCTCACCTTCCCATAACTTGTTGACACCTCCCCCAGAACCCAGAAGAACTTTGTCCCAGGCAATTGTCTGCTCTTTGAACCCACTCATCTCCGCTAAAAATCATTTATCCTTCCTCTAAAATTGCCTACATCTCCCACTTCTCTCTCCCCTATGAAGAAGATATTTAAGCTTCAACCATCTTTGAGTTTCATGTGGCTCCTGTGCGCATTAATAAATTTGTAGGCCTCTTCTCCTGTTAATCTATTACCAGTTTATTTCAGCAGACTTACAGACTCAAACCTTCAAAGTGAGCGGGAGAAATTCTCTTTGCTCCTACATAGGCATCCTGCAAACCCTTTCTTTTGATTCAAACTAGGTGATAACATGCCACTAAATGCAGATATTGGATTGAACCGCCCGAGTGGCTTTCCATGTCTGGTCCCCCTTGTTCCATCCTACCTTGCAAGATTGAGTCCTAGAATTTTAGAATTAAAAACGACTGCAAAGAGCACCTGGTTCCACTGTTCTGTTTAATGCAATCATATTCTGTGTCTATCTAGACATCTCTAATTCCTGCTACCACACACACACTCACAGACTCATACATGATAAACCTGAGGCTCAGAGAATTTGAGTGACCTTTCTGAGATCACATCAGAAGTTAGGGGCAAAGTCTGGACTGATTCAGGCTAACCAGATGCAGGTGGGGAAATGTCAGGTCCAAGATTGTTTTTTTCTTTCTCTATATTAGAAGTTTGAGCCTTATGAAATGACCAACCTGGTAGAGATAGCAATTTGGGTCATTGAGGCTGGTGTTAATGAGTTTCTTGAACACATCATGAGTTTCTTGAAGTTTTAAAGAACTAAGTGATTGATTGATTAATTGATTCATTCATTCATTTCCCAAATGTTTGCTGAGCACCTATTTTGGGCCAGGTACTGTGCTAGGATCTTAGGGATATACTGGGAAACAAAAACAAACATGGCAAATAAGCACATAAAAAGATACTCCATATCACAGATCATCAGAGAAGTACTAATTAAAACAACATAGCAATACCACTCTACACCTGTTAGAGTGGCCAACATCCAGAACACTGACAGCAGCAAATGCTGGCAAGGGTGGGGAGCAGTAGGAGCTCTCATTCGTTGCTAGTGAAAATGTAAAATGGTGTGGCTACCTTGGAAGACAAGTTTGGCAATTTCTTGAAAAACTAAACATACCCTTACAATATGATCCAATCATCAAGCTCGTTGGTATTTACCCAAAGGAGTTGAAAACCTGTGTCTACACAAAAACCTGCACTTGGATGTTTGTGGCAGCTTTATTCATAACTGCCAAAGCCTGGAAGCAACCGAGATGTCCTTTAGTAGGTGAATGGATAAACTGTGTTACATCCAGACAATGAAATATTATTTAGCACTAAAAAGAAATGAGCTATCAGGCCACAAATAGACATTAGAGGGACCTTAAATGCATATTGCTCAGTGAGAGATACCAATCTGAAAAGGGGACATACTGTACATTTCCAATTATATGGCACTCTGGAAAAGGCAAAACTTTGGAGACAGTAAAAAGATCAGTGGTTGCCAGGGGTTGGGGGGGGAGGCAGGGATGAACAGACAGAGGACAGAGGATTTTTTGGGCAGTGAAACCACTGTGTATGATACCATAATGGTGGATATACCATCATACATTTGTCAAAACCCATAGAATGTATAACACAAGAGTGAACTCTAATCCAAACTATGGGCTTTGGATGATTATGATGTGTCAATGTAGTTCATCAGTTGTAACAAATGTGCGACTCTGGTGGGGGTGTTGATAATGGAGGAGGCCTCACATGCATAAAGTCAGGGGGTTTACTGGAAATTTCTACACCTCCTACTCAATTTGGCTGTGAACCTAAAACTGCTCTAAACAGTAGGGCCTATTAAAAATAAGTAAACAAAAAATACCAAAAACCAAACATGATGATCTCTGTCCTTATCAGGGAGGTTGCAGACCTGCACTTGTCACCTGTTCTCTGGTTGACTCTTCTTGCTGAAGCATGTCCTATGGGATACTGAAAGACCTGCCTGTTACTAACAACAACATGTAAAACCAAAGAGTGAACAAGAGAATATGCAGCTCATTTAAAAAACAAATGAAGGAAGTAGAGATGGGAAAATCGGGAAGAGAGGAGAGACTTATCATTCATCAAATGCGTGTTTGAAGCCCTTTCTATGGTTCAGATACAAATGTTCCAGGATGTGGAAATATAGCAGGGAATGTGCAGAAAAGGCCCTTGCCCCATGCTGCTAATATTCTATTTGGAGGAGCCCAGTGATAAACAAGTAAGTAAGCAAAGAAATGAGACTATGGCAAAAAGGGATATGCACTATGGAGAAACTATAGCAAGATATAATATAAAGTACGGGAGAGAATATTTGAGGTGGAGTGGTTAGGGAGGGTCTCTGTGAAAAGGTGACATTTAAGCTGGGGCCTGAAGGATGAGAGGGAGCCAATAACAGAGGAAGATCTGGGGAAACATCTGGCAGAGACAATAGCTAATCAAAGGTCCCAGGGCTGGACCAGGCACAGTGGCTCATGCCTATAATCCCAACACTTTGGGAGGTTGAGGTGGGAGGATTGCTTGAGGCCAGGAGTTTGAGGACCAGCCTGGGCAACAAAGTGAGACCCTGTGTCTACAAAAATAAAAATAAAATAAATAAAGTTCCCAGGACTGTACTGAGCGCACTGTGTTCACAGACCAGGAAGGTGGGTGTGGCTGGTTTGGAGTGAGAGAGGAGAGTAATAGGAAATGAGATCAGAGAGGTCAAGGCCAAGGCCTGACCAGAAGGTTCTGCCCTACAGCTATAATCCTGTTCACCCTGACAGTGTTCCTGTTGGTGCTGGGCTTTTATTCCATCCATAGTTACTAGTGCTTGTATTAGACCAGGGTCTGTGGTAAGCCCTTTACACACATTATCTCATATAAGGCCCATAATAGGCCTAAGAGGGCTCAGTTTGAAAGTTGCATTTCTTGTTCAATTTCCGTCAATGATCAGATCAGTTTTTCTAGAAAACCAGTCAGAGCTAATGGGCTGCCTACATGTCTCAAATGGTATTGTCTCAGTGAGCATAAGAATAAAGCCCCAGGAGCCCTCCCCGGCCAGGTGCACCCCACATTGTAGAAGGTAATCAAAGACTCTTGGGATTAAAGCTGGGTTCTCTGGCTTGAGTCCCCATGGGGGGCAGCCTGGGCTGGTGTGCAGCTTTGATCAACAAGTGACTGGTAAGACATGAGGAAAAGTTCAAATCCAAATTCATGCAGAATCCTCTAATGAGCTAGAAGAGAGGGTAGGAAGGACAGAGACACTGAATATTTTCCCTCCCTTACTTGACCTCAACAGCTATACAGTACTTCACTCACTCGGTAGTTACTGAGCACCTACTGTGTGCCAGGCTTGAGAGGGGCCACAGCTTAGCTTTGTGTGGTTGGGCTGGAATATGAGCTGAAATAAATGTTCTTTGGCTCTGCTCCGGCTGCTTGAGCGCAGGGAGAAGGAGATCCTTCCTGCAAATTCTTCTTCTGCCTGGGAGTAACACCAGTTTTCTGATTCACAGGAAAGGGAAATACAATCATATGTCTGTTTAACAATAGGGATACGTTCTGAGAAATGCATCATTAGCTGATTCTCATAGAGAACATCACAGAGTGTACTTGTACAAATCTAGATGGTGCAACCTAGGCTCTATGGTATACATAGCCTATTGCTCCTAGGCTACAAACCTGTGCAGCATGCCACCGTGCTGAATACTGAAGGCAACTGTAACACAGTGGGAAGTATTTGTGTATCTAAACGTAAAAATACAATATTATAATCTTATGGGACCACCATCGTTATATACCATCTGTCACTGACCAAAATGTCATTATGCATTGATGGTATCTGCTGACAGAGGCAGTGCATACTGCAGAAGACAAAAAATACGAAGTTCTTGCTTGCTTGGAGCTTACATTCTAGAAACAGAGACCAAAAATACCTGCTCTGAAGGAAAATGAAGCAAATGGAAATGATGAGGGTGCTAGCTGATATTTTAGATCTGCTGGTCAGGGAGGCTCTCTCTGAGGCAGGACCTCTGATCTGGTTCCTGAGAGGAGGGGGAGAGAAGAACCATGCAAAAGTTTAGAGAAAGAGATTTCTAGACAATGGCACAGTAAATTTGCAAAGGCCCTGAGTTAATCGTCAGCTTGGCGTGTTTGAGGAGTACAGCAAGATCAGTGTAACTAGAAGAGAGGAGAGAAGGCAAAAACTAGAAGTTGGGTCAGATCCCACAGGGCCTCGTGGGCCGTGATATGGAACCTCATAGATTATGCTAACATGAAAGGAAGCCACAGGCCAGTCCCAGCAGCAGTGAGCCTTGCATTTGTAAAAGGATGACTCTAACTGCTGTTACCAGCATCGTGCTCAGTGCGGTGGAGGCACATAAAAGAATTTTGCAACATTATATAATTACATAAATACTGTGTATCTACCACAGTATAAAAGACATAGGGCTACTCACAGCAACATTATTCAGAGTAGCCAAAAGGTAGAAACAACCCAAATGTCCATGGATGGAAGAATGAATAAACAAAATTTGGCATATACATACAATGGAATACTATTCAATCTTAAAAAGGAATGAAATTCTGGTACATGCTATAACATGGATGGACCTTGAAAATATTATAAGTAAAATATGCCAGACAAAAAAGGGCAGATATTATATGATTTCACTTATATGAGGTATCTAGAATAGTCAAATTCAGAAAGCAGAAAGTAAAATGATGGTTGCTAGCAGTTGGGGGGCAGGGAGGAATGGGGAGATAGAGTTTAATGGGTACAGTTTCAGTTGAGTTGATAAAAAAGTGCTGGAGATGGACAATCGTGCTGAGTGCACAACAATGTGAATTTACTTAATGCCACTGAATTGTACACTTTAAAATAGTTAAAATAGTAAATTTTATGTATATTTTATTACCATAAAGTATATTTTAAAAAATACATAGGGTTAGGATATAGAAATAGAAGAGTGGGCATTCTGGGAAGAGGCAACAAGTGCTAAGGTCCCAAGGCAGGAATGTGCCTGGCATGTTCTGAGGAACAGCAAGGAGGCTGATGTGTCTGGAACACAATGAAGAGAGTAATGGGTGAGGGCTAATCGTGGCCTAGTGGGATCTTGTAGTTCCTTGTGGGAATCCAGTGGGAGGTGGGAAGCCACTGGAGGGATTGGAGCAGACAGGTGATACAATCTAGCCTTTGTTAAAACAGGAACATTTGGCTGCTGCATTCTTTAGTTGCAGTCTCATTTGCAAATGGGTATAAGAAAAGCACCTCCCTCAGCCAGCAACTGTGCCTGGCACAGAGCAAGCGTTCAGTACAAGGTAAGCATTACTATGATGGAAATCCAAAGACAGACCACAGTCCCTTGAAGAGAAGTCTTGGAGGACTTTGTGGAGGTAGCAGTTCAACAAGACACAGAGGGATGAACATTTCCACCAACATGGACGGAGGAGAGGAGAGGGCTTTATGGGGAGAAGGAACTGTGGTTAACAGCACATGCAGGAAAACAGAGCCAGCAACAGGGCTAGCAGAGCAGAAAGGAGGAGAGAAGGCTGGATCAGCCCTAGCTGGTCGAGAAGTGTGTACTCTAGACCAGCCGAGGTGATGGGAGTCTTAAAGGCTTGACGTTTGTAGCAGACGTCAAGATCTGAGCTATGATGTCAGAAAAACTGAATCCCCATCGCTCAGCCTGGAGCTGGAAGAACGGGGGGCAAGACGGTCAGGATGCTATGAAAGGCTAGGGGCGGCCAGACACAGGGGTCAGCGGCTGGGCTGGAGAAGCAGAGAGTCAAGAGGACGAATTCGGGGGGGGGGGAGCGGGGGGCAGAAAGGAAGACTGCGAAGAGGGGGCCTCGTCCGTCCGCATCAGGCAGGAAGCAGTTAAGTGACGAGCATGAGCGCCCCAGGAGCCACCGGCATCGCCGTCGGAATCCGGCTCCCCCGCCTTCCCAGGCAGTCCCCAGACACCCCGACTTCTCCTTCAAAGCTCTCGTCACAGTTTCAGACGCGTTGCCTCGTCTAGTGCAATTCCGTGTTCACGTTTCAACGCCAGGCTCAGGGCTCGGGTCTGTTTTCATTTCATCCCGGAGCCTGGCACAGCGTCTGGCACACAGTAGGCGCTCGCTAATGGCTTGCTGAGTGGCTGAGTGGGAGACAGAAACGGACAAGAGGTTTGGGAAAGGGCTCAGTGCGCTGCGTGTCCAGAAGCACACGCGGGACTGGAGGGCATTCTAACTCCAAGGGAGTCGGATTTGCGCGAGTAAAGGTCCTGCAGGGAGGCTGCCGCCACCTACCCGCCGGGTTGCAGGATCCGCAGACAGGTGGAGGGAGGAGGGCGCAGCTCTCCACAATTTACAAAGGGCGTTCACACCTAACGCCTGGGGCCTCCAAGAGGAAGGAAATCAGGGCCCGCCCGCAGACCAGTGAGCGTGGAGCACGGCCGTGGCCCCATTTCACGGCTGTGAATACCGAGTCCCCGGGGTCAGAGTAGATCCGCAGGTCCTCCCGGCTGAGCCCAGGTGGGTGGGAAGCCCGGCGGCCGCAGGCGCAGCGAGTCTGGCGGGGCCCCCGCACCACGCGCGTATCCCCGGGGGGCTCGCAAACTCTCAGCCGCAGCCCGGACTAAGACCGCCAGGCGCAGCGCTGAGGTCCCCGAGCGCCCGAGCGCCCGGCCCGCGCCAGTTAGCGCCCAACTCGCCAACTCCGGGACTTTCGCAAAGCTCCCGAGGGCGGGGGCGCCGCCGAGGAGCGGGACGCACCATCGCGGCCCGAGAGGGGGACGCGATCCGCCTCGGTAGCCTGTCGCGACCGGGCTGACCGGGAAGCACCCCGGCAAGGCCGAGGCGGGCGGCACGCGGGCTCGGCCGGCGACCCCGGGGGGGGACCGCGCGGGGCGCGCGGCTCCGCGGGGCCCGGGGGCGGCGCGGCGGCGGCGGCGATCCCCCCCGGTGGCGGCGGCGCCGTGGCGGCGCCCGGCTCCCCGGCCGGCGGGCGGCGGAAGTGCCGCGGAGTTGGAGCGGGGTCGGCGCCGCGGCCGCTTCTGCTCGCCGAGCTGCTGCCGCCGCCGGGCGGGCGGGCGGACGCGCGGAGCGGGGGGCGGCGCGGCGGGGCCGGCGGGGCGCGGCGGGGCTGACCGGCCCCGATGAGGCGGAAGGAGAAGCGGCTCCTGCAGGCTGTGGCGCTGGTGCTGGCGGCCCTGGTCCTGCTGCCCAACGTGGGGCTCTGGGCGCTGTACCGCGAGCGGCAGCCCGACGGCACCCCCGGGGGACCGGGGGCGGCGGTGGCTCCGGCGGCAGGACAGGTGAGTCCCTCGGTGGCCTTGGGGTTGGGGACACTCCCTCCCCGAATCCACCGCTAACCTGCGGCTCCTTCCTCCACCTTGTCCTGTCTGCCTCCTCAGAGTCAGCGCCGGAGGCTCTCCTGCTCTTCCCATTTTTTGGATGGGAAAATTGAGGAAAATTGAGAGAAAATTGAGTTCTGTCAGGACGTGTCCAGGGTCCCACGCCACTCAGACACAGAGCTGAAACTAGAACCCAGGACGTAATTTCTCACCGTACCTCACCATCCTCCTTCCTGTCCCCATCTGGTGTTCCCTGACCTCTTCCAGCATCTGTCTCTTTTGGAGGTTCCTGTCTGCATACCTATAGCCTAGGACGACTCCTGCCAATAGGAATGGAGGTGCCGGTCCTTCTATTTGGTGACCAGATCTTCTCTGCTTCTCCTCCCCCGACCCCCACCTGCTGATCCCGGTGTTCCCTACTCAGGTCAGCCCCTGTCCTGTTTTCCCAACTGCCCAGTGAGACTCCTGGGCCTCCCTCCTCCCCTCTCCACATTTGTTCAACCTTTTTGTCCCCAGCTTATTCCTCTCCCAGATCCTGTGGATTCCTTGGAGGATGCAAAGATCATGATCCCATGGCAGCTTCCAATTTCTTGGGGTGGGGGAGGGAGTGAGCTCCCGGTCCTTGAGGGATCTGCTGCCCTTGACCTTCTGGGAGTCCAGAGATGGAGACTCTGGTGGAGGGACTCCCACAATGTCCCAGAGGCTACTGGTGCCCAGTGCCCTGAGGACTGAACACCGGATGCCCTCCCTGTCTCTTCTGAACTTGCCAGTCTGATTATTTGTTGTATTTATTGCAGCCAAAACTGGGATCTTAATTCTTCCTGCCTCCTCTGAAGTTACCGGTGCACGTGTGTGCGCATTTAGACTAGCAGCTCCCTGATGGCAGAAGCTCTTGTCACATCACTCCTGCCCTCCCAGTAGGTGCCAGTGGGTGTATGCATGCCTGAACTGTTTCATACAGTGGGACATTTCAGGTTTTCTTTCTTTTCCCTGGTGCCATGGGAAGGGGATAATTTGTGCCTCAGGGTCAGACTTGACTGATTGTTGGCTGGCCTCGAGGGAAGAGGCTGAATATTTTGACGGTTGATGGTTTCCCTTTTTCTTTCCAGTATCAGGCTGCTGTCTAGGCAGTCTGGCATCTTGAGCACAGAAGGCTCTTTGCTACAGAGCTGACCAATTTGAGCTCAGCCTGTCATTCTGGTAATGTTTCAAACCATCCCAGAGGGTCTGGTTGATCTTTCTGGTAGAGCTTACTGTTTAGAAACTAAGGGCCCCGACTCCTTTCCTAAACCTCTGGTTCAAACCCTGACAGCCAAACCCTCTGTCCCTTAAATACTGTATCTGTAGGGATTTTTCCTTCATGAAATCTCTCTCCTCTGTTTCTACCCTATACCACCATCAGGGCTGGGAGTCCAGGGTTCTATTCTCAGCTCTACTCTGCTGTGTGTGTCCTTCGTCACCCCTCATCTCCTTCCCTGGTCCTTACTTTGCATCTGTAAAATGTGATTATTGGTCCATCTCCAACATTCTGTGATACTGTCAATGAATCGATGAGGAATACAGTGGTCAATTCTTTTTTCTTTCTTGAGGCAGGAGTCCCTCGTAGCATCCCCAGTGGTGGAGGTCCCATACTGGACACAGCCCCAAGTCAAGGGGGAATGTCCTACCCAAGTGCAAACTCTCCTTTGGAATAGCTGTAGCCAGTTCTAAAATAGCTCTCGACATTCTGCCTCTGCCTGGAGAAAGCCCTCGTATTTCATTTGCCGTAGATGCCAGAGACATCCTGATTTTCATTTTCTATAGACCCAGATGTGTAGAGAGAAGGTCAAGGTTAACTGCCAGTTTGGCCTGAGCTTTCAAAGTAAATTACTCACTTGTACAAGAGGGTATTGATGGAGTAAGGCAGCCTTTTGGGCATAGAGAGAGGAAAGCAACAGCTGGGTGCTGCTCAGGGCCCCTAACTGAAACGGACAGACAGGCTCCTCTGGGAGGGTCTAGTTCTTGTTCATTTCTTTTTCTGTGGAATAGCATGATGAGGAGGTGATAGATGCGGTGACGGGGTTTGGTGGTGGTAGGGGGGCATGCCACCTGATTATCCTCGCTTTAAAGAAAATCTCTTTGCTTCCTGGGAGCAGCAGAATGGAGCTGTTTCCCCAACGATAAGCTCTTCTAGGTGCTACAGGATTCAGCATTCATCTGCTGCCTTTCAGGAACACCCTGCCAAATTTCCACACAGCCCCTTTTTGTTTCACTCTCCGGCAGATGCAGAGCACTGGGCTTGGCCCTCAGTCCCTTGTTTGAATGTCAGCTGGCCTTGAGGAAAGAGGCCGGTTTCTCAGAGCAATGGTGTTCCATCCCTCATCCCAGTGCACTGGGACATGCACGTCGCACATCGGGCTGCAGAGCTTTTTCGACAGGACTGACCAGTTCTGAGCTGAGCCTATCACTCTTGTAATTGTTGAGAGTCATCCCACAGCACCTTGTTGATCTCTCTGGTAGAAATAACTGCAGAGGCTCTGGAGGGAAAGAAGTCTGGCAGGACTTTATCCAGATGAAAAATGTGTTCCTTATGGGTTTCAGAGAAGTTTCCTTGAGGGTGACATATCTACGGTTTGAACAATACTCTAAATCCTTGGTTTCTCCACTGGATTGAAGAGTAAAGAGTTTCAAATTAAGAGTGTTTATTGTCTGCTAGAACATAAGCCTACATAACCACCATGCCAGCTCATCCTGGGTATACCTCTGCAGCTGGGTAGGGCCACTGATTTATATAGGACACATAATGCTTCTAGGATTTCAGTACTCAACGGGTTAGACAGTTGGCTTCTTGGAAAGCTGCTAAACCAAACAAGATAAGCCAGTCTTGAAGCCATCTTCCTTTTAATTTGGGGGTCCCTGTCAGTCCAGCCCAATCTGTTTAACATCTTAGTTTAGTTTAATTGTGTAGTCTGGGCTGGCTGTGGTGGCTCACGCCTGTAATCCTAGCACTCTGGGAGGCCAAGGCGGGAGGGTTGCTTGAGCTCAGGAGTTCGAGACCAGCCTGAGCAAGAGCGAGACTCCATCTCTATTAACAAATAAATAAATAATCATAAAATAATTCTGTAGTCTGTTCATATTCCAGGCTTGGGAATGTGTTATTAAAAACCCATATTAGGCCAGGCTTGGTGGCCCACACCTGTAATCCCAGCACTTTGATAGGCTGAGGGGAGGTGGGGGTCACTTGAGCCCAGGAGTTTGAGGCTGCAGTTAAGACCTTGTGTCTCCAAAAACAAAGAAATAAACAAACAAACAAACAAAAACCCAGGTTAGGAAACTTGTTGGAGCCCCTCGTCATTGCTGAGCCATAGTCTCTCATAATCTCTTGTGAGGATGACTTTATTGGATTACAGTATACATGGACTAGAAATTGATGGGATAATGGAATACCAGTGACTTTAATTTTCAAGTGTCAGGGATTTTTCTCATTGCGTCAGAGCTGAACTTTATTCTTAGAACATCCAGACATCAATAGATTTTTTTTTTCCCCTTTTTTAAGTCTTCATGGCAGCAGAGCCTTGCCTATCAGAAAGTTAAGTATGTAGAAATGTAGTCTTGGAATGATCTCTTTAGTTTTCTACAGAGGGTCCGGTTAGATTGCTAATCACTTCTCTGTCTGCATACCCAGGTGAAAGCTGATGCCGTTAGGGAAGGGTTGTTGATTTGCCAGAGCAAATCTGGCTCCCTGCATTGTTCCTCTCATTCTGGGCTTGGTGTCTGCCAAGGAGCCCAGCTGAGGAAGGCTTAGGAACAGAGGCCTGGCTTCTAGTCTTTTCTGCTGCCCTAAACTCACTGTGTGACCTCAGGAAAGTGACATAACCTCTCTGGGCCTTGGAGTCCTCATGTGTGCAGCAGGCTTAGATTCAGCAGCAAAAAGGAAAGGCACCTGTGTATTATAATGGTGCTTCTCCTCCACTGGCCAGGGCAGACATTGCTAATCAGTCTTTTTTCACCAATCCCAGATTTGGCCTCAGACTGTTTCTCAACGCTGCTACTCAAGTGGAGTTAATGACATGTTGAAACTGATTTGCAATGCAGGGAATAGATACTTGGTTAGAATTTTTCCAACTCTAACATCCTGGGGTTCTGTGAGTTTGCTTGGAAGCACATGTTGGAAAGGTCTGGATAGTGGGAGTGTATTTAAACAGGACTCCGTTTCTAACTTGTAATGAGGCTACAACTTAAGGATATTTCATATTTGAATGCCTTTTCTCAGGCTGTAGTCTAAGGATGTTCAGCCTTTAATCTGTTGGCTCCCGTGACATGATAACAGATAATAGAATCAGGAATGAAAAAGCAAAGGCCCATTTAAAAGATAACAATCTAGCTTGCTAATTGTACCTTGTCCATGCTCAGCTCTTACACAGAGATGGCATCAGGATCTCACTGTATAAAAAACCCCCCGAGGCAAACGTGGCAGCTAGAAGTATGTCTTATGGCGGCTAAATGCTCCTGATGGTGTTTGCAGCGGGTGGTGTGTTTTGCATTTATCGGATCCTCTGCATCCCATGTCTGTGTCAGAGCTGGTCAGGGAAGCCTTGAATAAGAGTCTTGCATCTCCAGAGAACCACTGTCCTCATGCTCAGTGGCATGGGGAAAGGAAGTAGCCTGTACTGTCTGAGTTCCTGGGGCCAAAAAGTGCATTGTGGCCTCCCCTTCCAGAAGTGTCTTGAGGTGGGAACCACATCCTGTTCTAGCACTTAGCACGAGGTTTGGCATATGGAAGACAGTCAGGAAGTGTTTGCTGAATGATTGAAATGTGTCAGAGCAGGCAGAGGGCTTCAGAAGCCATCTAGTCCAACCCTCTCATTCTGTAGGTATGGAAACGGAGGCCCAGAAGTGGGCAGATGAGTTAAGCAAGTTCTCACAGGCAGGAATGCAGACCAGAGTCCAATTCTCCAAGTTCTTGCTCTATTTTACCATGAAGACTTTTTCCTTCCATATACTAATGTTTGATCCTTCTCCGCCATTATTTCCCTCCTAAGTCAAGATTATCACCCCAAGTTTCAGAGGCCAGTACTTCATGAGACCAATTATCTGCTGGAAACTACCTGGCCTTTTTGTAGATCCAGTTTTATAGATTTTCTTCCCAACTTTATATAATCTTAAAGCAACTAGAATGGATTAAACTTTAAGGGACACGGCTAGGGAGTAGAGGAATGAAAAGGATGTGTAGCACCTGGCGCCTTTACCGCTATCCATGACAGACAGAGCTCACCTGAGCCTAAGAACCACCCCAGATTCTCTGTCAGTTGCAAGGAACAGAATGAATTAAGCCACCTGGACTGAAATGGGTAAGGGAATATATTCGCTCCTCTGAATGCAGTTGGCTTCAGTTATGGTATGACCCGGAGGCTTGAGGTATTGTCAGGGCTCAGGCTCCTTTTCTCCGGGCTTTATTGGTCCTGACTTTCTCTGTGCAATGGCTTTGTCCTAAACTGAGTCCCCACAGTAACAAAAAATGGTAGCAGCTCTTTCAGACCTCATCTCCACACCTAGATACTAGAGGAGAGGTCTGTCTCCTCTGGTGGTTTCTGTAGAAGAGAGAGGAAACATCTTTACCTGGAGCTCTAGCAAGATCTCCTTAGGTCTTATTGGTCCTGTTTGGATCTCGTGTCATCTCTGAACCATTCACGATTGCCGGGAAGATGAGCTATGCTGATTGACTTAACCTATCCTGGAGCTGGGGATGGGGTCGGACCACCCAGATTTAGGAAGAGCAGTTCCCCAAAGAAGAATCTGGGTGCTGCTGTGGGGAGGAAGAGAAAGATATCTAGAGAAGAAGCCAACGAATGTCTGCTCCAGAGTCCTGCAGACACAGGTCCCAGGCAGTCATCAGTCACTCCCTGGGGAGCAGACGTGGTCCTCAGGAGATAACCTTTTTGTCCCGCTGGCCTCATTGTTGAGCACTGACCCTGCAGTCTGGAGGTCCGTCTTCTCATCCCAGCTCTGCCGCCCGTTGGCTGAGATGATCGACTGTGTGGGCCTCAGTTTTTCGCTGGGGGAAGCTTGGGTGCTAATGCTTGCCAACACAGTGGCGGGATGGGATGAGCAGCAGTTGAGCTGTCTTAATTCAGTCTTGCGAGTTCTGCTGCCACCTTCCTATCCCCTCGCAGATGTTCCGAGAGCCGACCCCCGGCCCCATATACGCTAAAAGTCAATTCATTGCAAATTTCCCTTAAGCTGAAAAAGAACTGTCTTTTCAGCTTCAACTTTTTTTTCTGCCTGGCCCTCTTAGCTGGAGGAGGCGGAGTGTTCATACTTTGGAAGCGAGAGGAAGCTAAACAATTCCACTTGCTGTGGTGGGTGGGTGTGTATTTATGCGTGTGTAGCTTTCTCTCCATGTGTCTCTCTTCTCTCCCTCTTATCTTTGGATGGTTCCTGTTTGCTGCCCTCTGCTGAGTGTAGATAGGAGAGGAAAAGAGAAAAAATCAGGCCCAGTTTCTCCTCTTGCTTTTGGTTTTGAGAGAATTCTGACCTTCAAATGCTGAATTCTCTTCGGCTCTCTCAGGTGATAAAAGCCACAGCATAGAATAATACTAACAAGTGGAATGATAATGTGGATGATAATGAGGATGTTGATGTTAATAATAATAATAACAGTTCCTGTGTATTTAGCACTTACTCTGCTAGGCCCTTTACCTGTGCATCTTGTTAAATGCAGTTGTAAACAGGCAGGAGGGAAGGAGGGAGGTGCAGGTGCATGCCCAGGGGTGCACGGGCTGCAGTGGCCGGGCTGGTATTTGAGCCTGTAAGTCTCTGACCCAGAGCAGAGTCCTTAACCACTGTACTTCCTCCTTATCTGAGCAGGAAAAAGGACCCCTTTCACCCCTGTCCCTCAAGCCCCTCCTACGAGGCTGATACGGGAGCCCAGATGTTTAAGCAGAGGGGAGAGACCATTACCCTAAGACTGAACCTCTTCAGTAGCCAAGGAGGAGTTCATGAGGTCACATGGCAGTGGTGTGACGTTGAAGAGGAACCTCTGCCCCACTCCCTTCCTGAGGCCCCTTGGCAAAGCAACTCCCAATTCTCCCTAGTTTGAGACATTGCCGGGCAGTATGAGCTCTAGCTTCGGAGCTATACGCTGCCTGATTCAAAACCCTTGGCTTGGGCAAGTCGCTTGACCTCTGTGCCTGGAATCCTTGGTCTGTAAAAGGGAATAACATGAACTATGTTAGGGGCTTCTTTTGAGGGTTGAATGAGGCACTGTGGGCAAAACCCTGAGCACAGTGCTCGGTGCAGAACAAGTGCTCAGTAAATGTAGTTACGCTGCTGCCTTGGGGAAGTACCTGGCTTGTAGTAGGGACTCGGTTCTTGGGGTCCCTGTGGCTGAGATAGGGAGATCTACATACATTGTTGTTTGGAAGGTGAGCAGTTGGAGGCTAAGTGTTCGGCCTTACAGCACAAGGTTCAGAAGCGGAGGGAGACACAGCCTCGTTTATTTTGCTAGGTGGGGAGGAGCTTGTGCATGCAGAGGCTGCTCTTTGTAACCCATGCCCTGACTCCTTAGAATCTGAAGCAATTGTTGGGGGAATCTTCCCACTTCCCACCTTGGGAGAGAACCTAGACCCTCTGTGTCCTTCTAGAGTCAGTTCATAGGCTGCTGCCTCCAGGAAGTATTCTTTGGTCACTCCAGCCCCTGAGGGTCACTTACCAGTCTTTGCTCCCCTAAGCCTCGATTTTTTCATCAGCCTACTTAGATCAGAGGCCCTTCCTTCCCCCTTGCTGCATTGCCCCTAAACCTGACTGAGCCCTGCCAGGGCAGTACTCCCAAAGCCCTTTACGTAAATCTATCGTGCAGGGTAGTAATTGTTTTTAATCTGTCCAGATTGTCTCCTTCATGAAGCCAGGGACTAACCTTTCTCTTGGTCATGGTTGTTTGCCCAGAATGTTTGCTGATTGACTGAGTGAGTGAGTGAGTGGACAGTATGGCCAGTAATCAGTAACTGCTGGCCGAGTGCAGGAAGCTTAGCCTTAGCAATGGTTCTTAAATTTCAGGATGCTTCAGGATCCCTGGGGAGCCTGTTATGGATGGCGACTCCAAGGCCCATGCCCAAGGAGCCTGCCTGGGCTGGTCCAGGTCGGGCCAAGGATCATATAACCCACAAATCCTATTGGGGGTTCAATGGGGAACACGCTTCTCTCTGCCCACGTCCCAGGAGACAGACCTCTCTTTCTCCAGGGGCCCACTCTTCTTTCCCCAGGAGTGCTTCAGAATCTGCCTTTGAACCTCTATTCCTGGGGAGTGTGTTTATCTGCAGCTCCCCAAGTTGCCAGGCAGCACCCGCAGGGGACCTCTGTGGTGCCTGATAGTAGCGGCACCATATGAGATGCAAGTGGATCAGTCTCTGAGTCTGGGATCCGGGATGGATGGGGGACTTCAGACGGCTGGGAGGACTGGCCGGGTTCCTAGAGCTCTGTTTTCCTCTGACGCCCATAGTCTGCTGCCCTCCGGGATGGGAGCTGGGTGCTCTGCCTTCCTGCCGCGAGGGCAAGGGTGAGGGGCCGTAAGTGGGTAAGGAGCTGAACTCAGGGTGTCCTGGGAAGGGGTAGCGTTATGGAGACCTTCTCAACCTCTCCCTCATGCTGGAGAGAGCAGAGGAGAGAGCCTGGGATCGGGAACCAGCCTAACCTGATTCCCAGGCCCATCTCTGCCCCTTGCCAGCTCTGTGCCTGACCTCTGAGGCTTCAGGCTCCTTCTCTAGTGTCGTGGCGATGATAAAATGAAATTAAAGAGAAGAAGATTGAGGTGCAGAGAGGTTAAGTAACATATCCAGGGCCACACGGCTAGGAAGTGATGGAAACAGGATTCCAACCCACCTGGGATGCTTCCTTCTGCAGCCTCCGCCAGCCACCGACCGTGTGATCCGGGCCAGTCCGTGGGTCTGCCCCGTCTCCCAGGGACCGAGTGGGCTGCAGTGGGAGGTTATCGCCGAGGACCCCATGAGCCTGGTTCTCAGATTTGTTGTTGGCTCTGGAAAGCTCTTTCTTTAGCTGAATGCCCGGGCAGCGGTGCCAGGGCAGGGATTACAGCGGGTCCCACGTGCCGCCTGGATGCCGCCTCGGGCAGCCTCCCAAGAGCCCAGTTCACCACGGCTGTGTGTGTGTTGGGGGGGGTCTCCCCTGTGAGCCACAAATGGCAGCCTCCACCGAGAGGTGGGCTGCTGAGCAGAGGGGATGGGTGGGAGCTTCGGGAGGAAGGAGGTTTCTTCCAGGGAACAGGTTGGAAACATCTGGCAGGGCTGTGTGTGAAAATTACTTCCTGCTGCTAAAGCACATTGTATGTTCTCAGCTGAAACTGTTATTTTTTGCATGTTTCCTCCTGAGTATTGATCAGAGTCAGCCACTGACAGTTAAAATGCGTACGTGTATACGTGTCTATTTGTGAAATCACCTGTTTCTAAATTTGGCACCCAATGTTAGTGGAAAGTTCATGATTCTGTTCTTGGAGCACCAGGGGCTGTAGTATAGATTCCTGGTTATTTTATTGATAATAAACCTTAATGGCTGTTTCCTTCGGAGAGCTTCTTTTATTATTTATTTGACCTTTGTGTTGTGTGTGTGTGTATATTTTTTAAACCTTACGTGTATACTTTAACAGAGGTTGCAAACTGGTAGCCTATGGGCCAGTTATAGCCCAGAGACGTTTTTTGTGTCCCTCACACAGAGCTGGCCCATATTTGGTTGGGTGTCTTTATTTTTAAATGTTAATAAGTTGCCAATACCTAAATATTAGAACATTTAACATTAAAAAAAATTGTTATTTGTAGTGTTTTGGGAAAAATCTAAAAGTCTGGCAGTTGGGTCCAGGTTCCAGAATCATAAACATTTGCTGGATCTGGGTAGCAGCGGTCCCTGCGTCACTGCATGGTCTCAAACTCGGGGACTTCTCCCTTTCACGTAACTGGCCTGGCCTCGAGAGACATTGGAGTCTGGGAGCTGCAAGCTCCCATGGTCTTTTCCTTGTTTGTTCTCTTTCTCTCACAGCGGAGCCAGGGCAGGGCGTATGGTCCCCACTTTACAGATGAGAAAACTGAGGTCCAAAGGGCATCAGTGACATGGCTAGTCACAGAGCTGGTAAGGTGAGGCCAATCCTTCCAACTCTAAGACTAAAGTACTTTTCAGGGAAAAAAAAAGATGATTACTGGGAAATGTGAATATATAAACCTTGGGCTCTTGAACAGACTCACATTTATATTCAAATGATTCCTGTTCTATCTCAGCCCAAGAAACCATTTACCTTGCTTCTCTCAGCCTCTAGGCATCTGAAGTTGGGGTTTGCCCTGTCTGATAAAGTTTGTTCCCGCCGTGTCAGGGGCTGCCGTAGGTGTGTTAGAAATGGTATAGGTACGGAGTCCACTTTGTTTTCTGCCTCGTGCTTCCTGGCATGTCAGGAAACCCTGGTTGTGCATTCCTGTTATTGGGAGAGTGTTAGGATCCCACGGAATGAGAGTGAAGACAGCTTTCCCAGCAGAAATGGCACATGCTACATTCCCTGCTCTGAGGGGACCTCAAAGGCATCCAGGGTGTTTCTGGAAAAGAGAGAACCTGAGTGAGAGCAGTTTGGGCCTCGCCAGGCTGTTTAGCTGAGCACAGCCACCCCTGTCTCTGAGTACAGCGCTCTTTGCCCGGGCAGGGATGGCTGCAGCTCTGCCTGCCATTATAGAACCTTCCCTTGGAGGCTGCAGGTGGCTCCTGGCATGGCAGTGGGGCACGGGGCGTGGGCACAGCTCAGCGTGGGGGCCAGTCCTGGACTGAGAGTTACCTTGGTCTTTGAGTCCTAGCTCTGCAGCAGTAACAATGACGATCATTCATTTATGGAGCTCTTATTGCATGCCACACACTGTGCCCATCTCATTTCATCAGTGCTGTAACCCCAGGAGGTGAGTGACTGTTGTCATTTTACAGATGGGAAAACTGAGGCTCAGGAATCTTCAGTCACTTCCCAGCCCTGTGCAAGAGACAAATGGTAGGACTCAAACTCAGATTTCTGACTCCCAGACTTGTGCCTCTAGCTACCGTGTTTTACTAACTCTGGTGGGCAAGTCATTTAACTTCATGGCCTTCATTTCCTCACCTGTAAAGTGGGAATTATACCTTCCTGGCACATGAGCAGAGTACAGGTAAGAGGGATGGATCAGTTTCCCAACCTCTGACTCTTCCTGCCACCCCGCCCTTGGGGCAATTGTCAGCCACTGTGGTCTGGTATGAGGCTGTCTTTCCTGCTGGGGTGGGACCCCTCTGCTCACGGAGGTGGGGTCTCCCAGCAGAGTCAGCCCCAGGGCCTAGGGTTCGCCTCCCCGCCCCTCCTCCCCCTTCCCCTGCCTGGATCTGCTGCTCCTCACTCTCCCCTGGCAGCAGGAGAGGCAGCTGAGGGCTCCTGCTGCCCAAGTCCTGCCAGGGAACAATGGGGCATGTTAAGAAGGCTGCCAAGTGCCAAGCTGGAGGTATTAAAGGGACATTTGATTAGTTTTAACTCTAATTGTCAGGCTGTTGCTCTCTTTTTTTCTCGGTAGCAGTTAAAGGGAAAAAAAGCCCTGGTGCGGATTTCCTCCGTCTCTGGCTTGTGTGGGCTCTCTTTGGTTTTGGGCATGTGTGCCTCTTTCACCTCTCTCCTCAACGCTTTCCTCTCTCTGTGCCTGTTCTCTGTGTTTCCTGCCTCTACCCCCCCCCCCCCCCGTTGTCTCTGTGCCGTGTGTCTCTCTCTGAGCAAATATGATGAGATGTGAGACTAAAGAAGCCGTAAGCCTCCCACCATGGAATCCACGATTTCAAGGGATTGTATTTTTCATTTCGTCCAGTATCCCTCAACCTCATCCCTGCCGAGTGTATAGCTGTCTTTTGCTTGAATACCCCCAGTGATGAGGGACTCACTCCCTTTAGCTCAGCAGAGTCCTAGCTAATCTGCTGCGGCTCAGGGTGACTTAGAGGATTTTTTGAGTGCTCTCTCCCCATCTTTTCAGGCTCCTATAAAATCTTTCCTTTCCTGGAAAGCCTTCCCTGATCTTTCCAGTTAGAATTAATCTCTGTCTTTTGGAAATGCTTATAGAACTTAATTTGTACAACTTTAGTGGCATGAATGTCTTGTGCTGTGTTTGCCCTTTCCCTGGGCAGAAGGAAGCAAGATAGAAGGAGTCTTCCCAGCCGGACAGCCCCTTGGGTGTGGCTCCAGCTGGAGAGAAGGAATCCCAGAGAACTGTCGTGTGAGCCCAGGCCTCCTCCAGTCTCCACATGTTCCATCCCCAGCCTTAGCCAGTGTGTTTCCTGTGCTCTTTTAGTCCAGAGAATATTTTAGGCTTTGTTGAACTGCACCGTCTCTGCCACAACTACTCAGCTCTACCGTGTGAAAGTGGTCATAGACACCACGTAAAGGAATGAGCGTGCTGTGTTCCAATAAAACTTTATTTGCAAAAGCAGGCAGCAGGCTGGATTTGGCAGGCTGTGGTTTGCCAACCTCTGTTCTAGTCTTCTCCTTGTGGGGGAGCCCTGGGCTTGAGGAGGGAGCCTGAGCTCTCAGGTAGGCACCGCCTTGAGTTGCTGTATGACCCAGGTGGGTCACCGATCCGGCAGGGCCTCAGCCCCCTCGTGTGCAAGTGGTGTTGACTGGGGACAGGAGTTCTAAGGATCCTTCCAGCTTTTGACACTCAGCGGGGGCCTGGGTTCTCCACTGGGTCTGGCCCATCCGCTGGGTCTGACTCTACCTCTGAAAGTCTGAAATGGATTCCAGATCTACCCATTTCCTTCCACCTTCCCACGAGCCTGTCGTGTCTCACCTGGATTCCTGCATAGCCTCCTGGCCCTTCTCCCTACCTCCACCCTAAACTCCCAGTCCATTCCTTACGCACAGCCAGAGTGCACATGTACACATCCCTTCGCTAGAACTCTTGAGCAGCTTTCCACGGCTGCACTGAAAATATCGTAGAAGCTCCTGCTTTGTCGGGCCCCTGCTTCCTCCTCCAAACTCACTTTGTTCCCCTTTCCCTCCCAGTCCTCACACTCCGGCCACGTCGGCCTTCTCACACAGCAAGCACGTTCCTACCTCAGGACCTTTGCACATGGTCCTGCCTGGAATGCTCTTCCCAAAGATTGTTGCCTGACTGGTTCCTCCTCATCTTTTAGGTCTCAGCACCCATGTCACCTCCTCAGAGAGGCCTTCCTTGAACCTGCCATCGGAAGTACCTCTTCCCTCCTCACTCGGCCACTTGTCCAACTGTGAATTATCCACATAGCAACTTAGCACTGTCAGACATCACCTTGCTTATTTAGTAATATTTACTCATTTATTTCCCAGCTCCAGTAGATACCATGAGGGGAGGGACTTTGTCTGTGTCTTATTTACTACTGTGTCCATGGTGCTCGTTCATGGTAGGTGCTCAATGAGTATTTGTTGAATGAATGAATGAATGAATGAATGCCTGTGTTCCTAAGTACCGTTCCAGGCAGGACTCTGAATGTTCCATGTTACTTCTTGCCACCCCCCTGTGTTTCAGTGAGACACCATTCTGTTCTCGGCATTGGGAGAAATCGTGCACTTTCACCGTGAGGAGGCTGTGTTCTCATGGTATGGGAAAAAACAGACTTCCTTCTCGCCTGTGGAGATCAGAGGGCCTCAAAAGTCTTAGCTCCCTAGAGCAGCAGCCAAAGGACTGCTGGCCAGAGCTTTAAGGGGAAACTGTCTCACTGTGTCTCTCAGATCTTCCCATCAGATGCAGTCCCTGTCCTCAGTCCACATGGCTTCATTGGTGGTGTCTCTGGATGAGGCTCCATTTGCTTCTCTCCCTCCAGACAGTCTTTAGAGGATGAATTACGTGGCTTCTCCGAGATTCTGTTTTCTCCTTGGTTACTGGGAGTTTGGACCCCTGCATACTTCTTGTCTGGGGAGGGGTTTGCTGGAGGTGGGGTTTGGAGTCCCTGCAGTCCAGAGGGAGTCTCTGAAGGAAAAGGGCTGCTGGCTAATGCCTGGTCTTTCCCGAGGAGCACAGCTCCCAGGAAGTGGGTCTGATGAGTTGAATTATGTTCTTGAAAAGATAGGTTCAAGTCCTAACCCCCAGTACCTCAGCACGTGACCTTGTTTGGCAATAGGATTGTTACAGATGGAATTGGTTAAGATGAGGTCATGCTAGAGTAGGATGGGCCCTTAATCCTATAGGACTGACAGGTGTCTTTCTGAGAAGAGAAGGGACATGGAGAGGGGAGATGGCAGTGTGAGGACAGAGACAGAGATTGGAATTTTGCTGCCACAAACCAAGGAACTGCTGGGGCTACCAGAAGCTGGAAGAGGAAGCATCCTCCCCTAGAGGCTTTGGTGGCAGGATAGTCCTGCCAACGCCTTGATTTCTAATTTCAAGCCTCCAGAACTGTGAGACAATAAATTTGTGTTGTTTTAAGGCACCCAGTTTGTGGTGCTTTATTATGGTAGCCCTAGGAAACTAATACATGGAACCTTTCCCACTTTCTCATCAGATTGTTTTTCGTGTGTGCATGAGTGTGTGTGTGTGTGTGTGTGTGTGTGTGTTGTGTTTGTGGGGAGGTGGATAAAACATCTTCTCAAAGGCAGGGATAATTGTCTTAATCTCTTCCAGCTACTCCATTCCTTTTCAATTCATGGAAAAGATCCTCTCTTTCTATGGAGGATTAACATATTACGCTGCATGTATGTATTCTTTAGCTAAAACCACTTTCCTTATTAAGAGATCAACCTCTTTTTTTTTTTTTTTAACTCAGCTATTAGCCTTGACTACTAGAGAATAAACACTTGGTGCATACTGCCTTTTACTTAACTATATTATCTCTGTTTTTGTTCTGAGTTCAACAATTTATTTTTGTTCTGGGTCCCAACTAAATTGATTTGGGAAATTACTATGTGATAGGTACAAAAAACATCTGCTGTGTTCAGAGAGCTCCTCGTCTGAAAAGGGACATAGGCAAGTTCACGGTGATGTAGCACACAAGGCAGAACATAATTCGTACTGCGGGAGGCCATCAGCCAGGTGTCGTGGGGGTGCCAAGAGCACGAGACCATGCTGATGGAGGTCAGGAAGGACTTCTGAAAGGCGGTGATTTTTAAGGTGGTCCCGAGGAAGGTTAAGACTTTAGCAAAGTGTACGTAGCAGGATTGGGGCCTCTAGGTGGCGGAAAGTGGGGAAGCTGTTCCAGGAACAGTGAGTAAGCCTGAGTCACTGAAACTTCAGACGTCTGTTGGAGAGCAGCTAGAGATGTTGGTAAGGGCTGGATCCCCGGGGCTCTGATCGCCAGGCTAGGGAGCCATGGCTAGTTCTTGAGCAGAGGCTGACTTGATCGGCAGTGAAGAAAGGTGACGAGGGCAATGCTGGAGCCACTGGAGGCAGGGAGACCGGTTTGAAGGCTATTAGGATGGGGAGAGAATGAATCCATTCATTTGTCCTCTGAGCCCCGCTGTGGGTCAGACGCTGTGCTAGGTTGTGAGGCCACCTAGATGTGGAACATGCAGCCTCTGAGCTTAAGACACCCAACTACTGTTGCAGGCTGTTTTTGCCTGGCACAGTGTTAAGCACTTTGCATACCTTATCATTTTTAATCCTCACAGCAACCCAATAGCACACACACTGTAATTATCCCCATTTCATAGGTGAGGGTGCCAAGCATCAGGGAGATGAAATGTTGCACCCAAGGTCACACAGCTGGTCACCGATGGAGCTGTGATTGGCTTGCAGAGTCCTGAGCCTTCACCGCTAAATACCCTTGGCTCCGCACACCAAACAGGTCACAACAGAACACAGGGGGACCTCTCTCTGGTAGCTGTAGGTACAGGGCTCTATGTGAGCACATAGGAGGGCGAGGGAACCCAGATGGGCAGGGGGGCGTGGAGCAGGAAAGGCTTCCTGAAGGAGGGAATCCTGACCTAAGTCTTTCAAAGGGAGTGGGCTGGGATAGGCAGGCAGGGAAATGGCTGGGGTTGGGGTGGGCATGAAGGGATTCCAGGCGGAGGGGACAGCACAGTCAGAAGTCCCAAGTGGGGAAAACAGCATGGGGTATGCGGGTCTCCCACATTCAGTGTTCCTGGCCCCTAAAAAGTAAAGCCAGGAGTGGGGCTGGGAGAGGCTGAAATGCAGGGGGGCCAGGTCCCTGAGCTGGATTCCATCCTCCAGTTCCCGGGGTTCATGAAGGGTGTTGGGCAGAGCAGTCATGTGACCAGATTCGCTTTCTCATGGGTCCCGGAGTTCCCAACATTGAAAGAGATCCAGGAGGTCCTTTTGTCAGCCACTGTCAGGTGTTTGCACCCGGGCCAGGCCCAGAGAGGCCAGGGCACTGGAGCACAGGCCCTGACCCGGGAGGCTCAGCCTGCTGTTTGGCTGGCATTTAGGTCTGTGGCTCTGCTTCATTCAACATGTCATTTATCCAGCAGTTTTTGACTGGATACTGAATGTGCCCCAGGCTGGCTTTCTGCTAAGCACTTAACATTCCAAGAGGAAAGGACAAGGTCTCTGCCCTTGAGGACCAGCTGGACCACTAGACGGATGATTCCAGGGCAGTGGGATGTACACAGCTGCAGTCGGTGGAGTGAGCACAGGCCTGAGAGCGCAGTAAAAGACACACACACACCCCTCTTCCCCAATCCCCAGGCTCATGAGGCCATGGTTTGCCTGAGTTTGAATCCTAGCTCTGCCCTTTACTAGCTGTGTGACTTTGGAAAAATTTCCCCCTCATTTCCTCCATTTTAAAATGGGCCTGATAATAGGCCAGGTGTGGTGGCTCATGCCTGTAATCCTAGCACTCTGGGAGGCTGAGGCAGGAGATTGCTTGAGCCCAGGAGTTCGAGGTTGCATTGAGCTATGATCATGCCATGGCACTCCGGCCAGGGTTACAGAAACTCTGTCTCAAAAAAAAAAAAAAAAAAAAAAAAAAGGGCCTGATAATAGTACCTCCTTCATGAGATAGTTATCAGGATTAAATGAGTTCACATGGAATAGTGCCTGGCATTTAATGAGTGGTACATAGGTGCCCTTATTACAATAAGGAATCTCTTAGCCCAAATCCTCTGTATTAGGCATAATTTAGGATTCAGAATTATATTAGTCAAGGTTCATTCAGGAGAGAGAAACCACACAGTAATTGGAAGCCGGGAAGTTTAATGTAAAGAATTATTAACTATAACAGGACATTGGAGTAATCAAGGATTGGCTAGCAAGAAGTAAAAAGAGCTCTGAAGAATACAGAAATAGCAGATACAGGAGCAGCTGCACCCCCAGGGCTGAGATAGAGCATCCAAGCAAGAGGCCCCCAGGCTGAGAACCTGACTTCTTGGGGAGGGCACAGTTATGTTTGCTGAATGGCAGAGAAGTCACTGTGGTGTCACACTGGCAAATCTTGCGAGAAATCCTCCTGCTAGGGTGCTGGGGAAAGAAATGCATGGTGAGGTGTCTTGCAGAAGGCATTCCACCATAACCCCCCCAAGGGAATGGGTGCTGGGGAAGCTGGCTGGCCCCGGATGCTGCTGGTTGCTGCCTGCTGCAGGAGCCAGGCAAGGAGAGGTGACCTGCTGCAGGAGCTGGACACGGATGCTGCAGGGGCCTAGTGCCAGAGGAGCCACCCGTGCTGCCTGCCTGCTGAACACACCAGAACCAGGATGAAATGAACCTTCCCTCCTGCAGTGTGTCTCCAGCATCTTCTCCTGACTGCTGTTGAGATCATGTTAGCCAGCAAGAGAAATGTGTTTTAGGGCTCAGAACCATTTTTGCACAGCATGCAACAAGGGTGGGTTTGGAGCTGAGAGGCAATACATTGATAACTGGCTGTCTTAGTTTGGGCTGCTGTAACAGAATACCATAGACTGGGTGGCTGAAACAACAAACATTTATTTCTTACCATCCTGGAGGCTGGAAGTCCAAGATCAGGGTACCAGAAGTCAGGTTCTTGGTGAGGACCCTCTTTCTGGTATATGAATGGCTGCTTTCTTGCTTCGTCCTCATGTGGCAGAGAGAACGAGCAAACTCTCCTGTCTCTGCTTATAAGGGCACTAATCCCATTCATGAGGGGTCCACCCTCATGATCTAATTACCCCCCAAAGGCCCCATGTCCTAATACCATCACATGGGGGATTAGGATTCCAACATATGAATTTGGGGGGCACGTAAGCAGTCAGTCTGTAACACAGGTACAAGAGTCTTTCTGATGTAGGAATGTTAACACCATGCATATACTGTATTATGTAATCGCCCGAGTCGGGTCTCTAGTAGCTCCTCATCATCAAACACATTTTTTCCTGTGGCAAAAATGTATTCACACTAAGTGGGAAAATAAAGAGTATAAATAGACTCCTGTCTATTCAGGTCAGCTTTGTCACTAAATGAGTTATAAAAAAAAAAAAAAGTTATTAAAAAAAACTGTTTGGATTTTGGAATTGAGGCTAAGGGATGGTTGACCTGTATTATTTTCATTACCTTTCTCCATGCAGCAGTCAGAGTGATCTTTTGGAAATGTAAATTATGCTGGTTCTGGGATAAAGACTTCACTCCACTCCCGGCCCCCTCCCCACACTGTCCTCCCCCACCTGTGCCCTCCAGTCACACTGACCTTGGAAAAAGCCACATGTCCTCCCACAGTAGAACCTTGGCCCACATCCCTCTCACTGCATGGAGTGATCTTCCAGTTACCCCACCACATGTACAAGCACACACATGTGTGCAGACAGAGTTGGCCGGCAAACCCTTCTCCCTTCAGATCTCCACTCAAGTGTCCCCACTCCAGGAGAGCCTTCTGACCCCCTTCCACCCTGGTCCTCACCCCTCTCAGGCCTTTTTCTTTAAGGCATATGTCTTAGTTTGCGATTACACAAATTTGTAATTAGTGTGATTATTTTGTTAACGTGTCTCCCTATTAAACTATAAGTACCATGACGGCAGTGGCTGTGCCCCCAGCCCTGCCCACCGCCCCACCCCCACCCCCCATTCTATCCCCAGTGCTCTACGCAGTGCCTGGCACATGCATGATATTTTTGATGAGGGAAAAAAGGATTGGATCCTGAACCAGAAAACAAAATTAGCCGTAATGCACATTATTGGAACAATTGGCAAAATTTGGATATGGACCATAGATTAGATAATAGTATTGTATCAGTGTTAAATTTCCTGGTTTTGATGTCCTTACTGTAAGGCTGGTGGCGGGCACCCCTCCCCTCCCTAATGGAAAAAGAAGAAGCCCATGACAAGGACAATGCCTGCAAGGCCCAGCTAAGTTAAAGGACGACCACACCTGGATGGTTACCCTGATAAGAGTCTCGGTTCCTGGAGTCCACACATACCACTGGCCCCTCCTATTTCTCAATACCCGCCCTAAAACTGCAAGGGACAATTCCTTGTTCTCCCCACCATAAATCTTCCTGCCAAAGAAACCCCTGCGCCCATCCCTAAAAACAGATATAAACCCACCCAGACTTCTGGGCGATGCGACTTCCCGGGTCTCTCTCTCTTGGGGCCCGTGAACCTCACCTGGGAGCGCCCCAGTAAAGCCTGGTTGCTTACCCCTTTCAACTCTGCTCGTCTTTCTTTCTCTGGCGCCGGCCTATCCAAAAAACCTTACATTTGGTGCCGAAACTCGAGAGGGTGCTTTAGCTTTCGACTGTACCACCCCTCCTGTGGACTCCGGTCTTAAAACCTTACACTTACTCTTAACAAATATGCACTAAAGAATTTAGGCATAGAGAGTTATCATGTCTTCTACTTTCTCTCAAGTGGTTTAGAAAAACATTTGAGATTATAGGTAGATGGGAGAGAGAGAATGATAAAACAAATGTGGGTAGTGATAACAACCAACGTGGATGAGGGACAGATGGAGTTCTTTGTACTAGTCTTGCATCTTTTCTGTAGGTTTGAAATTATTTCACAATAAAAAGTTTTAAAAAATGAATAGAAATGAATGAACAAAAGGGGAAGGAAATGCTAGGAGGAGGAGGAGAAGGAGGAGGAGGAGAACCAACCTCCCACCCCCCCACACACACAAAATGCAAGGACCAGAGGGCAGAAAAGGGCTTGGTCCCTTTGGGGAAGTGGAGGACTGCATGTCTGGAGGGCAGCCCTGGGGCTGGAGCTTTCCTATGGCATCTCCCTGGGGAGGGAGTGGAGTGTTGAGCGGTTCAGCCAGACGTAGCGTGAGTGTCTTCGTCTACACCTTCCCTTCTTTTTCCCTGTGGTTTTTGAGCCGAAAGCGTGAAGCCAGCTCACATCGGGTCTACTATCTGATTTCTCTTTTAGCTTAGTAATAGGGAAGCATTCGTCCAAGTATGTGGATTACTCCTTCTGCTATAAAACTATGACTTTCCTATTGTCTACTTGCTGTTAAACTCAGTTTCCCGTTTTACTTATATATTGCTGCATAACAAATTAGTTTCTATGGGTCAGGAACTTGGGCTTACCTGGGTGGTGCTAGCTCAAGGTCTCTTGTGATGTTGTAGCAAGATGTTGGCAGCCCCGCAGGCATCTAAAGTGTCCGTCTGGGTTGGATAATCTGCTTCTAAGATAGCTCATTCCCATGGCTATTGGCAGGAGGCCTCAGCTCCTCAACACATGGACCTCTCCATGAGGAAGCTTGAGTGTCCTTGTAGCATGGTAGCTGCTTCCCCAGACAGTGGCCAAGCTGGGTTTTAGGAAGCTGAACTCAAGTTGGCATCTTTCTTTGGAAGTGCTTTCCCTGTGGAGGAGCAAGGAGCACTGGCCTAGATATAAGTCAAGATATAAGTCAGGACCTAAGTCTGTGCTGTATGTTCTTGAACCAATTAAGAAAACTTCCTGGGTCCCAAGGGCCTGTTTTGCAGGAAGGGTTTGGCAACTCCTGCCCTCCAGAGTTCTCCATCAGGAAGAGGATGGAGAGGTTGTGTATGGAAACCGTCCAATTCTAGTGCAGGGTTTTGGGACTCTTCATTCCTTTCCAACCATTTGAGAAATGTGGCTTCTTCGAGAAGTTGGAATACTGAAAGGCTGTTTGATGGGAATAACTCCTCCCTAGTCGTTTCCTCCCACACTTTCTTTGCAAAAACATTTTTGGGAAAAAAATCATTTTCGATCTGAATTCTGAAGATCAAAACAGCCTCCAAACACAATCAAGAACCAGGTGGTTCTCCTTTTGAAAATTCAAACCCAATAACCAATCTGGAGGACTTATCTTTTAGAAGTAATCTTTTTTCCTTCTTTAATGAATTGGCATTTGCCTTCTATGCCAGTTCATTATGGAATTCAGCCGAATGTTTCATTGACTGTGATCTCAGAAGCAGTGAGCATTCACCACTGGTGGGAATGACAGAGCCTATTTTGGGGAAAAAAAAAAAAAAATCCAAAAACCTCCTCCCTTTCATTTCCTCACATTAAACTAAAATGCTTTCTTTTTTAAACTTAAAAAGGGAACTAATTTTTTCTCTTCAAAATTGGTTCAGATATGCATGAACCATTTTTTAAAAATTATTGCACATCTCAGTGTATTCATTACGCACCGAGGTTATGAGTAAGTCTGGCCTGAATCATCCTGTGGCACAAAGCGATGGGAGGGGAGTCAGCTACCTGTGCAGGAGGCTCATTCTCCGTTCCTCTCCCCTCCATTTTCTCCTTATTAAACTGTACTTTCCAGAAGACAAAAAGGGGAGAAGATGAGAGAAGAGGAGGAGGAGGAGGAGAAATGTCAGAGGGAAACCTGGAGCTATCAGGGATTTCTACTCTCCAGCTGTCTGACCTCGGAGCAATTACTTAAACTCAAAGTCCCTGCCTCACCTCTAAAATGGGGATAATGACAGTAATAGCGGCGGTGCAGGGCTGTGGCAACGATTACCCGAGAAAACACGTGTGGGAAAAATGCTTTGTAAATTCCACTGTACTGTTGTTGGTCCTGAGATATGATTGTGTATGTGTCTATCTTGTATGCTTTTAAAAATTAATTTTAAAAGGATTGCTTTTATTTTTAGAAACAGAGTTTGAGTTGGAAGGGAACCTTAGGAATCATTCAGTACAACCTCTCACCCCGAGGAGGAATCCTCTCTGCAGTTGCCTTCAAAGGTATCATCTAGGTATCGGCTTGAATAGCTCCAGGGATGTGGAGGTCACCACCTCTGCTTTTTCTTCTTTTGTCCTAATCATCCCAGACTTTTACTTCTTCGAGATGTAAGACATAGCAGTGATTTTCCTTCTCCCGAAGATAGATAGCAAAAGAATACCATCATCGTTAAAAATGAATAAACGTGCCACAGCACGCATTGTGCGGATCTGCCGTCTGCACACATCACCGCTGCAGGTATGTCAGTTAGCCGGTCACCAAAGTGTCTGAATTGCTTGTTTGGGGGATCTGGTCTTCTCTATACCAGAAGCTACTTAGTTATTACGGCCAAGGCTCGAGCCCTGGGGCAGGAGGAGGACTTGGCAGGGCACTCCTAGCTTTGTGCATCTGAACACTTTTATCTTTTCCAGCTGGTGGTTTTTCTAGCTTTAGGTGTATAAGGATTTATCTGAGAAGGTACAGTCTGTGGCAGTAATTGTTACCGTCTCTTCTTCCCTCCTCTCTTCCTCCTCTGAAACGGGGGAGAATTGCCTATTTGCTTCCGACCTGCTTCTGCCCCTGGGGTTTTCACTGCTTTCTGTTCAAGATGTCGTGGTGATCTCAGACATCCTCCCAGCCAGCACTTTATAAACTGTCTCGGTCATGTGGGCACTTCAATGTTTATAACATTTTGTAAACATTTTCCAAGTTCCGTTAACTCTTTTTAAAGCTGTAATAATAAGAATAGTGTATTTTTTTAAAAAACACTCATGTGTTATATACCATATTTTTTACGTCAAAGGTCACCAGCTTATTCTTTCAGCATCTGTTTCATTGAAGATAATCCTGAGATTGTAGAGCAGGCTGTTTAAAAAAAAACATGCATCTACTTATTCGTCAGATGCATCCATTAAATCAGAAAGATCTTCTCAGCATCGGGCAACCAACGCCAAACAGAGGAACTGTACTTTGAGGCAAATGTGAGGTGCAAGCTGTTGCCTCCAGTTCCTGAGTTCAAATTATCTGTGTTGATCAAAATAACCTCATTGTCCACATTGGTTAGCTTTATAGTAAATGGATGTTATTAATTTGAAAATTAAAAATTCGTGATAATAAATCGCATTTCTGGGTCTTACCCGATAAAAGACCCCACTCACTGAAAACCTACCAGTTTTCAGAAAACATGGAACTGGCATCCTTCAGTAGCTTGGGACTTATTTCCAGTCCATCGTTGCTTACTCATTAAGTTATGTCCCAGGTATCCTGTGTGATACGATGATATTTGCACAAGGAGGCCTGCCTGCTGGCAACAACAGTGATACTTTCATCTTCACATCTCAGCAATTGCTTTTTTTTTTTTTAACCAGTAGAACCCAACTACAACATGGCATCAGTAATTGCTTTTTGCTTGTGAGTAGACCATGGCAGATTTTTTCCTTCTAGGTTGTATCGACCCATGAGAGAAAAAATTCTCTGCTCCTGTCCTCTAGAGAGAGAATTTCTTCCCTCTGCCCAACCCCAGGTGGTCACGCTTTAATTATAAGACCATTACCTTTTACCTCCTGTTCAATTTGTTTCCTGAGTACTCAGAGGCTTGTTGGGCAATTTGCCCATAAAAATCACTCCGGCAGCTATCGAACGCCTAGCATGATAAATAGATCATCCCTCGGCTGCCCGGAGGCCGAGCACCCCCCCACTTCCTTCCTCCTCCTCTCCCTGGGTCTCTTCTCTGCCCTCTCGGACTGCTCTGACTCCACTCCCATCCCTGTCAGCCTCTGTGCACTGCAGTGGCTTCGGCCTAAAGCCTTGCTCTCCATCTGAGAGGTGCTAATGGAGCCCCAAGATGTGCATGCTCTGTGACCCCTGGCAGGTCGGCTTCTCTTGTGGAAAATGAAAATATCACGGTCCCCTTCCTGCCTCCCCAGGTTTGTTGTGAGGGGCAGCGAGGCAGTGAAGGGGGGTGTGGTGGGCACTCGAGTGCTGTGGGCTCTGCTGCCTCTTCTCTGCGGAGTTATTTGCTGGTCCGCTGCCCAGCCCTGTCTGCTGGTGTATTTGTCCCCTCCTTTCTCATCCCAAGAAAGCAGGTGGTGGCAGAGATGGAGAGGGTTCCAGCTTGCCTTCTTCACGGAAGTTCCCACGTCCACAGAGTCAGCTGCATCCCTCCTCTCTCTGTCACTGAAACAAATGTGGCGAGGGGCCTCGCCTGCACGGCACAGCCTTGCAAGCAGAGCAGCACAGGTTCCACAGTTGGAAAGGCTTGGGTTCGAATCTTGCCTCTGTCATTTGCAGTAGCTGTGTGGACCTTAAGAATGATGCTTAATCTTTTTGAGCCTCAGTTTTTCCACTTGTAAAATGGGGATAATAGTTCATAGACTTATGCTAAAGATGAATTGGGAGACCGTATAGACAGGGCTTGTGCCTTGCGCATCGTGAGAGCTCAAAAATAGCTGCTAATTTTTTGGTGACAGTGGTGTTTGGAGACTGTTTTCCTTTCTATAAGCAAACTGTACAGTTTAACTTACCTAATTTGACCTGGATAAAAATGTGAGGATGAGAGTAGAAGAAAGGGACGCAATCCATGTGATTTGTCCCCTCTGGTCCTCGGAACAGGATTATTCCCGCCTCCCCAGAGCAGCGAAGGACTCAGATGTGCAGTCTTGGCCTTGTCGGAGTGGGCATTTGCAGGCAGGGATGACATTTCCTAACAGGCCTGCGGCATCTCTGCCCTCTCCACCTCATGGGTTCCTCTCTCATTTCAAAAGCCCTCCCAGGACTTCAAGATGAAACACTTTCACACTGGGCAGATCGTTTTCATTGAATTCTCCAGTTCGCGGTCTCCAGTGCTGCGGAGAGACATTTTAATTAATTACAGTCCCCGTGGGCTGGGGGATCAATAGCAGTAAAAGCCGTGGAATGAATTCCTAGCCTCCGGCTTCTAGCTCTCTCCGTGACCCTGCACCAGTCGCTCCAGCCCCCTGGGCCTCGGTTTCCTCCTCTCTAGAATGGGAATGTTTGTTTCTCAGGAGTGTTGGGAGCCTTCAGAAAGGTACGGGGAGTCCCCAGTGGAAATCAGCCTTGGGGCGGGGGGCAAAAACCTACCTAATGGGTACAGTGAACACGACTTGGACGGGCACACCTGTAACCAGGACTCAAGCATTACAAAAGTGATCCATGTAACCCAAAACATTTGTACCCCCTTAATATTTTGAAATAAGAAAAAAATGGTATGGTGATCAAAGTATTGTGCTCGTAGAGTGCTGGTCACAAGTAAGTTATTATTAAGATGGCATTTATATTCCAAAAGGGTAAACATGAAGGGTGTTTCTCTTTTGAGCCATTTCTAGAACCTTCTTCCTTTTGCTACTTGATACTGTAAAACCAACTGGCAGGTTCCATTTCGCTTTCTGAGCCTGAGAGAAGTGGGCAGCCCAGGCAGAATCAGAGGAGGGTGTGCAGGTGGGAAGAGGCTCCTGTTCTCTCAGCCCCAAGTTTCTCCAGCATGGAAAAGGTGATCATACTTATGGGACCTGGGATAAGAAGGCAAAGCTGGCTTTGCCCTGAGAGTCGGGGCCATTCCCCATGCGGGGCCTCGTCTGGCCCTGAGCCTCTGTGTGCAGAATGGATCCTTTGTTTATTCCGGCCTCTTCTTCCTTCTTCCTGCGTCCTTTCTTTTCCCTGCAATGCGTTCTGTACACAGCAACCACAGTGATCTTTCTGTGACACAAGTCTGGTCATGTCCCTACCTTGCTCAGAGCCCTTGCAGGGTCTCTCCTGGCCTTTGGGATAAAATCCAAAGCTCTTGCTGTGGCTGCCCAGGCCCTGCTGATCTGACCCCTGCCTGCTTCTCCAGGCGTGGTCTCCTGCTCTCCCTCCAGCTTGCCCTCGGCTCCCCGGATACATGTGCTCTCCCTGGTGCCTTGGCCTTGACGTGCTGCCAGCCTGGGCTTCCCCTGGTCAGGTCCTCCACGTGCTCCAGAGTCTGCCGAGACCTCACCTCCCCAGCAAGCCCTCCCTGACCACCCTGCCTCCCTCCGCCTGAGCAGCTTCCCGTGGTGTCCTGTGCTTATGGGTGTCTTGGCCCTGACCACATCCCAGGACAGTCATCTGTTTCCTTGGCTGCGTCCCCTCCCCTCCCCTGCAGATGCATGAGCTCCCTGCAAGCTGCGCCTGTGTGACTTGTCTCCTGTCACAGCCTCTGGCCCCTACCACACCTCCTGCCACGGAACACATGTTGAGTAATGGAGTACAGAGATGGACCTGGAATGGCACCACCAGACTGAGCAACCTGGGGCTGTCAGGATCACACGGGCATTTGCCATAACAACGGCTTTCTGGTCCCTCCCCAGCCCTCCAGGTTCAGAATTTCCGTGGGCCAGCCGGGGAATCCGCATGTTTAACAAAGTGCACACCCAGCTGATTCTGATGCAGATTTGAGGACCTCTCGGTGTAAAATCTCAGTCCATCTCTCTGTCTCTGTCTCTCTGTCTCTCTCTCTCTCACACACACACAGACACACACACACACATACACACACAGATTTCACTTGTAAGATGACATAAAGGCCCTTGGCTTTTTCCATTCCCACAATGTTGACCTTCCAGAAAACCACAGGCAGCACAGGAGAGAGATTTTTTTTGTCTTTGTTCTAACAAGGTCTACACTGGTGAATCTTGGCATACTGTTTATTTCCTTTACATAAAAAGTACTTACCCTCAGAATCTGGGCTACATTTTTAAAATTCTAAACAATTAACTTTCACTCCAAGACTTACATAATTTTTTAAACGTGGGAAATCCCTGAAGCTTCCTTTTTCTGTTTCAGAGATGATTTGTAGAGAGGGTGAATTATCCTGCCTGATGCCATGAGGTCTATTTTTATCATTTGGGATGTTGAGACTAAAACTGACAGAACGTATTTAATGTTGCTCGTAGTACTCAGTGACACTGCCTCTCTTTAAAGCCCGCGAGAGGAGAGCCACCGTGCGGGAACATGTGTCAGTAATTAATTCAGCCTGCTTACCAGGACAAAATGGGAAGGGAGAGCCCACATTTGACACAGATAAAGTGGAACGTGTTCAAAGGCAAGTGCTGGGTGCCAGGGGCTTGTGTGTGAAGGGAAGGGCTGAAGAAGCTGGGCAGGGAGGTTTCCGTGGAGAGAGCTCAGTCAGTGGCTGTAAATGCCTGAATTGCTGAAATAGGGACGGGGAAGCAATAAGGGAAAGTAGACCCTGGACCTGAGGGTGGAAGTTACTGGGCAGGACTGTCCATCTGAATATAAGGAAGAACTTTCCAGCAAATGGAATCCCGCCCATGGGCACCCTCAAAAGGCAATGAGTTCCCAGAGCAAGAGAATTGTTCAGGGCTGGGGCAGCGCCCGGGCCTGTCTCAGAATGTCCTGGGTAAGGGGCAGTCTGGATGAGATGAAGTCCAAGTACCCTTCTTACTGACTAGGGCATGGCAAACCCAAATGTCCCCAGGGCCAAGCCAGTGACCTAAATGAGTGAGGGGCTCCATGGGGGTCATTACTCAGCTCCAGATGATTGCTTGGCAATGTGGGTTCCTGTGAGGCCAGATCTTCCTTTGGGTTTTTCAAGAAAAGACAGACTTGTGGATTTTTTTAAAAATATGGACTTTCTTAAGTTTTAAATATCATGCAGGCTAAATAAAGCCATCTGTGCCCACCAGGTCTCAGCCGTGGCCTGCCAGATTGACCCCTGTGTTCCGAAATTCTCAGGGTTATGTGGGTTTCAGTCCTATAGAGGAAAAATGAATGACGTAGATATATAGTGATTATCCCCCCATCCAATGGATGGGGATACCAGGACGCCTGGAGGTTGAGGGGCTTCCAGAGTGACCCGCCGCCAGGCAGTGATGGAGCAGGGCTGGAATCAGGGTACGTAGGATGAATGGGAAGTGGCCTCCCTTGCTTGGTCCACTGATACTTCATTTTTAAGCTCTTCCCTTAACATTTGATGAAGGGAGCACTGGGAAGGCCCAGTACTTCCTGGGGGTAGGGCTGGAGGAGGGAATTCTGCCTCCCGAGGGAGCTGGGGTTGAGGAATGCTTTCCTTTCCCCTCCCTGCACTGCTCAAGGTCTTAGGGTGCCCCCTGGGGTTGTGCCTCTATGTCTGCACCCCCCTGCACAGAGCTCCCGCCTGGAGCCCTTCCAAAGCTCTGCTTCTCTTTTTCCTCAAAACTCTGTCTTGAATCCTTCAGCCATGCCTGAAATTTCACCACGATAAGCTTGCTTTGGGTGAAGGCTTCATAGGCACCCAGGAATCTCTTTCGAAATGCACATGGGAAAAGAAAAAAAGCCACAGGAATGCAACCTGACATCTGTCTCGGGCTCTAAGTATTGGGCTGGCAGAGACTTGGGCACTGAATAAATCAATTTTGCCATGAAGGCAACCTCAAAAAGCCAGTTGCATCCAAACCACATTTACAGCTCTCGCCAGTGTGATGGGAGGCCTGTCTGCCCAGCTTCCTGCTCTTGGCCTTCCTGCCACTCTTCATGCTGACACTGCGCTTCCAAGAGCAGTTTGCAGACCCGCTCGAGGCTTTGCTTACTTCACCAGTGAACCGCCTGGTTGTTTGTTTTTTCTTTTTTTTAGTAAAATGTTTATAAAAAGTATTGGTCCTTCCTCCCCGCCCCATACAGCTTTGTTCAGGTATATTTGTAGGGCAATAAACTGCACATTTTAAAAGTGTATAATGATCAGTTTTAACATATGTATAAACCTGTGAAGCCTCCACCTCAGTCAAGATAATGAACATTTCCATCACCTCCAGAAGGTTCTCTGCCCCCTTCTAACTCCTTCCTCCCTCTGTCCTCGCACAACCATTGACCTGCTTTCTGTCTCATTGGATGAGTTTGCATTTTCTAGAAATATATATTGAAAAAATCATACGGTGTGTGTTTCTTTTTGCCTGGCTTTTTTTGTTTTTCATCTCAGCATGATGATTCTCGAGATTCATCTGTGTTCTTGTGTGTATCAGTCGGCTGTGCTCTTATTTGTTGCTGTATAGTATTCTAGCACATGGACATGCTATCATTTGTTTGCCCATCACCTGTTGATGGACATTTGATTTGTTTCTAGCTCTTGGTTATTACAAATAACGCTGTTACGAACATTTGTGTGCAAGTCTTTATGTAGATATATGTTTTTGTTTTTCTTGGATAAATCCTTAGGAGTGGAGCGGCTGGGTGGTTTGGCAGGTAGATATTTAACCTCTGGGGTATATATTTGGTAGGTAGATATTTAACTTTCTAAGAAACTGCTGAACTGTTTCCCAAAGTGGTTGTATCATTTTGCCTTCCTGCCATGAGTGTGTAAGACTTCTGCTTGCTCAACATCCTCAACGATAGTTAGAATGGTCAGTCTTTCATTTTAGCCATTTTGGTAGATGGGAAGCAATGAAATTTCATGTCTCACATGAAATTGGCATGCTTTCATGAAGAACATCTCTTCATGTGTTTATCGGCCATTTAATATCTTTTGTGAAGTATATATTAAAATCTTCTTACCAATTGTTAATTGGCTTATTTGTGATTATTGAGTTTTAATAGTGTTTTATATATTCAGCATACAAGTCTTTTGTCTGATGTATGTTTTGCAAATATATTCTTCCAAGCTCTGGGTTGCCTTCTTGTTTTTCTACTAAGGTATCAGTATCATCTGTTAGAATATGGAGCATATGGGTTTCCAGAGATAAGAAAGACATTGAATATTTAACAAATATAGTAAACCTTAGGAATCCTGTAGCACCTGAATGTGGTACCAACATGAATGAGAGCATATTTATCACATTAACCCTGGATTTGGAAATTATTTTGCATAATTTGAGAAAAACATTGTGGGGTGCCATGCTAAATGCTAGAAGAGATGGAAGGAAAGGTGCAAACATAATCAGACGTGGATACTGTTCTCAGGGGGCTCACATCTATGGAGGGAGAGGCATAAGGCACACATTCTGGTAATAATCTTTACTGCATGTGCTATTTGCTTTATTGGCATGATGTCATCTCCTCCTCAGAACAACCCTCTGAGATAGATTTTCCCCATTTTGCAGATGCAGAAACTTAGGCTTAGAGAAATTAAGCATTTTTCCCGATTCATACAGCTAAGACATGAGGGACCTAGATTCAATTCTAGGGCTGTCTGACTTCAAAAGCCATATTCTTAACCTTTGGGCTAAATTGCCTCTCAAGTATAGAATAAGAGAGGATGTGTTAAAGAGCCATAAGAGAGTTTTAAACTGAGTGTTGTAGAACAAGAAGAACTGAAAATTTATTTTTGGCTGTGTGCTGGAAAGCACCATGGAGGAGTTAGCATTTGAGCTGGGCCTTGAAAGACTTGTGTAGAACTTCACTAACAAAGATGACAGAAGGGAGTGACAGTTGAAGGGAACAACGTAAGCAAGGTGCAGAGGTAGGAATGGTCATGGATCTCCTGACTAAAGCCTAATACTTTTCAGGGGGAATGGTGAGAGAAAAGGGGATGAAAATCTACTCTCAAAAGGCTTTGAAAGTTGGGCTAAGAAATCTGAATTTGATTCCAGAAGGGAGTGGTGATCCACTGAAACATTTGAGCAGGAAGGTGGATCAAAGGGTTCCGTGTCCCAGATGGACAAGGAAGTAGAGGAGGTGCAGAGAGCAGTCAGGGATCTTGTGGCCCCTCTGTAGGTATTGAGGGTCCCAGCGAGTGCATTAGCCATAAAAACGGACAAGAGGTAAATACGTAATTCAAAAGTAGAAGCTACTCTCCATGCATCATTTTTATTCTATGTACTTTTCTGTAACATGGGTGGCAAGTGAGAGACACTTTCCTGTTCTTGTTAGCTATAAAGTTGGGTTTTGATTAATTTTTTATTTTATTTTTACCACAGGCATATTAGAATGAGAGTGAACCCCACTCTCTTGGGGGGAATGAGGCCATCGTGGGGTAGCATCTTGATCTATTGTCTCAAGATTATACACGTTTCTAGGTCTTGAGTTTGGCAGGAGCTTTGTTGCTGGCTTATTTCTGCCTCTGTATACCTTTTTAGCTCTCTGGGATACAGAGAAGTCCTTTGACATTTACATACTTGCCTTTGCTGAGAATCCTACAAACCCAGGTTTTTGTGCCCATCAGCTTTTCTGCACAGGTTCTTGGGTACATTCTGGCTGTGGATTAGCTTCAGCCCAGAGATCCTGTTAATTCATATTCCTTTGCAGTATGTCAGCTCAAAGACATGCTGCAGGCATGGACAACTCTCTGCCCTCCAGGGCGGGGTAGCCAGGGGCTCAGCAAACTACCACATAGTGACCTGTGAGAATCTTTGAGGCATTGGGAAGAAACTGAAGGAAAGATATTTTAAGCAGATTTTTATAGAAAGCCAACCTATGGGTAAGTTAAAGTCCCACCTCTATCTCTCAGTGCTGTGTGGCTCCAGGTAAGCCACTTAACCTGTCTGGGTCTCTTATTTTATTTGTATCCTTAATAAAAATAGAAAGCTGTTATCTGTCATTTTATTTGGTTATTGTAAGGTTACTTGGCTATTATAATGATTTGATTATTATAAATGAGATACTGTAAGCTTTGACGATGGTCAAATGCAATTAAGATTTATTTACTTATTCAATCACTTATTGCTAATAAGTGTACTTCTGTGTAGTGGTAAGAAAACCAGACCTAGCCATCAGGAAGCTTACGTGCCAGTGGAAGAAATAGGCAGTAAACAAGCAAACAAACAAATAAGACAGTGATGATGGATAATGTGAAGGAAATAAACAGGATAGTGTAAGAGATTCAGGGGAGGGGCTTAGGGGAGGTCTTGCTGAAGATATAAGTGTTCATTGTGACCTACAGCCCGGGAAGAAGGCAGAGAAGAGTGTCAAGGTAGCAGGATTAGCAAGTGGAGGGACCATGAGGCTGCAAAGAGCTGGCTTGCTTGAAGACTAGAAAGGGTGCAGTGTGGCCAGAGCTCAGTGACATGTAACAGACATACGGTCAATTTCATAAGGTGTTAAGTAGCTTCAACTTCTTTTCATGCTTTTCTTTCTATTTTTCAAACTAATTTGTCTTAGGAAACAAAATTAATTTATAGCTATGTTCTGGATATTAAAACCATTCCTTAAAATGTTGTTAGAATGTAGAAGTGAGAATACTATAGAGTAAGTTACACAGTATGGACTGTGGAGTCAGTTGCCCCTGGGTTCCCATCACCTCTGCCACTCTCTGACCTTGGACAAGTTACTCAGCCTTTCTGAGCCTCAGTTTCCTCATCTGTAAAATGGGGATAATAATCTCTGAGGTCTATTCTTTGATGGATTGTTATGAAAATAAAAAATTTTTTTTAAAGAAATGATGAATATGAAAATGCTTGGAATGTTTAAAGGACATTGTTATTGGGAAAGAGAATGTCTTGACTCCGGGCTGGTTCTTTGCATCCTGGGCTTGTTTGGCCATCAGTAATTGGATGCTCTCAGACAGGATTTTCTGTGGTTGGGTCGAATCAGTGTTAACTTGCAGGTGGGAAGCCTGTTCCAGGGCTTGTCCTTCGAGTGCAGCAGAAATGGTATCACAAGGAAATAAATGAATAATAAATGAAGGGCTCCAAAGTCAGGCTGCAAGATTTCTGTGTATAGGAAACTCAGCAAAAAGATTGTGCTGTCTCTGCAAGGAGAAAGGGGTTTCTGCAGGCAGCGCTATGTTACGAGCACAGGCTGTGGTCTCTGAAGACAGCGTGAGGCACCAAGGGGTGGAGGCCTTGTCCAGGGTTGCACAACAGTTAGTGGTGGTGCTGGGATGAGATCGTGGCTCTCCAGTTCCCCAGCTCTCTGCCCTTGGCATTCTGAAACACTTAGTCATTCCACAACATGTGGTTGTTGAGTGGCTCCATGCTTTGATACTGTGCTAGGCCCTGGGGATGTAGGGTAGACAGGGCCCTCCCTCATGACAGCCTCACTGGGAGACAGACTAATTAACAAGTACTGTGATGGCAAGAAGGTGACAGTAGTGCTCTTGATTGGCAAGCAGACACCAGTCAAAGATGCTCCAGGTACCATACCCAGGGTTAGGTTTTGGTTTTGTTTTGGAGGAGCTAGGGAAAGCTTCTTGGGAGAAGTGCCATTTAAATGAGTATGAGAAGGATGAGTTAGCCAGGCTGAAGTGTGGGATGAGGAGAGGATTCCAGACAGCATCCTGCGGAGGTGCAGCTTGTCTGGCAGGGGCTTGGCCTTGAAGGGCTGAGCAGGGAGGGTAGAGGGTCTTGGAGGGAAGTCCTGGTCCATAGTAAGGAGTCTGGATTTTCTCTGACGTCAGCCGGCAGCTGTCAGAGGATGTTAAGCAGGACAGCACATGGTCAGGTTTACTTTCTACGGGGCTCAGGCCGCAGCTGCTCTGGGGAGACTGCCCTGGAGGGGATGGGGTGCCAACAGGGCAGCCATCTGCGAGGCTGGGAAGCCCAGGCAGGGGATGATGGACAGCAGTAGGCACATTTGAGACATTCAAGGGTTAGAATCGCCAGGACTTGTGACCGTGACTAGATTCTTGGACTTCTCCTTATTATCTGCCCAGACATCATGAGCGATGGTGGTGGCCAATGTCAGATTCACCATGAAGCTTCAGAGTCCTTCCCTTCTAAGGCCCTGGGAGGGACACTAGAAATATGCTCCATGGTCGTTTGTTCTCTTAAGATTTGCAAAAATGAGATAATTTAACCATGGTCAGTCAAGGCTGCTGCCACTCTAACTTCCCTTCCTCTTGGATGGTGGAGTGGCCACAGGTATTTTTGAGATTCTGCAGTGGGGAAAGTTGAATTGGAACTATTAATACATCTAGCAGCATTTTAAAAATACATTGTGTGCATGCCTTAATTTCATATTCTTCTTAAAGGGCCTTTCCCCATCCCCAGCTCACAGTGCAGCGACATCAGGTCCCACAAAACCAGAACTGCCCATGGTGGTGGCTGTGATTTTTCCCACCTGGGGCCTTAGTGGCTGGCAGTAGTTGCAGGAACCAGCAACTTTGCTCCAGGTGAAGAGAAGGCTCACAGGCTACCAGAGCTGTCTGCAGATACCAAAGCGGCTGGCCTGGAGGCTGCTAAGCATACTTTTCTCTGTTCCTAGTATACAACTTGGACACAAAATTCATAGTGTTTACTCTGTGCCAGGCACTGTTCTAAGCATGTTGTTACATAGTAACTCCTTTAACCTTCAGAAACAAGTGTATGAAATAGATATTATTGCCTCCTTTTTCATATGAAGGAAGTAAGGTACTATGAGGTCAAGTAACTTGCTAGTGGGTTGAAAACCCATTAAATCTGGCATCAGAATCAGGCCATATCGGCATGTGACTAGTGCATATGCCCAGGGCCCTGCACTTAGAGGGGTCTTGCAGATATGTGGTCAGTCCTGATCAGAGTCCGTGCTCTTAACCTCTCACTACATTATTCTAAAAATAGGCAGAATATGGAATGAGCTGCCTCAGGAGATAGCGAGCTCCCCATCCTTGGAGATGTTCAAGGTGAGACTAGACAACACTTTAGCAGAAATGATTTAGAGCTATGGTCCCCAACCCCTGGGCTGTGGACTGGTACCAGTGGGTGGCCTGTTAGGAACCAGGCTGCACAGCAGGAGGTGAGCGGCAGGCAGAGGGAAGCTTCCTCTGTATCTATAGCCGCTCCCTGTCACTTGCATCACCGCCTGAGCTCCGCCTCCTGTCAGATCAGTCACTGTCTCCCCTCACCCCCAAATGGGACTGTCTAGTTGCAGGAAAACAACCTCAGGGCTCCCACTGATTCTGCATTATGGTGAGTTGTATAATTATTTCTTTATATATTACAATGTAATAATACTAGAAATAAAGTGTGCAATAAACGTAATGTGCTTGAATCATCCCCAAACCATCCCCCTTTACCCCCGGTCCATGGAAAAATTGTCTTCCATGAAACTGGTCCCTGGTGTCAAAAAGGTTGGGGACCACTGCTTTAGAGGAGGCCTATGTGCTAGATACGGGGAGGTTGGATTAAACATCTTTTAGCATCGAGATCCTCTGAGCCCTGAGATTCTAGGATTCTATAACTTTTCTTTCCACAACTTTACTGAAAGTCAGAAAATAGAGGAAACAGGGCCTGAGGGAAATGGTCTAGTGCATATAATTTTGTGAGAAAGTGGGACAGTTCCCAAAGGAAGAAAATCTGTGGAAAGGACAAGAAACCTGGAGACATTTCCTTAGACTGCTGGCGATGGCGCTGGGCTGCGGTCCCTTCAAAGGCCAGCACAGACCTGCTTCTGTCCCCACTATCATCAGAAATCTCTTTGACCAGCTACAGATAAATAAAGTGAGCACTCCACGGGGGTGCCCTCTAAGGCTTAGTGACCCGGCAGGCTCTACCTGTGGGTCACCGGGCACAGCAGCAGCTGTAAGCACTGTGCTTAGGGCAGCGTAGAGGGGGCTCATTCTGACACTTGGAGGTCTCTTGTCCTCTAAGGTCATAGTCTTTGCAGAGTCCTTCCCTACCGCCTGCAGAGCTAAGCAGCGACTTGCAGCTTCAGTACTAGGAAAGGACCTTAGGGCTTGATTACCCTACAAGTTCTCAACCTCTGTTCTCTGGAGCCCTTGTGTGTGTGTGTGTGTGTGTGTGTGTGTGTGTGTTTTGGGGAATCGGGTACGGAATTGAAGACAGGAGGACCCTCCAAACATTCTGTCATGGCTGTGCCATTGACTTTTAATGCTGTGATCCTGAGCTAGTTATTTCATCCCTTTAAACCTATTTCTGACCCTGTAAAAGAGACATGAGAAAATGAACATTAGCGCTCGACTTGAAAGATTTTTATCTAGATATTCTCATTAATAACACGGTTTGTACAGTGCTTGTAAAGAGCTTTTCACATATGCCATCTCACCAAATTGTCTTGATGGCCAGAAGGTGGTATCGCCCTCATTTTACGGATACAGGAACTGAGGCTAAGATGACTTAGGAGGAAGCAAAGCCAGATCTAGAGGTTCACAAGTTCATCATATTGTTTTTTCTAAAGGTTTGTTCCTTTTGTTCATTGTGCTGATGACAGGTTCCCACAGTTTGACATTTGCATGGGGCCCAGACCTCTCTTGTGCACAGTGATGTTTCACTGGGGTTCAGGGAGCCCCTGGGGTGCTCTGTCTCTGGTCTGCTCTGACGGGGCGGGACACTAGCAGGGTGAGTCAAGTCCTGAGCCCTGAAGTTAGACCCCTGTGTTCACTGTTCCTCTGTGTCCCTCACCAGCTCTGCCGCCTGGACAAATGTCTTAACCTCTTGGAACCTGAATTTTCTCGTGTGCGAAATAAGGATGATTATAGCACCTTCCTCATGGAACTGCCGTAAGAATGCCATGAGATAATCCATGTAAAAGGCCTAGCTCAATGCCTGATGCAATACATCCTTGCTGTCATCGTTACTGTTATAATTATTAGCACTTTCCCACTGAATGTATCCATCTCCAAATGAGCCACTTTCCATATTTTGGTCATTATACGTTAAACATGTTTTTAATGAACCTGTTTTAGGCTTAAAATTATAGGCTCCTCTGGTTGCTTTTTAGCAGCTGTTAGAAGTATTTTTAAAAGCTCTGCCTAAATTCACGGGGAGCCCCTGTAAATCCACTTGAAAGCAGATCTCATCACTAACAGCCCACAAAACACCTCTGTGAGAATGGAGGAGTCGGCATGTAATTTATGGCATCCACTTCTCACTGCCACTTGGAATTTTGCAAACTGCCACTGCCATTAGACGTCACTTTTGAGTATTTATGATCTTGTGGTTGGAGCACTTTGATTCTCATAACAGGAATAGGGTCACATTTAGAAAATGTACCCTACTCTGAGCTAGAAATGAGATCCCCCAGGAAGGCTGATGGATGGGGCCACCGGGAAGTGTGACCTGCCAGCCAGGCCGAGCTGTGTCCTTTCCACACACCCCGGTGGGAAGCTGTCTTTGTGTCTCAGGCTCTAGCCTGCCAGGCCTGGGCTTTCTGCTTGGGGAGGGCTCAGGAGCCAGGACAAATAGGCACAGAGCTAAATACCAATCCGTTTTCCACTCGGCTGCCCTTTCCAGCCAAGAGGTTGGCAAGGTAGAGCTGGGGTTTGGCAGGAATTCCTCCTTGGCCCTAAACTGGTCCTTGGTGTCTCAGGTCGCGGAGCGTTTTGGATAGTGCAAGTGAGGAAGCATAAGCTAAAGGTGGCACCAACATACTCCACTGACACCAGGCATGACACTGTCTCCCACTTTGGGCCTCAGTTTTTCCTCTGCTGAATCAGAGGTTTTGGGCGTGGTGAGCTCTGAGGACCATTCTTCCAGCCCATTGAATCTCTCGATTCCTATGAGGTGCTTGACTGCAAAACGATACAGGATTTTTGGTCAAGAGAAGTTGAGGGTTTTCAGAGGAGGGAAGAAATTGCCTGTTAGTTGCAAATTTTTAAAAAAATCAAGATATTGGTTGTGTATGGAAAGGAATACCATGTCCACCACTCTGCACCGCATCACCCACTCGGGGGACTCTATCTATCCTCCTGGAGCGTCTGACGTGAGGACTGTAGTCCCGACTCCGCAACCTCCCTGGGACCTTGGACAGATCTCTTAGCTTCCTGGATTTGTTTCTCCCTCTGCAAAATCCCTCTGGGACACCACATTACGTTAGGTCACCGTGTCTCCTCAGGCTCCTCTTGGCTGTGACAGTCTCTTAGATTTTCTTTGTTTTTGATGGCCTTGACAGTTTCGAGGTGCCCTGGTCCGGCATCTTTAAGAATCTATTGGGATTTGTCTGATGTTTTTCTGATGCTTCGAGGAGGGTTATGGAGTTTTCAGGAGGAAGGCTGCAGGGCTAAAGTGCCATTCTCATCACATCCTATCAGGGGTACATACTTTGAACATGACTTATCACTGTTGATGTTGACCTTGATCACCTGGCGGAGACGCTGCCTGTCAGATTTCTCCACCACAGAGTGACTCATTTTTTTCTTCCTTTTCATACTGTACTCTTTGGAAGGAAGTCACTATAAGCTGCCTTCATCCTCCTCTTTTGACAAGGGCTTTTGAGGCCACTTATTTGTTTTATTAGATATTATTGGCTGCCGCCTTCATGCCTGGCACCGTGTTGGAGGCCGGGGATGTGGAGAATACATAAGACATGGCCTGTGCCCTCAAGCCACCTGGGCTCTCGAAGGCAACACAGACACATGTACCAGCAGTCACAACACCCCGCAGGAAGTGCAGTGAGAAGTTCCCGCGGGCGTGCAAAGAAAGTCATCTCACACCACGCTTTTGTATTTTATGTTTTTGTGCTTTAAATGAATTTTCCTAATGCCTTCCATTTCCTTCAACCATAAACTTTTAAACGTTAAGAAAGAAAAAAAAAGGAGGCTAGCTTATTTCCTTTCCATACTTATCCTGAGACTCCTGGATGTTATTATTTTTTAAGCATTTGCATAGCACTTTCTGTGTTGAAAGCATTTTTTAGTCATTAATTAGTAATCTACATTAATATGCAGATCAAATTAATCTATTTTCAGCAGAAGTTTGTCTTGAGGAAACAAAATAGCTTAAGTGTTATTCCTCCCCACCTGCATCTTCTTCTCTTTCTCCCCCTGCACTTTACCCCGTCATTATTAGGATTATTGCCGTGATTATTAAATGCTGATTGAGTACCGAAAGTGTCTGCGGTGCTTCGAAGAACTCCGGGGAGGGCGAGTCCCTACACTCTGGGCTGAGCTGCATAGAAGCTGCCGTGGGGGATTCATTAGCACTTGGAAACCGAAATTGGCCTCATAAATAGTCATCCTCAGGAAACGGTTTCGATTCTCCTATTTTTATTTTAGTTATACTAAGCTGAATTCCTCCTTGGCTCTGTTATTGTCTGAGGATGTTGGCTTTTACTTTCAGAAAAAAGTGTATCCTCCATAAGACGCCTACCATTTATTTCACTCTTACTATGCACCCAGCAAGCCTTATATTTGATTCACACCGAACTCATGGGGGAGGCTCTGTTGTTTTCCTCAAGGGGAAATCTCAAAGCTGGTAAATGTAAGAGTTGGGATTTGAACTCTTAACCTTATAGCTCCAAAGCCCTCCCTCTTTATGCCTCTCTTTAGCCCACCCAGCCCCATGCCCACCTTTCCCTGTATCATCACATCTTCCCTCCTCTTTTCATTGGTCTTGGGGGGCAGAAGGGTTTCTGAGGATATTTCAATTCAGCCTCATTATACCTCTGCATGGCAGGTACTATCTTCATTCCTGCTTTATAGTGAGGCTGGCTCAGGAGACTTCTGCTGCAGCTGAAGGAGTTCTCGCTCCTCCCTTCTGCCTACCTGTCCTTCTGTGCACAGCTCAGAGTCACCACCCTGGCAGGAAAGGCTGTATAAGGTCTCTGCCATCATCAGCCATTTGTTGAACGCCATTTATTGGCTTGTGCGAGGGTTCCAGATGTGAGCATCCTATGCCTATGTTCAAAGAGCTCACATTCTACGGGGGGAAGAGAACGCCTTGAGTTCCGGGTATCCCATTAATTGGACACTTCTGTTTCTGGCTTTGTAGTAATAGATGTCTGTGTTTTAATAAACAGTTACTACATGCCAGTCCTGCTCAGAGACTGATATCCATTACTCTTGTTTATTCCTCATACCCTCCTTAGTAGGTGAGTTTCTTGGTCTCCCTGTATAACAGGTGAGGAAACCGACGCTCTTAGAAGACTGAATTGCTTAAGCAGAGACACTTAGGACTTGGCAGAGCTGCCATTCAAACCCAGATCTGTCTGAATCTAGAGACTCCCTTTTGAGTTACCTTGATTGCTTCCTTTGTAGTATTGCCTGTGTGTGTCTACACGCGCATGTGTGCAAGCTTACACTTACCATACACCTGGTGCAGGACTAGGTCAGTGGGGGACACATCCCTATCCTTACGGGCCTGCCACCTGATGGCGTGACAGACAGACACAAAAATAACCACCACATGTGACCAAGTATTATAGGTGCTACCGGGGCAATTCCTAGTTCTGGGTGAACTTGCGCAAGTGTGTTTTCTCAGCCCTAGTGTCCTCGCCTATACAATGGGGATAATAAAACCTATTTCCTAGGATCATGATAAAGGTAATAGAAGGGATGAGGTACATAAAGCACTTAGTATATGGTAGATCCAATGAACGGTAGCACTTACTGCAGAAGTGTTAGTGAGATCCTAATCACAGGTTAGAATACTCAGTAAGGGGTCAGCCTGACACAACTTTGTGGACTTTTCAGTCTTTTGGTCTTAGAACTACAATGAGGTGTTTAGATGCATAAAGGCATAGATCTTTTCTGACAGTTTTTGGTGTCCTGGGTTAAGAGTGGGAGCCTCCCTAGCACACAGAAGGTGGATGTTTACTTAGCACCTAAAAATGTTCTCTGATTGATTAAAAACAATTCTATTTTGTGGCCGGAGAATGGAGTCTGGGAAGCTGGGAAAAATCATGCAGTGGTAGCTGTAAGTGCTAGGAATCTTGAGTGTTGACAGGAGTCCAGTTCCTTGGATGAAGAAAGAAATTCAAGGCTGGGTACACTGAGGTGCATGAAACTAATGCATGAAACATGCATGAAACAGCATGAGAAGATGCTGTCTCACTGTGGTGCCCAGCAGAGTTAGACCCGAGGTTCAGGTCCTCTTGGCCACTTCCTGGCTGTGTGACCCAGACAAGAGCCTCAAGTGTCCTCATCTGTGATTTGAAGGAAAAATACCTGCCTCGCGAGGTTGCAGAGATCAAATAAGGTAACGTTCAGAATGCATTTAGTGCAGCTCTCCAGTGTGGAGTAGAGCTTAAATGGCTCACTAAATGGCGGGAGGTGGTGCTTTGAGGGGGCCCCTTGCTGAGATGTGGAGCCCCACAGAGTTCTGCTTGATGGATGGTCTATTTCAGACTCCTATCATTCTTGCTTTTGACTGAGGTTTTTTTTTTTTTTTTTTCCTGGAAATGTCCACGGAAAGAATGTGCTCCTGCCAGTTAGATGAGGCCCCACCCCAGCCCATTCCTGAGGAGTATGGGTTTGGGGCCTGGCAATTCCTTCCAATGCCGGGCCCCAGCTGGAGGGCAGAGTTATGGGATTAGCCAGCCGAGAGTCCCTGAAATGTGGAAAGAGACGTGGGGGAAGGGTGGATGGAATGTTGGAGGCAGAGGGTGAGATTTTCCTCTTTTTTTCCCCCCAACAACCATATGACCTCATTGTAGAAAGTTTATAAAATACAGATGACCACAAACACCAAAGGAAAATTCCCAGTGATTGTGACCATCCAAAGATAACCACAGTTGCATTGTGTATATCTACTCACATGTTTATATGCAATTTATATATTTTTAAGGAGATTCTAAGGAGGTTTGTGTTAACAAGATTTTTTCTTACATGTATCAAAACATCATATTGTACTCCATAAATATGTACAAATTAATATGTGTCAACTAAAAATTTAAAAAAAAGCTTTTTTTTTACTTAATATATTGTGAATGGCGATTATTTTATGTTAATAAATACAGTTGGGCATCATTTTAAAATACTGGATACTATTCCTGTTTGGCAGATGAACCCTCATTCTGTTCACCATTTCTGTGTTACTGAGCATTTAGATTATTTCCAGTTTTTCATTTTTATAAACAACACACAGGGAGCATCCTCCTCAACACACAGGAGCTTGTTTGTGCTGTTATTTCCTTAGTACGTACCCTTAGAATCAGAGCCGGCTTTAGGCTTTTTGAATGACTTAATTTTTCCCCCTTTGGCACTTCAAGACTTGGCACTGGTGTTCAGAAAAGGATGCTGGAGCTTGGGGACACACTTATTCTTTGTCACCACTTTGTCACCATCACCGCCACAGTAACTCACAATGCTCAGCCCTTCAGAGCCACAAAGGATTTTCTGTCCTTATCTCATCTGACCCGCTCTGTGAAGTGGGCAGGGCCAGGTGTCCCCATTTTTCAGATTAGAAACTTGAGTCTCAGGGGACTTTTAAATGTCTTGTTCAGAGCTGCATGTTTAAGAAAGAATAATTGTTTGAGTCTTGATTCTATTCTACTCAGGCTAATTCGAGTCTTTGGATAACAAATCATTATCTTTTTAGTGTTGGTCCAGGGCCCCCATAGGAGACCCATCTTGTGTGAGGAGGGTGCTGGTCACACGTGCAGCTCTCTGTCCCACCTGAGACTTGCGGAGGCAGCACCTCTCTGGGGGTAGCCTGGGAAGCTGCATTTTAACAGGTTCCGAGAGTGACCATTGTGGTTTGAGAATCGCTGGTCTGAGCCTGGGCCCTTTGCCCTATTGGCAGGTGTTCAGTTGTATCTCCCGGACACTTTCTTTCTTCTGGTTACTTCTGCTTCTCTCATGTTATGCTCTTTGAATACTCTCTGGTGTATCTATCTGCCCAGGTGACTTTTCCAGGGTTAATAATAACTGTGATCCCATGGAGCACAAACCTTCCTGGAGGGGCTCCCAGTGGCCAGGCAAAAGCTCCTAAATCCCTGCTTTCCCCCTGTCCCTCTCCTGAAAGCCCAGTGACTCTCGTCGCTTGTGGGATTATGCCCAAGCACTCAGAGCTCTCCCCTGTGTGACAATATGGTCCTGGCTTAACCTTGCCAACTTTGTCTGCCTGGAATGTCTGAGACTGTTCTGGCTCCTACCCCCAACCCAGGCGCCCGGATAAAACCTGTGCATTTCAAAAAGTCCTCCTTCTTCTTTACTGGCCTCCTTGGGGCAGAATAGCCACTGCCTCTTAAAAGTGCTTCAAGCTTGTCTAGTTTATTATTCTCACCCCTGGTTTCTTATCACTTTGTAATTTGTTCTATTTTGTCTTATTTTTTGATTCTGCAAAGCTTGAATTATTTGCCTAAAACTTTAGTAAGTGAGTTCTGTTAAGAGCACAGACCCTGGAACTCAGGCGGATCTGGGTTCACATCCTAGCTGTGCCACTTACTAGCTGTATCACCTTGGGGCTGGTTACTTAACCTCCCTGTGGCCCCTCTCCTTATCTGCAAAATGGGACGGCATCAGCACCCACCGCATAGTGAGCAAATGAGACCATGAAGAAGGTGCTTAGCAGGGTGTCTGGTACACTGATACTGTTCTTGACAATTTTACAGTATTGCGGTATTATCCTCCTTTGAGAACAGGGACTGCTATTTTGCTTTCTACCCTACTCCTTTCTGAGTGCTTTGTGGTTCTCACAAGACAGATGAGAAATACAATATTTGTTGAGCAAACTACTTGACTCTTCCTGTTTCCATCCAGGTCCTGTTTCCATTAGGACTGCTTGCCAGGAGTAGCTGGCTGGCTGTTCCTGGGGTCTTCAGCACCTTCCCACGTAAACACCTTTCCCTCTTTTTGGGATTTAACCAATGGAGGTAATATTGCATTATTGCATAGTGGTTAATAATGACAGTTCAGAATTAGACTCCCTGAGTTTGACTCCTGGTTCTGCCATTTAGTAGCTGTGTGACTTTAGGCAACTTACTTAACTACTCTGTCTTAGCTTTCTCATCTGCAAAATAGAGGCAGCAAGAATTCTACCTTATGGGGGGATTAAAACAGTTAATATAGTTAATTCCTTAGATACTGCCTGTCACAGAGTAAGCACTCAACAAAAGTCGTTATTAAGTTATGATGTTCTCTCCAAGATCTTTCAGGAAAGGCGTGTTGCTGTGTAAAGGCATTTCAAGAAGTTGCTAGGAGCAGCTGGTCTCAAAGCTCTTGATTCTTCATCTAAGCCATTATTTGACATATATCATAAATTAATCCCCATCTCTTCAGCCACAGTGGCCTGATAAGCATCTAAATTCCTGAGATATTAGAGCTATAAAGGGTGCTTAGAGAACTTCTAGGCCTTGGTCCTTGATTTACAGATGAGGGAAAGAGGCCAAAGCAGGGAAGGGGCTTGCCCAGGTCACTCAGTGAGTGAGTGGCAGCACCAGGAACCAGAAGCCGGGCCTGCACCCCAGGGCTTGAACCTTGACAGCAAGCTCTTAGTTTTCATTGCCACATTCCACAACTTGCAGGGGATGAGAAGGCTGGAAGCCTCATATTTTCTTCCTAAATAGGAGCTTTGCCGCTGCTGGGAATGGAGTGAGCGCCTGACAATGGACTGATTGCATGGTTAGATGTATCGGTCGTATGGCCGGCTTTACTCCTTGCATGACCACAGCAGCATTTATATTAAGACTCGTTCCAGACCTGTAATCCCAGCACTCTGGGATGCCAAGGCAGGAGGATCGCTTGAGGCCAGGAGTTCGAGACCAGCCTGAGCAAGAGCGAGATACAATCTCTACCAGAAAAAAAAAAGGAAAATTAGCTGGGCGCGGTGGCATGTGCCTGTAGTCCCAGCTACTTGAGGGGCTAAGGGAGGAGGATCATTTAAGGCCAGGAGTTGAGGTTGCAGTGAGCTATGATGGCACCTCTGCACTCTAGCCCTGGGCAACAGAGTGAGACCCTGTCTCAAAAAGAAAAAAAAATAAAAAATCATTCCAGCCTGCTTGGAAAGTGAGAAAGTGAGAGGGGATTCCAATATCTGAAAGGCTTTTTGGGGGAATACCAGAGCAAGTTTGCTCTGTGAGTTCAGAGGGTAGAGCTGGAACTGGTGAGACTGGGGAAGTTCGGTGCTTATCCATTAATAAGTCAGTTTAGAATGTTTTCTCCGTGCCAGGGAGCGTGCCCAGGAGGGAGTGCTAATCTCACAGACAGCAAGCAAAATGCTGGCACTTTGAATTGACATGGTAGAATCCCTCCTGCCCTTCCATTCTGTTCTCTTTTTTTATCCTGTCTCCATGACCAGTGACCCAAGGCCTGTGTGGGTTTTAGGATGAATGGGTCCATGGAGGAGCAGCACATACCAGCTGTCATCAGGACCAAGACACTGCACTGAGCAGTTGATGGATTGAAGACACCCAAGATAGGAACATACCCCGATCACAGGAGCTCACCAGCTTGAGAGATAAATCTCCTACTAGAATAGTGGGTAGGGCTACCCTTCCTCCTGGGTTGCAGAGGCCTATGGGCTGATTATTATAATACATTTGGGCAAGAAGAAGAAAAGCATCTGTCTCCAGCTCCCCCACAGATCACCCATCTTGGCCTCCTTGGCCTTTAGGGGCATATATGGGAATGTTTTTTCCTGATCGCACTTGAGGCATGAACAGCATCACACCTCCCTGTGATCCTGTGCCAGAAGTCTGATGAAGAAATTCCAGGGAGACAAATGGAGATTACATGGAAATCAATCATGCGCGGCTGGTGTTCTCTGCAGGCAACTGTTCAATTTTATTTCCTTTTCATTTTTCTCCCTGTTCCTGGGGATCAACTCCTTTAAGAGCTTGACACCAGCTAGACTTGTGTGATTAAGTGGTAAAGTTAAGCTGCCTGTTGGAACCCCGTGTGTGCTTCTGCAGAACTGGGAGATTATTCAGCACAACCGATGGTCATGAGTCCTCTGGACCACTGATGGGCTGGGGACTGTTTGAAGGCATTTCAGTCTTTGTTTCTCAGAGTCTTACCTCTAAGTGTTTAGGTGGGCTTTTAAACTAATCTCCCATAAAGCCCATGTGTAATTTTGGCTGCTTCAGCTGTAAGTAATGAAAGACCCAGCTCATTTAAATGTTATGGAGACTTATTATTTCACATGACAAGAACCCTGGCAGAAAGGTGACTATGGGGTTAATTCATCCATCAGCAACAGCATGTAAGATTCACATTCCTGCCGTCTTTCTTCTCTGCAATACTCAGCATGTTCTCCCCAGGTTAAAGCGGCTGCTCCCGCTCCAGCCATCACATGTAGACACTGCAACCTGCTGGGAGGTTACTGAGGGTTGGCCTTGTCAGTATCACAGTCAAGACCTTACCAGGCAGGAAGCTTTTCTTTCTTCATCTTTCTTTCTTTCTTTTTTTTTTTTTTTTAAATAATAGCTTTATTGGGATATAATCCACATACCATAAAGGTCACCTTTTAAAGTGTACATTTCAGTGGTTTTCAGTATAGTCCCAGGGTTGTGCATCCATCACCCATGAAGCCTTCCTTTCTTAGTAACCATGTAACTTTGCTTCTGGAGTAGGGAGGTAGACAGAGTAGCCTAATAATGACTCCCTGAGCTCCCAGATGTCCTCCCTTCCCAAGAGAACAAATCCCTAGAGGGGTTCGGGTATGCCATTTGAATGAGTGCTGCCTCCAGTGTAAGAAACTAGGGAGAGTTGGTGACGGGGGGCATGAGTTGGAGGACATGCCTTGCCATCTAGAAAGGCATCTCTGCCAGCTCAGTTCCTGCCAACTGCTACCATTTGGGAATACAGGGCTGGGCTTACCAGGTCTTCTGGTTATTCAGGAGAAGCTGGACATTTGGATCTTTAAGAGAACTTTCCAGGCTGGGCACAATGGCTCACACCTATAATCCTAGCACTTTGGGAGGCCAAGGCGGGAGGATTGCTTGAGGTCAGGAGTTTGAGACTAGCCTGAGCAAGAGCGTGATCCCATCTCTACAAAAAATAGAAAAATTAGCGAGACGTGGTAGCACACACCTGTAGTCCCAGCTGCTTGGGAGGCTGAGGCAGGAGGATCACTTGAGCCCAGGAGTTTGAGGTTGCTATGAGCTAGGCTGATGCCACTGCACCCTAGCCCAGGCAACAGAGCGAGACCCTGTCTCAAAAAAAAAAAAAAAAAGAGAGAGAGAGAGAAAGAGAACTTTCCAGATTTTTAAACATTGGCTATTTATGCTTTTTTGTTTGTTTGTTTTTAAATACTGTGTGTGGTCCCTTGTAGACTGAAGGTGACCTTAGACCTGCAGTATTTGAGTCCTCTTCATTTGTTTGATTTCTCATTCTGTTTCATCTATTTCCATTACATTTTTTCCATTCATTTTTACTCATTTATTTATTATTTCATATCACCAGGGAGTAGGGTTTTTTGGGTGTGTCACAGGAGCCAGGTTTTAGAAACCTCATACCAGATACGCCCCTAGTAGGTCCATAAGATGAATACAGTTGTGTTCCTAAATGTTAAGAATAAGCAGTTCCATGAAGGAGAGGGGGCCTGTGATGAGGTTTATCAGATGCCTGGATCACACGTAATTGTCTTCACACGCTGTCACGGTGTTTGGATGAGCTGGCTTGATTTCCCCCTTGTTCCAGAGTCACCGCAGATGTTTTTGTTGTTAGCACTTCTACATAGGCTTCCGCAGATGTCTCCCCAAACGCAGGTGCTCTCTAAACGGCGCATGCACAAACCATCTCCTCCCGTCTTATCTTGTACCCTAGCAGAAGAAGGAAGCGATCCTTTTGTTTGGCAGTGCTTAGCTGTTTCATCCATTAACTCTTCGGTTTTTATACCAATGCTGTGAAGTTATTGCTCCCATTTTAGAGATGTAGAAACTGGGGCATGGGTTTAGCAAATGCCTGAGACCACTTACCTGGCCAGTTGCAGAGTCAGTTTTGAATTTGGTTTGCTGATTTCACAACCAGTGTTCTTCTCACTTGTTTATGCTTTCGTGCCCTTGTGATTTTACTTTTGCCTGACTGGAGTTGCCTGACCCTGGATCTTCAAGTTGAGCTTTAGAGATTAGAAAAACCCACTTCATCTCTACCATCCTAATGTTTTCTGTTTTTAAAAGATGTTTGTATTAGGATTCTTTCATTTGCAAGTGACAGAAACTCATCTTAAAGTTGCTTACACCAAAAAGGGACTTTATTGGCTTCTGTAAGTGAAAAGACAGGGGATATACTGTTTCAGGCACGGCTGGATCCAGAGGCTTAAATGTCTTCAGTAACTTCTGCTTTGTGCTGTTTGCTTCGCCTCAGAAAGGCTCCCCCAACTCCTAATGGCGACAAGAGGCTGCCAGGTACACCAGCTTCGCAGCCCCAGCAGACAAAATGAGGCTCTTTCCTGATACTGGGCCAACCTCTCTGCCTCCTTTGGGCCATGCACATACCTCTAAATCTTTCACATGGTCAGGAACATTTCGTAGTCTTTGGTATATGGGTCAAGTCTTCGCTCATGGAACTGAGGGCAATACCGTCTCCCCTAAACCTCATGGGCTAATAGTGGGGGAAGGCTGGTTCCCCAAGATCAGGGTATGGTTCTGGAGAAAAGGGGTAATGAAGGCTGGCCACACAGTTGCTTGCCTTTCTGTTTAAAACAAGAGGTATTTTAAAATTCATTAAGTGTGCTAAGGACCAAGAAACACTCTTAACAAGGATCTTGGTTTTCAAAGAAAAATCAAGAGGCCAAATACAGAATTTTAATACCATTTGAGAAAACAAGTAATCTATTATCAGCAGTTCAGATATTCTGTCTTTTGAAAAAGAGAAGGATCATTGGGACATTTGCCAAACCCATACTTTTCATAATAGAAAAGGAAAGGGCGAGCTTTGTTTTCCAATGCACGACTAATATATGTACAATATGGATTTCCTAGGGTCTTAACACAGCTTCCTAGTAGAGCAATGCTTCATTTATCTGACATCATTAGGGAGTGAGGTTTTCTGGATGAGTGGATTTTGCAGATATGTTTATGCTTTTAAGATTTAAATCTGTTAAAAAAAATCTTTCTTAAAACACCTCTTTGCATTAACAGAATATGCTGATACAATAAACATAAATTAACATTTTCTAAGCCATTTTGCATCATGCTTCTAGAAGTTGGGGTATTTGCTAGCAGGTGTGAGAATTTACAGAATAAATACAACCCTTCTTTTCAACACCTGAGTTAGGAGGGACCATAATTTTTATGTGAAAATAAACACAAGTATGTTGTGGAATAGAATGCAAAATGCTTAGGAATTTTCTAGATGAATCCTGAACTAATTCAGGCCGCTATCTAGATCCCACCTTTTCCTCTTTTCCAATCCGTTTCTCCCATTCATATCCGCATACCTTTAGGGAAAAGTAGGCCTGGAATGCACTCAGAGCCTACTGAGGCTCTTTGCCCCTTTACCAAATGTCTCCAAACTATAGTGCTTTTCTCCTTATTTAGTGTATGTTGCCTTGAGCAGTTCTCCATCACTGCTTAGTCTTTACATTATGCTAGGGAATAATTGGGCATTGCCAGGAGAAACCAGATAGTCAAGCATCTTAAATGAATAATACTAAAATCCACCCACAAACCTAAATCAGTAGACTTGGCAAGACAGGGGTTCTATTCTTCTTCTGTAAAATAAGTTTAAGGCTTTGTGACTTGTCCAGTGGGGACTCACACTGGAAGAGATTGGTGAAGTCTTTGGGACTCTGGCCACCAGGCGCATGGGATACCCACCAGCCTGGTCACTGATTCCAGCCCATGTCCCTCGTGCTTTATGAGGATGTGGGTTTTCTATGCTTTCTTGACACTAGTGCAGAATGGTCAGCCTGCTCATCACTGTGAGTGATCCTTATTTCCTGCTCTTTGGACTTTTCCTCCAGGCAGGTGCAGGGCATTGTGGCCTGGCTATTCATGACTATTCAAAACTCATGGCTTTGATCATGAGGATGAATTGCTATTGGCCTTCAGTGACTTCTGCCTGTCATATTTGAAAGTCAATCCAAACAAAAGTGCAATTATATTTCTCATGAATGGTGATTAAAATTTATTTAGTTACAGAAACTTTTTTTTCACTTTTATTTTGAAATCATTTTAGATTTACCAAAAAAAGTTGCAAAAATAATCCTTTATACCCTTTGCCCAGCTTCCCCTAATGTTAACATCTTAGATAACCATAGTTCAGTTATCTAGACCACAAAATTAACATTGAACCAATATTATGAACTTATGTACAGATTTTATTTGAATCTCAGCAATTTTTCCCTCTGATGCCCTTTTTTCTGTTCCAGCATCCAATCCAGGATCCCATATTACATTTAGTTGTTATATCTCCTCAGTCTCCTTCAATTTGTGACTTTTCCTCAGTCTTTTCTCTGTTTTTCATGACCTTCACACTTTTGAAAAGAGTAGCCAATTATTTTGTAGAATGTCTCCCAGTTTGGCTTTGTCTGATGTTTTCTCATGATTAGTTTGATGCACTTGGGCAAGAATAACACAGAGTGTCCTTCTCGGCACATCATATCAGGGGTGCAGTACTGACATCTTGTTACCAGTCATGTAACTTTGATCACCTAGCTAAGGTGATATTTGCCAGATTTCTCTACTGTAAAGCTATCATTTTTCTCTTTGCAATTAATGAGTGTCTTTTGGGGAGATACTTTGAGACTCTATGCATACCCAGTTGCAGGAACGTTTTCTTCAAAGGACATTTTATGTGAAAATCTAGCATAGAAACCATGGAGAAGTGAGTTGTGTTGATTGAAATTGACATGGGATGGTGCAGCAGCCTCCTCCCACCTCCCTTCCTGAAACAACCCCCGACTTTCATCTGTTGAACCCCTAAGCCTCTGTGGAATGCTATTTGCAAATCATAGCTCTAGGTTGTGGTTGTCATGATTCTTACATATGCTAGAAGCCCCTGCACTCAAAATGTTCTACAAAATGGTTTTCTTCCAAATTGAAATGAGCAAACTTAAAAACACGAAGGATACCAGATACCAATCAGCAAACATTTATTTAGCACCTTCTGTATAACAGTCACTGTGCTAAATCTAGGGAATATAAAATTCATGAAACATAATCTCTGCCCATCAATCCTGTATATTTTCTTTCAAACAGAGAGGACTTTATAATCTAGATCCAAGGAAGAAAGATGAAGGGACAAAACGAAATAAAAAATTGGCTTTTGAGGGGAAATATATGTGAGGATTTTTTGTTTGTTTGTTTTTTGAGTGAGCACAGGGGCCATTTTGACTTAACTGGCCACCGGGTCTTGGTCAAAAACAACTTTTCCCCCTGCCCCCACTGAGAAGCATATATTTTTTAGCAGAAAAAAAAAAGAGAAAGATAGAACGTTCTAACAACCTCCTTCTCCTCTACTCCCCCTGACCCCCCAAAAAAGGACCCACTCTTTGGTACCTTTGATTGTCTTTCCCATATTTGAAAGAATCCAAATCCTCATCCTTCATGGATGAGGTGTTTTAGCTGTCCCTAATTACATTATTATTCCAGACACTGTCGGAATGCTTCTTGCTGAGGAGGGAGGATTAGGCCGAGAAGGCCGGAGCAAGCGTGCAGCTAGTCATGGGCCCGCGCCTGGCACGGGAGATTATGCTTCTGGAACTCAGGCTTCTGGCGGAGCCTTTGTTACTTAATTAGTCTCTTGTCTCTTTTCCTTTTATGACAGTGGCAAAATCCAAGATGCACCCCCTTTTAAATGAATGCAAATGCCTCTAACAAAGTTTTATAATCGTTCCTTTTAAACAAATCAGAAAATTGCCAAAGCCACTCTAGTCTCGGGGAATTCAAAGGTAGGAAATACTTTTTAACAGCGTATGTTTCTCAAGAGAGGAAAGTAGCAAATACCATCCCTTTAAATTCTGTTTAACATGAAGCCTTTATCGACTACTCATGATGGTTCTGCACAATTTAATGCTCTTTTAAGTGAATATTATTTAGCTTCTTCACGCGAGTCAACGCGGCCTCGTGGATCTGTCCACTTAGATGCTGATCATAACCAGAAGTCAATGTATAAAACGGTTACAATTTAATTAACTGGTAATAGATCTTATGCAGTGTCAGGTTAAAGGCAATGTATAAATAGTGCTTTATCAACCAGCCTCTGCAGAAAGTGTAGACACCGGCCGTTCTCCCTCCTCTCTCATGGGATGAGTTATGGGATGGCCCCATTAACTGCAAAGGAGTGTGAGATTGGGTGGAGTGGGGGACCCATTATTAACACATTGACTGCCAAGTGAGTTGTATTTAACTCAGGCTAGTTTTGAGCCCAGGGCCTCGTGAAGCAAAACCCTGCAGTTGGTTCATAAAAATCTTACTTGTTGATGTTCTTATTGTTACAATTAATATTGACAACTTAATTCTAAAAATGTGGATTGGGTTGCATATAACTCACGTACAGAAAACAATAAAAAATAACAAATTAGAAAGGATCGTTTTGTCTTAATAAAACACTGTGGCGCCAGGGAAATTTTTTTTTCCTAGTGTAGCAGTCAGTGTGTTAAACGGCTACATTCAGCCAATCAGCCTTGAAAAATTTGACTTCAGATGTCACTAAAGATTCCTGGCACTGTTAATTTCATTTTATGGGACACCATGGAGACTCATCAACTCATGCCTTGTCTTTGGCTTTTGATGGAAAAAGGAAGAGAGAAAGGTTTGATGGCTCATAAGGAGGTTTGAGCTGAAGAACAAGCATTAGTTCAACCTGGTCACCTTACAGGTGGAGAAACTGAGTCCCAGAGCAGGGAGGGACTTGGTCTCGAGACACTGTCCAGTAGCACCACACATTGCTGGGGAGGTCAAAGACCTCAGGGAGGTTACTCAAAGCTTAAAATCCCTTGAGAGTCTTACCCAAATTTCTTGTCACATTAGGAGATGAGGCCCTTGGACACTGGAATGCCTTCATTCCACAGCTCTGTGTTTAGCACCAAACAAGTGAAAATGTGTTCTATTGCCCTTCCTCCACCAGCCAAGCAGGCCAGAGGTGAGAGTTGTATTCCTAGGACCTGAGGCATGTATCTCCCGCTGCCTTAGTAGAATGGAAAGAACCTGAGGTCTCAGTGCCGTACCCTCTGTAAATGATACCTAACAAATCACTAGCCAAGGTTTAGGGCATGGACTCCCTGTAGTTCCCATAGGGTAGTGGTGCTTATGTTTTTTATTCTTGCGTGTTGATTGTCTTCTCTACCTGACTGAAAGCTCACAGGGAACATTCCTACCTATCTAGCTCACTGTTGTGCCCCCAGGGCTAGCACAGCACCTGGCAGTTGGTAGGTGCTTTATGATTATTGTTCAAGAATGAATGAATTACTATGAACCTTCATCTGTAAATGGGAATGATAAGAACTATCTACCCTATATAGGCAGAAGTGAGATAACGTATATGGAAGAGCCACCAGATACACCATAAATGTCAAGAGGTCCATGTGAGTTACTGGTAGTATTGCGATGCTATAGGTTTTAGCTGTATTGTGTTTAGCTCTTCCCATAATTTCCCTCTGACAAGGAATGCATCTAGGTTATTGCCAGTAACATTGACTGACAGTATCCTGCCTAGAATTCAAGACTCCTAAAGTTTAAAGAAACCTCACACACATTCTTCTCCCCCGACGTTATAGATTAGGGAGGGGCCCAGAGAGGATGATTTTCCTGCCTGGCATCATGCAGGAAATCTGGCTAAGCCAGGGCTGGGTCCCGGGTCCCCCGATTCTGTCTCTCTCGGCTCAATGCGTCACGTCTTCATTCCCACTGGAGAAGCTGTGGAGTATTTAATTAACTACAGTCTGAGACGCGATCTGTGTCAGAGCTCATTACTGTGGTGGGGCTGGTGGGTGTTCTCCAGTGCTGCACCCCGTTGTAGTTCAGCAACCCCAATTATCTCTAATACTGAAGACAGCCCAGCCGGGCAGGCTTCCCCAAGGGCCACTTGAGGGAGGCGCCTGAATTCCCCTAAGGCCACTCAAATGCGCTCTTCCCCGCCTCAGTGTGACCCACTGTCCTGCCACTGAGCTCCCTGCTGATGCTGAACAGAAGCCCTAAGAGATCGAGAAGCATTTCCCACTTAAGAGCCACAAGATCATTTTGTTCGGCACTAAGTTAGGCTCCGGCTGATCTCCCTGAAGGCTGAACTGCCCAAGGATCCCACCAGAATCAGGAATAAATCCGTCCCCTGAACTAGACCCTGTTTTTATTCTTTTAATGTTAATATCAGAAAAGTCAAAAGAAGGCTGGTGAACTGGTCCAGGTTAAAGGAAATGAAAGAGACATAACAACCAAATACGATGCAGAATCCCTGATTGGATCTTGGTTTGAGGAAAAAATAGCTATAAAAGCAATTTGGAAACAGACAATAACAAGGATTGACAAGGATATGGAGAAGTGGGAATCCTCAGACATTGCTGGTAGGTCTGGAAAATGGTGCAGCCACTTGGGAAAACAGTCTGGCGTCTTTCAAAAGGCTGAGCATAGAGTTACCGTATGACCCAGCAGTTCTACTCCTAGGAACATACTCATGAGAAATGGAAACTATGGCCACATAAAATCTTGTACATGAATTTTTCATAGCAGCATTATTCACAGTAGACAAAAGGTGGGAACAACTCAAATGTCTACTTGTAATATGAATGGATCTACAGAATGTGGTCCATACATGCTCTGGAATATTATTCGGCTGTGAAAATGAATGAAGTACTGGTACACACAACAGCATGGATACACCTTGAAAACATTATACTAAGTGAAAGAAGCCAGACACCAAAGGCCACATATTGTATGATGCTATTGATATGAAATGCCCAGAATAGGCAAATGCATGGAGACAAAGTAGATTAGTGGTTTCTAAGGGCTGGAGGGAGGGAGAAACAGGGAGTGAATGTCTTAGTCCATTCAGGCTGCTATAAGAAAATGCCATAAACTGAGTAGCTTATAAACAACAGAAATTTATTTCTCTCATTTCTGGAAGCTGGGGAAGTCCAAGACCAAGGTGTCTGATGAGGGTCTACTTTCTGGTTCGTAGATGGTATCTTCTTGCTGTGTCCTCGTATGGTGAGAGGGGTGGAAGGGGTGAGGGATCTCTCTGGGGTCTGTTTTCTAAAGGCATTATTCCAAGTCCTCATGACCTAATCACCTCCCAAAGGCCCTACCTCCTAATACCATTACCTTGGGGGTTAGAATTTCAATATATGAATCCTGGGAGGGCAGAAGGGGACACATTCAGACCATGACACTGATAATGGGTACAGAGTTTCTTTTTAGGATGATAAAAATAGTCTAGAATTAGATAGTGGTGTTGCTTATACCACTTTATGAGAATACTAAAAACCACTGAATTGTACTTTTGTACAAAATTGTAAATTTTGTGTCATGTGAATTATATGTCAATTAAAAAATAAATAAAAAGTAATTTGAGGAACAATGGGGACATTTGAATATGAAGTGTATATTAGATAATAGTTTTTATCAGTGTGGTAATAGAATTGTGGTTACATAGGAGAATGTTCTTTGCTTAAGAGCTGCATGCTGAACCACTCAGTGACATCTACCATGTACTTTCACGTGATTTCAGCAAAAGTGTACAGATAGGTAGAGAGCAAATATGGTAAAATATTAACAATTAGTAAAGCTGAGTGAAGGGTATACTGGTGTTCTTTTTACTATTCTTACAACTTTTCTGTTGAAATTGTTCCAAACAGTAGGCTGGTACATAGTATTTCTCCAAGGCAATGAGGTGGAATTTTTAGAATACCGAGGGACAGAGATAAGTCACAGGGCTTTTGGCTGTCTGCCTTAACCCTTTGGTCTCTGTCCAAGACAAGGATAAACGAACACTTGTTTCAGCCTTCCTCGGATGAAATCAGTCCCATTTCTGAGCAGTACAGACCCCCACTCAGCTGTTCTTAGGGAGTGCCTGAAACCTACAGCCCAATACTACGGGCTCCCGAAGACTGTCAAAGAGGGGGCTTTCATGTGACCTCCAGCAGGCCAGAAATGATGCCAACAAGACCACCAGTCATAGCTCCCTTCCTGACCTTGTTCCAGGAGGGGCGGCAGAAAAGACCAGACGTTCTTTCTGATTCTCTAAGGGAAACACTAAAGTAGCCGGGAAGTGTAATTTCTGGATGGAAAGATTTGTCAATGAATTTTCTACACCTTAGATGTTCTCCTCTGGTTGCAATATTTATATTTTGGGAAGGAGTGTACAGAGCCTTGTGGTAACTTGTGAATACTGTAGTTTCCTGTTGCCTTCCCCCAAATATGAGAACAGTAGGCAAGGTGTCAGGTGGTCTTTAGACTCAAGATGGAGAATGTAGCCAAATCCTTTCCAGAACAAATGGTAAAACCAATAATCAAGAACATTAGACCCAGAAGGGGCATTAAAGCTTCTTCATTTTCCCAGTGTTGACAAGGCCTTTCACAAGAGAAACCCACTGATTTCATACCTTGTGCCCACCTAAGAAATAGAGTTGGGAGCATTTGCAAAACCCTTAAAACCAACAACTGCTTTTACAGTGTGCAGGCTGAGTTTTCAATGTGCAGATTTGCTATGAATTTATAGAGTGTTTTGATTCTAAATTCACAATGTGCATCTTTAATGGCGCCAAGTTTGGATAATTTCATGCTGTTTATATCCTAGCAGCAATGGTTTATGCATATTTCCCAAGTTATTACCCTCCTAGGAGAAGAGTGAACAGCCTCCTTTTATAAAAGACAGTCCCATATGTCCTGGTTTAGTACGTCTCTCTTCAGAGATGATTTTGCATTGAGATGTCAGGAAAGCATGACAGCTGCACGAGGTACCTATCCCAGTTTGCAAGCAGGTGGGTTTTTGGGTTTCTGGACCCTCTTACTCAGCTCCCAGATGGCCTTGCATTTAAAAATCACCAATTAAGCACTTTGCAGTCACCTAGAGTTTTTCTATTGAGACATTTTTTCAATCTCATCTGAAAAAAAAAAATGTTGCCTACCTCCCTCCACTCCCAGCAGCAAATAAATTTATTAACATGCAGTGAGAACTTTAAAAAAAATGATCTAGGAACTTTCTGGGAGTCCAGCCTGAGGAGATAATCAGAAATGTGAGATGTATATGATGTTTATTAAAACTTAAAAAAATGTTTTTATTGTGGCAAAATATACATAACGTGAAAAATTTTTTAATAGTGGGAAACTGGAAGCTATTAAACATCCAACACTAGGAAATATGATACATCTGTGTATCAGAATATAATGTGCTCTGAAAATACTTTTGAAGAATTTTAATAACAGGAAATTTCTCTTGACACATGATGAGTGAAGAAAGCAGGTTTCCAGACCTCCAAGTAGATCTTCAGATTTTGGATTTCAGACACTTGCATTGAAACAAGATAAAAGGAGAACTACAGAATTATTAACAGTGATGATTATTGGATGGTAGGATTATGGAGGATTTCTTTAATTAAATTTTTTTTATTTTGATTTAATTGTAGATTTCACATGCAGTTGTAAACAAAAAAATTGCAGGGAAATCCTTTACCCAGTTCCCTATAGAGTATTTTAATCTTCTCCTTTATGCTTTTCTCTTTTCCAAATCATCTACGGTCAGGAAAAATAAAAGGGCTATAGTTTTAAAAAAATAAAAAAAATAAAATATCTATCCTCTGGAGAACATTGCTCCAAATTGCAGTCGAGCCCATTTTTGCCTGTACACCCACAGCCCGTTGTCTGGCCTTTTGGTCCACTGTCGATCATAGCTCCTGCTGCTAATAGTGAAGCTCGCTGGATCCATGCCGGTGTGCAGTCTTTCATACAGTGAGTTTGTATTGCATGAACACTGCACACCTTCCAAAAACATCAGGTTTATCAAACTATTGAGAGAAGAGAGGAAAAGAAACACATTTTTTTATTAAAATAAAATTAAAAGAAAACGTCCAAATTATGGAGTGGAAAGTAAGATTTGAGATACGAGATGAATATTTAAGGTAGCTGTGGCTATTTTGGGTCAAAAGCCTCACAGATGCTCCTGCTCTCAGCGTGGCATGTCCTCTGGGGAATGTAGAGGGGGTGGAAGATGGCAGGAAGTTTGAGAAGCACTGCCAGTCGATGTCCGAGAAATGCTTCTTAAATTGAATTAGGTGGCCTCCTTCTTCAGGTGTTTTCTTGTCCCTGCCCAGCAGGATGTCAGAGAACACGCAGCACTGTAGGAAATCACTGGAGGAGAGGATGACTGGAGTCCCTCTCCATTTAACAACAACAAAGAATTGTTTAGGTTTTCCCTCTCTGCCGTAGGGCCTGTGTCTTGCCAGGGTCCCTGGCTCAATGCTTGGCCCCGGCATTGACCTCTGTGTGAGCCCGGCAGGTTGTCTCATCTCTGGGTCACCTCTTCCTTGCCGGCAGAATGAGGTGTTCAGACCAGAGCATCGCTAAGAGCCCTCTAACTCTAAGATGCCAAGGTTCAGTCAGCCCGAAGCATGTGCTTTTCCCAGATTTCCTCAACTCCCTGCACCTCATTGAAAGCGCACAATGAACTTGCCAGAATTTGAGCATCCTTAGAAGTCAGTCTTTGCTGATTTGGGTATTTTTCTGCCTCCTTGGTGAACCTTGATGTTAACACTTCTCTTTTGTCATTAAAAAAAAAGACTCAAGAGAAAGAAGGTTGTAGAAACTGATTAACAGGATACTCCCTCTTTTTTCCTTCCCCTAAAGATTATCTTGGGGATGTCAAAAGCAATTTTTATAGGCAGGTTGGTCTTTTACAAGAGATGTGTTTACAAAGCATGAAATTAACATTTTTGCACAGAGCCAAATAATTGCTTATAACATGGTGACTTTAGTAGCAGGTTTGCAGCTTGAGCAGTTATTAGCAAGGTCAGATGGTATGTGGAGTGATGCAATTAGCAGACTCCATCACCAAAACAAAGTTAGCCAAGCACTTGGTGAGGGAGCAAGTCCCTTCCCCTGAGGAGTTTGCCCATGACATCATTCCAGATGTTGGGAGAACCATAGTCCATTGACACTTTGGTTCACTTAACACCACAGTGTCACAGCGTCACCCGACACCTGAAGCTTCAGATTCCAGCAAGCCCAGCGTGCAAGGTTATACCCCCAGGTCTGGCTATACAGATTCACCAAACAATGTCTAAGTATTTCACTCCTTACAAGAGAGATAGCTTCACTGTCAGGCCCTCACCCAGGGTAAACGTCACATTAGAATTAAGGAGCACCAAAGGACAACGTATGAGGGGAAGAGGCAATGGAGCAGGCAAGTTTGGGCAAATAGCTTGCACATTTCGGTAGCAATTTAGGATATGCTTAAGTTCATAAAGGCAGAAAAAAAATATTAAATTCCATTCAGGGAAATCTATTCAAGGAAAGATGTTGATGTGTAACTTTGCACTTGCGTTCTTATTGGTAATGTTAGGCGGTATAGCAGATCAGCTCTGAAATATCAGTGTCATAACACCACAGATTTATTTCTCACCCAGTAAAGCTCAAATTGCACTCAGCCCTAGGTCTCAAGAGCACCCCAGAAGGGAGAGGGAAGAGGAGGAGGAGTTGGAATTCTCAAGAGGTTTCCAGAGAACTTACTAAAATTCATTTTGGAAAATATGAAGAAACTGAGATGCCATAACCTCTTTGTGGCTCAGATCCAGGTGTGTAGAAGAGGCAAAGAAAACTCTCCTTTCCTCTGTGCTCACCCCTCTAGAACAAAAGGAGCAAATAAATGCTCCTCTACTGCCTGGCTGGGGGTCAAGTTTTGCAGAGTAAAGAGCTGAAAGCATCAGAGGCAGGCAAACTTAGGTTCAAGTCCTGGCTTTACCACTTGCTACATCTGTGGCCTTGGGTATGTTACTTAACACTTGTAAAATCTTAGCCACTGTCTGCAACCTTGGGGATAATATTAATACTTACACCCACCTTACAGGGTTGTTTTGAGGATAGAATAAGATAATGCACTGAGAAGGAATTATTCGAGGGACCAGCACATATTATGCCCCATTTATCCATTCATTCAGTTTATTTTGCTAACATTTATTGAGCACCTCCATGTGTCTGGTATGGTGCTAGATGTCAGCAAGCCAGGTGTGACAGTGTGCCAAAACAGATGCTGCCCTTCTGGAGCTTACAGTCCAGGCGTGGATATGCATTCATTAAATAATCACTCTAAATAAAAGTCTACTTAGTGCTCAGAGGGAAGGACCATACCGTGTTTGCCAGAAGCTTAGACTAGAAGGTCAGGGAAGACTTCGCAGAGCATCTAAGCTGAAATGTGAAATGAATCTGGTAGAGTGGGAACAGGGTATGACAAGTGTTTGAGGCAGAGGAAGTTGTGTGTGCAAAGGCCCTGTGGTAGGAGAAAGTGAGGTGCATTTGAGTCACTTCTAAAAGTGACTGGAGTTCTGAGACCAAGGGAGGTATGGCATAGGATAGGCTGGAGATGGGGGCAGAGGCCAGGCCCTGTAGAACCTTCTAAGCCTGTGAAGGAGTTTGGTTTCGTCTTAAGAGCAATGGTAAACCGTTGAAGGATTTTAAACAGGGACTTAAAAATTATTAAGCCTAATAAATATTAGCTATGATTGTTCCTTTCTGGGAATTTTTGTACTACATCCCAACGTTATTGACTCTCTATTGGATTTTGTGAATACATACTTTTAAACACACACACACACACACACAAAACCCCTACTCATCCATTTGGTGTTCTGAAAGCAGAATCGGTAACATATGAGAACCACTTGGTCCTTCTATTATGATGTGCTCCCTCCTGCATGTGGTATCAGAAGGATGCTAAAAGCATCCTGGATCCAGGACAGAAAGGTGAGTATCAGAACCGGAGCAGGGCCCAGCTGGACATGGCTGGCTCCCGGTGGGGGTCAGGTAATCCCCACTTTTAGGACATCTGTGTCTCATCCATGTGTGACTACCCTTGATAAACCCGCGTCAGCTCTCTGGTTCAAAACTGGAGTTCCCAGAAACTCTGCTGCCTGACAAAAGCTGATACTTTACATCTTTCAGCCTTTCCCCATGCACCTCTCTGTTTCCTGCAGTGATCCCTGAAGTCGGAACAGTGCCGTAGGCATTCCTCGTACTTACTGGCTCTAGCGCTAATTAGACTCTATGTTGTCTAATTGTGTGACTGGATACGCAGTTATACAGTTCACCAAACTTAGCATCATTCTGTATAAGAGCAAGGGCAGGGCCGGGCTGGGGGTGGGCTGGGCCCACAGAGTCCACAGGCAGGACAAGAAGCAGGCAGGCTTCTTGCGGAGTGATTTCCGCATCCTCAGATGAGCAGCACGAGACCGCTGGTTTCCCAGGTGACCCAGTTCAGAGGCTGGTGACGACCACTTCCACGTGTGTGGCCCTTCATGGTCCCAAAATGCTTTCCCTATCCACGTTCTCCTTTGGTCCTCCCGTAAGCTGGAGGAAGTAGCCCGGCCAGCTCTTATCCTCCCCGTTCTTCAGATGAAGAAACTGAGGCCTGCTCATGGAGTGCCACACTCCGGGTCACCAGTGAGATCAGAACTCCTGGGACACTGAGTGGCTGGTCAGGATTAACCTGCTGGGAGCAGCTTGTGTGGCTCACTCACAATGGCTTAAAAAAAAAAAAAAAAAGATAAGGTGGACAAGTGACCAAGTGACATGACTGAAGAAACAAAAGCCTGGACAGGTATTTGAACCCCGTAAGCGGGGCTGTGGCTGCGTGCCGAGCTGGCGCTGCTCAGGGTCAGGGCTTAGCACTGGAGTCGTTGCTTCTTCAGACGACTTTGTGGCGTTCAAGCTTTCCAAGTCCGGGGTGGGGTGGGGTCTCTCTGTCAGTCAGTCTTATTATGTGACCATTTCTATCAGTGAGGAAGCTGAAGTTAACGTGTCTATAAATTTTGTGTCCTTCAAGCCCTGACATAGAAATATTGCAGACAGTGACCCAGTGAGCGCCACATGTCCGGTCATCTGTGACTCGTTCAGGAAGCTGAAACGCACACCAAGAGGGGCAGTGGTGCGGGGTCCACGCTGAGGTCCGGGTCAGCCAGCAGAGCGTGTTTCCTGGAAAACAGGCCCCTGCAGTGTGGAGACGAGAGGTTTCGCCCCTCCTCTGCCTCCCTCCTGCCGGATTTTTAAAAGCATCAAAAATGAAACGGGGCCCTTTGCGGATGAGACAGCTGTTTGTTCAGGTTTCACACCTTCCTTATGAACAGCCCGAATAATGCAACTTATGATTATGCTTTGCCTGGCAGCGTGTTTTTGCCTTCGGAGTGATGGTTGAAATGTCTTGGCAAGTAAACGCCAGTGAGAACAAGCCTCTCCTTCCCCGCCCTGGTGCAGGTGGCCCCTCGGCGGTGGTCAGCCCACCCGCCCCCGCCTCCAGGGCTGCCTCCCTGGGGTACTTAAGTCATTTCACCAAGAAGTGCTCCCCAACTTCCTCGCTCACCCCCGGGGCAGGGGGAGGGCTGAGCAACCCCTCCAGAGGGAGCCACGCCAATCTGATTAATTAAGGTAAATAGGGGAGTGATCGGCAGCAGCTTAAACTCCAGTCAGGTAACCTAGGCAACGGCAGGGAGTCTGTACCACTGCTGACGAGTAATGAGGGATTAATTTCTTCCCAGGTCTACGGCCTTCTCTTAGGCTGAGTCCACTTCAAGAGCCTCGAGAAGGAGCTGGGCTCTTGGGTGACGGGGGGAGGGGAAGTGGTAAGAGCCAGCGGGGTTACTTCTGGGTGTTCTGTCCCTTCAGGAACACCATGTGGACGGTGTAATGGGCAGACGTGACATCCTAGGCCTGGGGGTCAAGGACAGCTCACCAGCCTTAGGAACTGGAGCAGATGCCTCCTGAACCTCAGGTTAGCCAGCGCCATGTTCCTATCCCGGCCCCCACTTCCATGTCAGTTTCCTCATCTGTGAAATAGGATGATCATAACAGTGGCTTCTAGGCTTGTGGTGAGAATAAGAACTGGAAATTGCCTGGCATACGGGAAGCCCAGTAAATGTTAGACTTTTGGGTCTTCTCTAGGGAAGAAGGAGGCTCCAGGGGCTCTGTCTTCTTGTGTACGCTTTGCTACCAGGCAGGAAATGGGCTCCGCCCGGGGATGGATCCACAGTTTCTGGCCGTTAGGAAAAGGAGCTGCAAATGGGGAGTGCCAGGGCTTTGGCTGAGGCACAGGAGGCTGGCAGAAGGCTGGAGGGTTGCGGGGGGACAAGGGGCCTGAAGGCCAGGAGAGCAGTAGAGAGGCCAGCACTGGATCCCAAGGGAACCGAAGCTGTTGGAGGACGATCTCCTGAGGCCACGTCTGTGGCGGTGTTGCCCCTTGCAGTAATTTGGTTCAAGCCTGAGTTCCTGTCCAGTGGCCCAGACCACTTGCTGAGCATGCAGTTTTACAGCTGCTGTTCCTGGCTTCCACACTGGCCAGTGCTGAAAACCTGATTCTCATTGTTTCTCCACCATATGGAACAAAGACCATGGGGAAATAGGGTCATGAGAAAAAGACGTGAAATCTTCCTGTTCAGTGAGCGAGGCCAACAGATGCATAATGTATGGTCTCTGATGCTGCAAGTGGATTGGGGAGAGAGTTTGCAATCTGTGGAAATGCCTGAGACTTTTGCAAGTTACAAAAGGAGAGCGAAATGCCAGGAACAAAATGTCCAGTACATAGCCCTGGGCCTGGCTGAATAATCTCAAGACAAGCCAACCTCTGGGGCTCAGTTTCTTTATTAAAAATTCTGGAAGGGACTCACAAGAGGTTGTTAATCGTGGTTATCTCTAGGCAGTGGGAGTTGGGAATGGGGAGAGATTTTTATTTTTCACTGTGTACCTTTTTGACTGTTTGAATCTTTCACCATATGCCTTTATTATTTTTATAATTGCAAATCAAATTATAGGGTTTGGCTTTTTAAAAACTCAGTGAAGGGGTTGGATTAGATCATTGGTTTTCAAACTTGTTTTTTTAGGCAGTGGAACACTTTTCACATAATCTTACTTGAAAGCCTAATTAATGTATAACAAAGAAGAAATCAGAGCTCTTCTTGCTGGGCTCCCCCTCCAACTCCCAGTTGCGGCATCTCCAAGGGATCCATTGAACATGGTTTGAAAATAACAGGTTTAAATGATTTCTCTCGGGCCCCTTTTACCTCTTCAATTCTATGCTTCCCTTCTGTTTAGCAAAGGAAGCTGGGGCATTCTAGCCCCGTGGCACAAGCTACCACTTGCAGTGCAGTAGCTGGAGACACACCCTGACCCTTTAGGGTATCGGCAGTAGGGAAGGATGAGCTATGCACAGGCTGAGTGTCACTTAGGCTCTGGGGAACAGGAAACGGGCCATCCTTGAATTGCTTCTCCTGGGTTGAAATGAAATGTTAAAAGGTAGATTTTGCAACCATTCCAGGTAAAACTGAACCTGGGGCTTTGCTAGGATGCTAAAGGGACCATGAAATGGCATATGAGGTGGTAGAAAACCCACTCCCTTTGTAAAAATATGCTTATGAACACAGCCCTGCTGCTTACTTACACACTATGATCTTGGCAAGTTACTTAACTTCTCAGAGTCTGTAAAAAGGGGAAATACTAGTGCCTACTTCCCAGGGCTGTTGAAAAGATTAAATGAGATTGTAGACCTAAGTGCTTGGCATAGTGCCTTGCTCATAGTAGGAGCTCAGTAAACGTTGGTAATCTTCATCATCATCAATTCTTTGTGGAATCTGTAACCTCTCAGGATTTCATTTTCCTTACCTGCAAATTAGAGGTATTCAGCCAGCTCAGGAATTGCAAATTGGTGGCTTGCTAGACAAAATCTAGCCTGCAAATACGTTTGCTTATCCAGTGTAATATATTAAAAATAAAGAAATAGCCCCTAGAAATCTGAATTTTTCAGCTTTCCTTTAAAAAATAAACATCTAGCTCCCTTGTTCCTCACTGGGCCACGTTTGGCTGGAGCTGGGGTAGCAGCTGCCCCCTCTCATGGGCCTGCGGGTACTTGCCTTTTCACCAGCCCCTCTCTCTCCATATTGCCTTATACCTGGCCAACTCCCCTGCACACACAGGCAGTTGGGTTTGCAAAGTCCAGATTGGAAAGTTTCAGGAATTCTGTGCCCTTACCCTGTTTCTGCCACGAGCTTATTCCGTGACCCTGAATGTATCCTTTCACCTCCCTGGACTATCACATCACCATCTAGAACATGAGTGAGTTGAGATTCTAGCCTCAGCTTTCCTTGGGTCTTCTATTCAGTCCATAAACATTTATCAAGTCTCTCCTATTTCCAGGAATTCTCAGAGGCACTTGGGAGGCTGAAGAGATGAATAAGAATGGGTCTGGCCCAGAGATGTTACCTCTCAAAGTGTAGTCTGCAGACTGGCACCAGTTCACAATGAGCTAGATATGGGAATTGAGGATAAGCATTCAGAAACTTCTGTAGCAATTTTGCCCTGACAGCCGGGTGTGTGCTCAGTAGGCTTGTCTTGCTGAGTAGCTATAGATCAGTTCCCATGCTGTCAAGCTCATTGGGTGAATTACACATGGTATGAGCTGCATACTTGTTCCAGTTACTATTGGTGCTTGACAAATTGCCCCAAAACTTAGTGGCTTAAAACCACAGTCATGTATTTGCTCACAAATCTACAATTTGAGCAGGACTTTGCAAAGCAGTTTACCTCTACTGCACACAATGCCTGCCAGGGTGGGTCAGCAGGGGCGAGAGGATCCCCTTCCAAGGTGGCTCATTCCCATGACTGGCAAAATGGTGCTGGCTGTCAGGTCCTTTCCATGTTGACCTCTCCCCAGAGGAGCTTCTCCCTAGCATGGTAGCTGGGTTGCAGGAATGGGTGTTGCAAGAGAACAAGGAAGAAGTGCATGGCATTGATATAATGTAGTCTCGGAAGCCATGTTGCATCTCTCCTGCCGAACTCTGTTGATTGAAGGATTCGCAAAGGTCTGGCCAAGTTCAAAGGGAGAGGACATAGATTCCACCTCTTGATGAGCTTGTAGAAATGTTCTAGAAGAACATGTGGGACAGAAGATTTTGTCGCAGCCAGCTTTAGATAATATAACCTGCCATACTATTGAGAGGTATATTAGTTTTCTGTTGCCGTGTAACAAGTTACCACAAATTTAGTGGCTTAAAACGATACACATTTATTAGCTCAAGGGTTTTATAGGTCATGAATCCAAGAAGACTCAGCTGGATTCCCTGCTTAGGGTCTCACAATATCAAAATCAAGGTGTCAGCCAGGCTGAGCTCTTATCTGGAGGCTCTAGGGAAAATCCACTTCCAGATTCGTTCAGGTTGTTGGGAGAATTCAGTTCCTTGCAGGCTAGCATTGAGGTTCCTGATTTCTTGTGGCCAGGGGTTGCTCTCTGCTCCTAGAGACTATCCATACACAGCCTTCTTGATCTACAAAGCCAGCAGTCTACATTGAATTCTTTTCACTCTTTGAATCACTTTGACTTCCTCTTATACTGCCAGATGGAGAAAGCTCTGGGCTTTTTTTGTGTGTGTGATTAGGTTAAGTGGACCTAGGTAACCTCCCTTTTGCCATATAACATAATATAATCACAGGATATCTCATCATGCTCACAGGTCCCATCCACACTCAAAGGGGAGGGGATTATAAAAGGATGAAGATCACTGGAAGTGATTCCTAGAATTCTGCCTACCACAGATGGTTTGGTTCACACTGAATTGGAAATTAAAGTAAAGTGGTTCTTCGTCACAAGTAGTTTAAAAACACTAGTTTGGGGTCCAGTAGGAGGGAGTGACAAGTATACAAACAGCTGTAATTTAAGACCTTAAGTGCTAACTTCCAAAAAGAGAGGGCTAGAGAGAGTGCAGTGAGAGGTCAGTGGGAGGGGAGATGATTTTTTGTAAGTGGAGGGAGATACATATAGGGCATCTTGAGGATATGCTATTTGCACTAAGCCTTGGGAGACAGGTGTTTTGTTTGTTTTTTTCCAGCATATTATGGGGGTACATATATTGCCTTTGCCCCACCTGACTCAAAGCTTCAAGCCTGTCCATCCCCCAGATAGTGCGCACTGCAGCCATTAGGTGTAAATATACCCATCTCCTCCTCCCCCTCGCACCTGGCCAACATCCGATGAATATTACCACTATATGTGCACACAAGTATGGATCAGTTAATACCAACCTGATGGTGAGTACCTGTGGTGCTTGTTTTTCCATTCTTGTGATACTTCACTTAGTAGAATGGGCTCCAGCTCCATCTAACATAATACAAGGGGTGCTAGATCACCATTGTTTTTTGTGGCTGAGTAGAACTCCATGGTATACATATACCACATTTTATTAATCCACCCATGTATTGATGGGCACTTGGGTTGTTTCCACATCTTTGCAATTGTGAATTGTGCTGCTGTAAACATTCTAATGCAGATGTCTTTTTTATAGAATGTCTTTTTTTCCTTTGGGTAGATGCCTAGTGATGGGATTGCTGGATCAAATGGTAGTTCTACTTGTATCTCTTTGAGGTATCTCCATATTACTTTCCCCAGAGGTTGTACTAGTTTGCAGTCCCACCAGCAGTGTATGAGTGTTCCTATCTCTCCGCATCCATGCCAGTGTTTATTGTTTTGGAACTTTTTGATAAAGGCCATTCTCACTGGAGTTAAGTGATAGCTCATTGTGGTTTTGACTTGCAGTTCCCTGATGATTAGAGATGTTGAGCATTTTTTCATATGTTTGTTGGCCATACTTCTGTCTTCTTTTGAAAAGTTTCTGTTCATGTCCTTTGCCCACTTTTTGATAGGGTTGTTTGATTTTTTTCTTGCTGATTTTCCTGAGTTCTATATAGATTCTAGTTATCAGCCCTTTATCGAATGTATGGCATGCAAATAATTTCTCCCATTCTGTAGGTTGTCTGTTTGCTCTCGTGAGTTTCCTTGGCTCTGCAGAACCTTTTTGATTTGATCAGGTCCCATTTATTTATTTTTGTTGTTGCTGTGATTGCCTTTGGGGCCTTCTTCATAAATTCTTTGCCTAGGCCAATGTCTATAAGAGTTTTCCCAACATTTTCTTCTAGAATTCTTATAGTTGCATGCCTTAGGTTCAAGTCTGTTATTCACCATGAGTTGATTTTTGTGAGAGGTGAAAGGTGCCGATCCTGTTTCAGTCTTCTACGTGTGGCTAAAGGGAGACAGGCGTTATTTGAATTATAAAACTGAGGTGGGAGGATAGGATTCCAACAGTTCTATTTCTATTTTGGCACCTTAGGATGCAAACACAGAATGGAACTGCATCCTCTAAAAGGTCATTTTTTCTCTTCTTTCTTACCATAAACAGTGCTGTGTAACAAACTACCCCAAAGCTTTGTGACCTCAGACAACAACCACATATTAATGCTTACAGAACTACACACCAGTTGGGTGGTTTCTATGGCCTTGACTGTGCTTACTCAGGTGTGTCTGGTCAGCCAGGGCCGGACTGGGAGACTCTGCTGGTCTTGGCCGGGCTCTCTTGTATCTCTGGGGCTTGGCTGTCTGTCAGCTGCTCTAGGATGGCCTTGGTTCTTCCCTATATGTCTTATCTTCTAATTGCCTCTCATCCTTCTAGCACACTAGGCTAGGCTTGTTCCATAGAGGAGGCAGAGGAACAAACAACATGGGTGAAAGAATGCAAGTCTCTTGATGCTTGGACTCAAACTAGCACACTGTCACTTCTCCCTCATTCTTTTGGTTGAAGCAAGTCACAAAGCCAGGCAGCCCAGCTTCAAAAGGTGGGGAAACAGACTCTAATCTTCATGGAAAGAGCTGTGCAGGCCCATTGCAAAGGGCCTGGACGTGGGGAGGGATGGACAACTGGGGCCACTTTTCCAATCAGTCTGCCACAGTCATCGTGAGAAGTCTTCCTGAACTCTTTAGAATAAAAGAACTTCAAATGCATTGTTTCTTAAGCTAAGCCAAGGTTTTGGAGAAATTGCATGTGAGATACCATTTGAGAAATGTAAAGTGATCCAGTAACCAGAGTTGTAAGAAGCCAGGCTTATAAAACAGTCTGCAATCTTCTTTCTGAGCAGAAGACAAAAGAGGACTATTTCAGGGCAACCTTATTACCTTTGCTTGTGTGGTTCCTCCACCAGCCCGTAGTATACTCACCCTTCATCACACAGCTCCAGTGTCCTGCAGAACCATTCCCAGAACTGTTCTTCTGGGAGGAGAATTTGTGGTTCTTCTCCTAGGTCCCAGAAGCAATTTTTAAATGAAATGATCTCAAATATGGCCTGTACCATAGACATAAACCATTTTCTTTTCTGATAGTCACTGAAGTATCTAACCTAAGGCCAACAAATAGTAGTTGCACAATTAACATACATTAAATAAACGGGTAGATGGATGAAGGGGTGGGTACGTTGACAGATGGATGACAGATGCCTCAGAAGTCGATCCAAACTTTCCTTTAGAAAATGTTATATTATCATAAACTGAATTTCCCTCCTTCCAAGTTAGTGTGTCGGCTTGAAATCTTTGTGTAATTTCATATCAACATGCTTTTTATAAAAACAAAACAAAACTGGATTGCATGTTGCTGAAGGGAGGAATCCTGTTTTGTTTTCCCTCATCAACCCTATCCTTATAAGCTTCCAAAAAGGTTCATGATGTATCCCCTAGGATGTTAATCATTCTTTAGGGGGCAGGGGTAGATGGGGGGGAACTTCTAGTCAAATAAACTTGTGCAATGCTGGATTAAACAAAGTTAGCTTTCTTTTCTGTGAGACTCATAGAGCCTTTAATATACAATGCTAATATACATTGTGACTCACCAGAGGGCTTTAGAATATGTAAGGGTTGAAAACTGGAAGGACTGGCCTTTTTAGGGAGAAGGGGAGGAGAAAGGAGGTATACTTTCTTTTTTTATTGTGGTAAAATATGTATAACATAATAGTTGTCTTTTTAACCATTCGTAAGTGGACAAATCCATGGTATTAAATTTGTTCACAGTGTTATGTGACCATTATCACAATCTACACCCCAATTTTTTTATCATTCCCCACAGTAACAACTTCTTATAAACAATAGCTCCCCCTTTTCTCCTTCCTCCTGGGTAACCTCTTGTCTGTCTCTGTGAAGTTGACTATTCTAGGTACCTCATGTAAGTGGAATCATATGATATATGTCCTACTATGTCAAGCTTATTTACTATGCATAATGTTTTCAAGGTCCATCCGTGTTGTAGGATACATCAAAATTCCCTTCCTCTTTATGACTGCATAACATTCTATTGTCTGTTTATGCTTCATGTTTTTTCTACCTTCATCTATTCATGGACGCTTGAGTTGTTTCTGCTTCTTATCTGTTGTGAATAATGCTGCTAGGAACATTGGTATGCAAATGTCTGTTCGAGTCCCTGCTTTCAATTCTTTTAGATATATACCTAGGAGTGGGATTGCTGGGTCATATCATAGTTCTATGCTTAATCTTTTGAGAAACCACCAAAATTTTCCCCAGCAGCTGCACCATTTTGCATTCTTGCTAGCAATGCACAAGCATATTCCAGTTTCTCTGCCCTCATCCTCACCAACACTTGTAATTTTCCATTTTTTAAATTTAAATTCCACTTTTTTAGCTATGCTGGTAGGTGTAAAATGGTATTTCATGGTGGTTTTGATTTGCATTGTGTATAGTGTAAGGTAAGAGTTGAGGTTTATTTTTTGGCTTATGGTTAGCTAATCGTTTGGGCACTCTCTGTTGAAAAGATTATCCTTTACCTATTGAGTTTTCTTAGAACCTTTGCTCAAAATCGCCTGACTGCATATGTGTGTAGAATTCCTGCCCCACTGACCACATGTCTGTCCTTACTCTAGTACCACACTGTCTTAGTCACTGTAACGCAGAATTGCCTCAAAATTAGGATGCATAAGTCCTCCGACTTTGTTTCACTTAAAAAAAAATTATTTTGGCTATTTTCTAGGTTCTTTGCATGTCAACTTCTATAAAGATTGCATTGAGTCTATAGATCAATTTTGAGAGGACTGACATTTTAACAATATGGAGTCTTCTGACCCATAAACATGGTATTTATCTCTCTATTTATTTAGATCTTTGATTTCTCTATCAATGTTTTGTAGTTTTCAGTGTATAGGTCTTACACATTTTCTTAAATTCATCTCTGGAGTGTTTAATATTTTTGACACCATTGTAAATGGTATTTTTATTTCAGTTTCCAATGTTTCATTGCTAGTATTTAGAAGTAAAATTAAGTTTTGTGTGTCAACCTTGTTTCCTATGACATTGCTAAACTCACTAGTTCTACTAGCTTTTTTGTAGATTCTTTAGCATTTCTTACATAGATAATCATGTCATGGGCAGATATTATTTTGATTACCATTCTACAGTCAAAGAATGGAGACCTAGACAAGGGGACCTGCCTAAGGTCCTACTCTTCATAGATGCAGAACCAGGAGTCTGAAACCTGGGTCTTCTGAGTCCTCCTTAAGCATCCTCTCCCCCACACCAAGCTGCTTCCCAGTCTTTCAGACCTCAAGAGAAGAAGCTCATATCAGTTAAGATTAGATTTGAATGACTCCAACAAGATAGAAGTTTATTTTTCTCTTGCTTCAAAGTCTGGATGTTTGCAGTCCAGGTCTGGTATAACAGTTCTGCTCCATAAAGTCCTCAAGAACCTATACTGCTTCCTGCTAATGGCTTCAGCCATCCCTAGAGCATGGACCTCCACCTCCTGGTCCCTTATGGTGACATTTACATTCCAGGCATTGAGACAGAGGAAGGGATGAAAAAGAGGGGCAAAGGGGCACATTAGTGACTTTTTTCCGGGTAGGTTTCATGAAGCTGTGTCTTAGTCCATTTTGTGTTGCTCTAACAGAACACCAGAGACTGGATAATTTATAAAGAAAAGAAATATATTTGGTCACAGTTTGGGAGGCTGGGAAGTTCAAGATCTAGGAGCCGACATGAGGTGAGGGCTTTCTTGCTGCATTATAACATGGCGGGAGGTGTCATATGCATGAGAGAGAGGGCTGGGGACCAAGCTCATCCTTTACAAGGACCCCACTCTCACAATAATGAACCCACTCCTGAGATAATAGCGTTAATCCATTCACGAGGGCAGAGCTTAAATGCCCTGGTGACTTAAGTGCCTCTTAAAGGTTCCACCTCCCAACATTGTTGCACTGGGGACTAAGTTTCCAACACATGAGCTTTGGGGGACACATCCAAACCACGGCAGGCTGCCACACAACTCCTCTACTCGCGTCTTGGTCAGAATGTAGGGAGGCCACACCTAGCTGTAGGGATGTCAGGGAAGTATCATCTTTATTCTGAGCAGTCTTACTCCCTGCTAAAATTTTTATAACTGTGGAAGGAAAGGAGAACAGCTCCTAAGGGACAGATAGCAATTTCTGCCACATACCTCCATCAGGAATTCAGAAAGGAAACGGTGTGCAAATGAAAGAAGGAAGACGGTGGAAGAGTTCAAAGCCTGTTGTGTCTTTTAGAAATCATTTTAGGACCGGGTGAGCCAGCTCTCTTTAGAGCTTTTTAGCCTATTTAGTTGACCTGAGCCATTTAGTCGTAGGATAAAGTTAATCCTCCAAACCCCTTTGTGGCATCAAATCCTGTGACTATATTAGACATGTCTAATCCCTGGGTGACCTTTCCTTCATCTAGAAAAGATAAAACAAAAGGTGTCTCCACTCATTCATTCATTCCACAAAAATTGATCTCTCCTACCCTCGTGGAGCTCATGATTTAGGGAGAGATGGACAGTAATCGAATGATCACCCCAATGAATGAGAAAATCGTAAAGGAGCACTGAGGATGCCGTAAGGGCACACATCAGGGGCTGTTGTCTGGTCAGAGGGGTCAGGGAAGCTTGCCTGGGGCTTTGGATTCGTTCCTGTAGGAGTTGCTGCTTTCAGAGCAGCCTGGTGTATTCTAGGAAAACTACCCTGTGAGCTGTGCTGTGACTGCATCCCATGTGTCCTGCCTGGGGCACCATATGTCGAAGAAATCGTTATGTAAGAACAAGAATGCCAGAGCGAGAGGGAGGTAGGGGAGCCGAGGGGTGGGTGCTGCCAGGGAGGCTCAGAGCCCTTTGTGGCCTCCACCAAAGAGGAGAAGGGTTCAGAGCCTCAAAGACAGCAGATGGAGGAGGCGAGGGTCATCTTGGGCTCCTTCCTCGTGGGCTAGGAAGGAGCCCAAAGAGCTAATACCGGAAGGAATTTTCTAATAGCTGTAGCCATCTGTATGGAGGAAGGGAGTTTCCCATCCCTTAAGTGCCCAAGTCAATCTCAGTGACTTTCCACGTGCTGTCCAGGGGACCCTCCAAGGAGATGGCATCTTACTTCCCCTCGGCAGCTAGATTCTGGGACTCTATGGGATGTGGCACAAGAGAAGGTCCCAGCAGGTATGCATGAGGCGAGGACAGCACCAGAGGAGGGGGCCACCATTTGTCACATGCTGCTCCCCACCTTACTACCCCTCTGCCCCTCTTGGGGGGCCTTTGTAAGCAGTGAGCAACTAGCCAGCCAGCCTGAAGCGCTAAGATTGTGGAAATCCACCAGCGGATCATTGTCTACCAGGTATACTTGGGAATTCACTCCTGTAACTTAAGGTCCCATCCCCCGACCAATGCTAACTGACTGCCCCACTGGGGCACAGTGTTGAGAAAGAGCAAGCCTGGGATCTGCAAGGAAGCCTATTACAATAGGCTGGTGATGTCTGCCTTCACCCTAGTGCGATTGTGATGAAAAATAAGTAAATATAAAAATGCTTTGTAAAGTATAAAGTACTACCCAAATAATAACTAATAATGGTAGCTACCATTTTTAGTGCTTCCTAAACACCAAACGCTGCTAAGGGTTATACTTGCTATATTTAATCATTTAAATCTCACAATGACCTTTATCCTTTATGCTAGATACTATTAATTTCCCCCCATTTTATACTTGGGGAACCAAGGCTTGAGAAAAATAGTGCAACTTGCCCGAGGTTGCAGAGCTAACAAGCAGACCTGTGGCACAAGCCTAGGTCTTTCTGACTACGGAGCAACTCCCCTTATGCACTGTATTTTGCTGTCTTCAGAATGTAGGGGGTTATAATTACTACTGTTAATAGATAAACTACTCTGTTACTTGGTGGCTCATCCCCAAGGCCCCAACTTGGAGACTAATAGGATGTGTTTGCAGTCATTATTTAGTCCCTGAAGGGTTAGAACGTGCCTTCTACTGAGCTGGCAGTTCTGCTTGCTTTTCCCTTTACCCGCCCACAGCTGTGTGCAGAGCAGTACAATGGCCTGTGTTCTGCCCGCTCGCCAAGCCTCTGCGAGCACTTTCTAGAAGGTTTCCTGTGATTGATCACACATCAGCGAGACTCAGATTTTTGAGGACCCCTTGTGAATTGCCCTTTTGCTGCAGAAGTATGATTCACCTCAGCAAGTTTTCCTTTCTTGAGAACTGTGTTTCTATTACAGAACCTTTCTAGAACACAGAGATCTGGAAAGGAAGGGGCAGACGCGTGCAGTAGGTACCATTAGCTGTGATGATTACATTCATGTGGTGGTTGGCAGTTTGCAAACCACTTTCATGTTAATTTTACTCTCCAGGCCTCAGTTTTCTCATCTATAAAGTGGATATAATGACAATAATAATATAGTCAAGGCTCATCTCATGAAAGAGTTAGGCTATAATAAGCTCACCACTTATGGTGAAAATAACATAAAATCATAGTCACCCTTGACAATTGCCCGTGGAATATGAAGACAATCCACCTCTCAAAAGTCCAGTTGAGGCAATTTTTCCTCCAGCATGAAAACTGATTACTGTTTCTTTGGTTGAAGTAATCGCAGTGCCTTCTCAGGTGATGAAAATACTTACCTCCCAGGAGCAGGCTTGCGCGGCACCAGAGTGCGCACACTGCTAGGGGCTCGAGAGAATGAGGCCCCCAGGGATGTCAGGGGGTACAGGGCACACTGAGCATGAGGACAAGAGGATCACTGGCCTCCCTAGTTAGGATGTCTCTCTCCTTCTTTGTGTATTACTGAATTCCTGCAAGTGAAACAGACACGATTCAATCTCATTACAGTTGACTTTCTAATTTGCTTTTTATGGACAAATTAAAGTTTCTGTTGAAACTTGAAAGTAACGTGTGATGAAACAAACACCAGGCTAGGGGAGGGGAGAGCTGGGCTCCGATCCCGGCTGGGCTGCCCCTGCATCCGAGAGACCATGGGTATCCAGACTCTACAGACGAACTTCTCACCTGAGTGCCCAGGTTCTCAAACTGCACTTCTTGATTCAGATCCATAGGACCCTCATGACCCCATTTAAAAAAATCTGTGTGTGCCTATCCCCACTTCTGCCCTCCTAGCCCAGGCTAGCGCCGTCTCTGCCTGCACCCTTGTGGTAGCCTCCTCCCTGGCCTCCACCCTTCCTCTTGGCCTCCTGATCCCTTTGTCATTTGGCTGCAGGAGAACTTTCCAAATGCAACCTGCTATTGCCATCTTCTTATATAAAACACTTGCATTTCCAAATGCTCCCGGGGGAAAGACGAAACCCTTATCCCTGCCCACCTCCCACCCCCAGCAGACTTCCCCTCCTTCTCTGTGCACCACACACACACTGCTCTTTCAGTCCCTCCTACGTTGCATGTTTGTCCTGCTACAGGTCCTTGCTCTCGCCTCTGTCTGGAATGCTCTGTTCTCTTTCTACCGAGTTAACTCCTGATCCAGTTTCCTCACTGCATCAGATCTCTCCTGATCTGATCTGCAAGAAAGGGACTCTCTTTGTCCCATGTACCTCTCTTTTGTGCATCTGCCACTGTAGCTATTTTTATTTATTTGTGGTTCTGGATTAAGGTTCCCCCCACCATATACACTCCTATAAGCTCTACGAGGGCAGGGCCCTTGTCTTTCCCCCTCACCAGTGTATCCTCAGCACCTCCCCAGAGCCTGGCTTGTGCTTGTACTCATTGTACATCGAAGTGGATGGATGGATGGACAGACGGAGGGATGGGTGGATGGACGGCTGAGAGACGCAAATGAACCTTGTCAAATTATCAGACAGGGTGAGTTGTTTTTTTCCCCAGTGATAAAACATTTAGGTACTTACTCTGAAGAAACTGTCACAATTGTTCTTTTGGAATGGAAGGGAAAAGTTACTGAAGGTTCTTTTTGCCCTTTAGATAATAGACATTCCAAAATATCTTGACTTTTTTTTCTCTCTGCTGTTTAAAAAGTCTTTTAATGAGCTTTCACACCTGAAGTAGCAAATGACCTTTTCTGGAGCCAGCTATAAAAAACAGAGGGTGAGCTGGAGGCTGGTGTGGTTCTGCCCTTGGGCAGGTTCAGCCTCTTCAAACAATGGCTCCAGTCTGAGAGTGCCCTTGCTCTTCTTGGGGACTGGGGTCCCGCGCAGACTTCAAATTCCACCATCCTCGTGTCGAGACAACAGGGTTATTGGAGCAGGGAAAATTGACCCAGCCCAGTTGCTGCTTGCAATAGCAGGACTTGCCTGACACGGGCCCTGCAAACTCAAGTCTCACGGTTGCTGAGTTGCTGTGTCTCCTTCCATTCATAAACAGCACCTTTCCGGTGTGATTGTTTTCTCATGCAACTTGGTCTTGATTAAAAAGTCTTTTAATGAGCTTTCCCACCTGAAGTAGCAAATGACCTTTTCTAGAGCCATCTATACAAAACAAAGGATGAAAGGTAGGTTTTCTCAATATAGCAGCCCACTGGACAGGAGCTGAGGTTAGATCAGCCTCACTGGAGTCGGACACGTGGGGTGCCGGAATGAGTGGTCCTCGACCTATGAACAGGGGACATTTCCTCTGCATGAAAACAAAATCACCTTTCTCCCCACATCTCTCACAGGAAGACCATTCTGAGATCAATGGAGAGTGGACAGGTAGTATTAGAACATGTTATTCTTGGAGCTCTACTGGAGCTTGTTCCTTGCTCGAAGTCCTTCTCTCGCCCCCACCTGCCAAACAGCTCCAATGTGAGGCCCTCCAGTTCTGGCCTAGACTTCATCATTTCTTTCCTGTTGCACATGACTCCCTTTTGCACCCCACTCACTCCAGCCGAGAGACTTCTTGCCATTAAGTAAACGTGTCCCTCACACTCTACCCTCCATTTCTTGGCACGTGCTTTCCCTCTGCTGTGTCCCAGCCCTGCCTCCTCCACTGCTGCTGGTCAAAGTCCTACCCATTCTTTCAGGCTCTTGTCAAACACTCTGCTTCTCTAGGAGTTCGTCCTTGATCATCTTAGGTAGAATTTAATTTTTGGCTCTTGTAAATACTTATAGAAGTTATCGACACCACTTCCAAGGCACTGTGTTATAGTGTTGTGTGTTTTTTCCCTTTCTGATGCACTAGTCTCACATCCGTACTGTTTGTTGAGGCCATGGACTATCTTATTTATCTTTGTCTCTCCCAGAGTCCTCTGGACATAGTAGGCCCTCAATAATCATTTGTTTGGTGAATGAATACATTAAAACAATCCAACTTATGTCCTCAAAACTCATGAAGAAAGAAAATTTATCCAATTGACCAGAGTTCCTTGCTTAAAGTAACTTGGTGTTTTTGGCTAAATTAAGCCCTACTTGGGCCTCTTTGAAGTATAACCTTGAAGGTAACCTTGAAGTAAATGCTTTGCTGCATGCGTGTGTGTGTGTGTGTGTGTGTGTGTGTGTGTGTGTGAGAGAGAGAGAGAGAGAGAGTTATTAGAATAATCCACTTAGTTGATAAACAAATGTTTGGAATTATATAGTCATTTAAACCTCAAAGTAAAATCATTCCAGTGCTTTTGCAGGATCAGTTGAGAGGAAGGTGAGAAACCACCCCCAAAATTTCAGCAGAGTCAGGTCTGTAATACAACCGCAAACCCTGGCTGAAGCAGATGTCCTGCTCAGTTTTCCTTTCCATGTTGCTGTGAAAGAGCACACAGCCCTTGGATTGTTTTAAAGACACCAGCCAGCTCAGCCAGAGACCCAAGTGTCCTGTCGGAGGAGGCTTTGCCAAGTCTGCAGTCTCCGGATTAGAGTATGCACTTTAACAAATCTTTCTCCTGGAGCAGAATGCAGTTGGCTTGCCTCTCCACCATGCCTTCCTATCTCCAAAGGGTGCCAGGCACGCCTAAATAGTGATTAAAAAAAGATTAAAATTCCATTTGTGTGTGTGAGTGTGTGGCTGTTTGAACACTAATCGATTCTTTTAGTGGAATGTTAAGTAAAAGCATGCAGATACCAGAAGCGGTTATTTAGAGCAGCCAGTCAAAATCCATTTCCAATTTATTGTTTAATGTGATTGCCACATTAATTCCGCCAGTCTCCTCCACAAACTCTCCCTCACTTCTCTCGCCACGCTGCTTCTCAAGCCCTTTGCTTCCTGTAGCAAAAGGACGTCTGCAAACCGAGGGGAAGAAAAGCAGCAAAGGAGAGTTGCTGAAGGAAAACAATCACAGCTTTTATAGACAAATCTTGGAGGCTACAGAATTAAAGAAACTTAAAATTACTTCTGGATTGAAAAATGCCGACGTGCTCTTTTACATAACGTTAAGTGATTGCTATTGCATAAGAATTGCTGTCTTTTGAACAGCATTGTTCATGCCTTTCCTGTTGTTAAAGGTCTTGTGGCATTTGTTTCTATTGTACAATGCCACTATTAACTAAGAACTGTGTTCTTTCCTTGAAGAACACCGAGTTTCCACATGGGCATATGACATCCTGTTAATGAGGAAACTCACTAAATCCTGTTATCAGCAAGAGCCAGTTGAATTGGATCAGGTGTTAAATAGGTTGCTTCTGCGGGACCCACAGTTATATAATGAGAATCCTATTTCCTCTTCTGTTCCCCGAAACATGGCCATCGCAAACATTGGAACACACCTTGTTTTCATAAACTTTCTCCGAAAATAATGTATTGGTTGTAGCTCTCCTTTACTGAGAGGACCTAACTTTGTCCCCAGACCCTCAACTAAATACTTTGTACAGATTAGCTCAGTTAATCCTCCCAACAACCCAGAAGTAGATACCTTTATTCTGTTAGTTGGCCCTAAGTCAGGGAAACTGGGGTCTACCTACCCAGGAAGTGAAACCTAGGTTTTTCTAACTCTAAAACCAGAATGCTGAGTTATTAAACTGACTGCCTGTCCCACTGATGAGCTTTCATGCATTCAGCTGGTTATCGAGGGCCTAAGATGAGCCAGAGCAAAGCGGTGAAATGCCGTTGCCTTCAGGAAGCTCAGGGTCTATACCGGGGAGAGAACAGCAAGATCTGGTTTGGTCCTGGGGGCTATAGGAAAAGCTATAGGATTTGGGGCAAATCCATTCTACTCTGTTAGCCTCAGACTTCATATCTGTAAAATGAGGCCACTGGATTTAGACAAATGGTTTTCCAAATTTATTGTGAATCAGAATCCCATGGAAAATGTGTTTTAAAAAACACATCTTCCTGGATTCCTGTCTTATGGTGGGGTTCTGGATTCCTGTCTCAGGGTGGGGTCCAGGAATTTGCATCTGTAATCAGGGCCCAGGTACCCCAAGTACTACCTTTGTGGGAGGCTGATCTGGCTGTAAACCCGCTGGTGCCTACACGGGATCTGTTGTTGTCACACTGTTATCCCTGGTGCCTTGCACAGAGTAGGTGTCAGTAAACATTTGGTGTAGTTGGAGTGATTAAGATCTTTCTTAATCTGCACTGTCTCCAGAAATTCTATGTATGGACATCAGAGACTCCTAGACCCCCTGCAATTGACCACAATTTTTGTTAAGGTTTGTGGGGGCATGATTCTCAGGGCCCTTCGGGCTCTGTATACTCTGTGATTTTAAGACTGCAACTAGTTTTCCACCCCACCAAAGGCTCAGACCTATTATTGGAAACTTTTTAAACGTATATAGTAAAATTTGAGTCCTGTATCTACATGATTTGGTGAGATGTCAATTTACAGTAGATTCTTAAAATCCTAAAGGAGTCAATATCCACAAACTGTGTAAATTATGACAGCGTTCAGGTTATACTGTTCGTGATTTTCTTGGGTCATCTGAAAGTACCTTGGGTCATCTGAAAGTGCCATCTCCATTTTCCAGTTGGAAAATTGAGGTGCCTGTGATGCCTGTAGCTTGTGCAGGGTCAAAAAAACTATCCTGAGAGTCGAAGGACATGGCTCTTATCCTCTTGCTTGCTGTGAAGCCTTGGTAGGGCGCCTCGGCCTGTCTGGACTTCAGTCTCCGTCTGTGAGATGAGGGAGGTGGACTAATTGCCTCTGAGCAGCTGCTTAGCTCAGATGTTTGAGGGCTCGAGCAGCTGTGTGCTTAGACATGTAGAACTTCCTGTGTCAGCAAGCTCTGAAGTCCTCTCGGTTTAAGGAAGAAGTAAGGACTAATGAGACCACCTAAAACAGCGTAGATCATCTCTGCAGATCCTAGGAGGGAGGGAAGGAAGGAGGGTTGCACATCATTAAAGCAAAGGCAGCAGAGTTGGGTATGAAACGCCCAGGATTCTGGAATCTTAATCCTCAATGCTGTCAGTTCAGCAATCCAGTGTTCCATTTTGAGAACAAGATGCAAGCAGTTTACTTCTGTGAGGTCCAGATTGTGAGGTTCAGCCCTGTACTCCATTCCCAGTGGCATTAGAAGGCTTTCAAAAGCACATGGGGAACACGATACCCTTCATGGAATCACAGACTCTTGACATGTCCTTTAAAGGTTGCCTAACCCTTGCTACTCAAAGTGTCTTTTGTGGACTAGTACCATCAGCATCACCTGGGACCTTATTAGAAATGCAGGATCTCAGGCCCTATCCCAGACCTCCTACACCAGAATTCTCTGTCTCAGGCTCTTCAATTATTTGGTAACTTCTATGACTGGCACTCATTCTATTCTCAGGACCTCAAAGAATATGATAACTCCTCCCATACCCCCCAGGGCCTATTTCTCCTGGTCCTCATACAACACAGTTTCTAATCTTCCCCAACCAGGATACATTCCTGTATCTCCCAGCACATTGCAAACTCACTGGGACTGGGCAAGGAACACAAATGAGAGATGAGAGGCAGATAGAATGCAATAAGGAATGGTGGGGACTGCAGCAAACTGGAGAGACAAACAGGGCAGCCTTACCCAGCCCAGCTGAGGGGCCGCGGGAACTCAGCCCAAGTACTGACATGTCTTCCGGGTTTTTAAGAGAAGCCAAAAGTCTTGATAAAACAATATGAAATCTCCCTGTTTTTTAAGCTAGAATTAAGAAAACAAAACCGAAACAGAAAACACCTTGAAAGCTGCCAGACTGTGTTTGCCAGTGAGCACATTTGGTCCCCAGGTGTCAAAGAGCAGGATTATCATCTCCTTCATTGGAGACCAGCAGTTCTCAAACTTGATCGTGTATCAGAATCTCTTGCGGGGGCGGGGGGGTGTTAAAACACAGACTGCTGGGCGCCACCCCCAGAGTTTCCGCTTCAGGAGGTCGAGGGTAGCCCCAGGAATTGGCTTTTCTAACAAGTTCCCGGGTGGCGCCGACGCTGCTGGGTCAGAGGCAGCACTTTGAAGACCAGGGCTTTAGTTCTGTGCCTTCCATTGAGTAGCCTCAGTTTGCAGAGCCTCTTTCGTCCCACCAGTGACCTGAAGTGATCAACCGAAGGTTCCAATCTGTGGGCCGTGGAAGAGGGAAAAGGAGTCGAGAGGTAGGGCTGGAGAGAGGAGAGCTAACCAGCCCCTGGCTAATCAACCCTGATGTCGCAGAAGCAGAATATAATCTTGGGCAGGTCCCTGGCCCACCCCAAGGCCTGGTTTCTCTGTCTATGGTGTAGGGAAGTGGCCCTAGCTCAGCTTCCAAATATATCTGTTTGCTCGTTTGGGAGATTCGGATGTCTGTTTTTAGCAGGAGAACTTTTTTCAAGTGATATCCCATGTGGAACCCCAGTCCATAAAACAGGCTTTACCTCTGTGCTAGAAGGAGCAGAGCAAACCCCTGCCGTGAGCCTTCCTCTCCCCAAGCCAGGGCCTGGGGCAACGCCTGTGGAACTGTGGCCCGAACTGATGAGATGCTTCCCTAAGGACCTCCCAGCTCAGCTTCTGTGATTTCCAAGAACCCCAAGAACTGTTGGCAGACTCTTGGCCTTAGTTTTTGTGGTTTTCTTTCCCTCTCTGACTAAGACATCTAGCATGCTGATTTTGCAAGAATTATCGTTTCCCGATCCAGAGAGGTCTATAGGAGAGAGCGTGCAAAGGATTGTTTCCATCACGAGAGCTGTTGTAAGGATGTAGGGCTGTTGGGCAAATCTGCTCTCATAAGGATCAGCCAGAAACTCAATAAACAGGTGCAGGGCTGATTTTACTCAGGTGGCTTCTTGTTAACACTAACGTCCAGCATGCCACACACCGGGGCCTTTGTAGTTAATGATATGGGAAATAGGACTATTGGATTCTGCCTACCACAGTGGCCAGAACAAGTCTGCACGATTTTTAATGGGCAAGGTGATCCGGAAAGCATTTATGTGAATGCCATGTGATGCAGTGTTACCTTGGGGAGGCTCCAAGCCTGGGGGCCGGGACTTTACACTTGACTGTGGGCATGGGGAAGCATCAGACTCCCTCTGACGACCCCAGACGTGGGACAGCAGCCTCCCTTCATCAGGGAAACTGCTTCCTAACGGGCCCACCAGGATGGGCTCACCTTCCCAGACAGCTGTATATTCCTTTGTTTCTCTCAGCCATTTAATTGCTTGTTCATACAGTCCTCACCCATTTGCCAGATGTTCACTCTCTTTGCGACTGGTCCCTCAGAGCTGTAGAGGTGACCACGACCTGCCTTTTACTCCTGCAGGTGGAGTCCTTCTTTTCAGGCCAAGCACAGCTCGGCCGTTCTCCACCCACACCTCACCGTCCATGCCTGGGCCATTTGTCCCGCCGGCGTCTCAAGTCCATGAAACGTGTTGCATTCCTTCCTGGTGGAACTGAACGCTGGCAGTGCATTCTCTGGGCCTCACCCTGTCCAGTATGTAGTAGCCACAAGCCACATGTGGCCACTGAGCACTTGAAATGTGTCTGAATGGAGGTGAACACAAATGTGAAATATATTCTGGATTTCAAAGACTTGGTACAAAAAAAAAGAATGTAAAATACCTCAGCAATTTTTTACATTGATTGCATGTTGAAATGATAATATTTTAGATAGAGTATACTGGGTTAAATAAAATATTTTATTAACACTTCCCCTATTTCTTTTTCTTTTCTTAATGTGGATACTAGAAAATTTCAAGTTACGCATGTGGCTTGCATTATATTTCTGCTGGGCAGCATCACTTAGCATTCTCTTCTCCCTTGGGTGAAAAGAAAGTATCCGTCTTTTTTTCTCCCTGCTGGTTTGTGAGTCCCAAAGGGTGGACGCTGTGCTCCTGTCATCTTGCTGACCGTGGCTCACCTAGCTGGCACACGGCAGGCACTCACGAAGGTGTACAAAGGGAATGCATAAATGAACAAACAGTGACAGATCATCAATACCAAGTCAACTCATGCCAAAAGCTCCCTTAGGCAGTGCAACTTCTGGGTCTGTATAACTGAACTTATTTCTCCTTTTCTCCCTTTTCACAGTCTTTATCTTTTTTTTTTAAGGGCTCACACAGTCGGCAAAAGAAGACGTTTTTCTTAGGAGATGGGCAGAAGCTGAAGGACTGGCACGACAAGGAGGCCATCTGGAGGGACGTTCAGCGCGTAGGTACGGAGGGCAGGGTCCCCTATGGGCAATCTGCGTGGAGGATGTGTGCACACATACATGTGTGTGTGTGTGTGTTTAACAGGGGTGTCTGGACCTCTTGTTGCCTCCCTCCCCGGCTGCCACCAGCCCTTCCTGATCCTCAGGTCCCCCTCTTTGCCTGTTAGCTGACCCGTTTCTCCACTCCCATCACCAGATCTACGGACTACAAGAATTTGCCTGCCTCCTTTATTGAGTGATAGGAAATGTGCCCCCCACATAGGATATTTTACCGCTAACACAGGGAGCAATGATAACAAGAACCAGCATTTCTTGGACACCTGTGATAAGGAAGGTCCATGCTCCGCACTTGCAGATTTTCTCTGTGAAACCCTGAATCAACCTTTGTGGCCCGTTTAACGAGCAGGGACCTGCAGCTCCAAGAGGCGCGGTGATCTGCCTGCAGCCACACGGTGAGAGAGAGGCAGACGTGGGAGTCAAGCCCAGATCTGGAGAGCAGAGACGATCCCTACCCAGCACTGCAGCCACAGGAGTGAACAGTGGCCTTCGGCTAAAGTTTTCTTTGGCTGATTAGCCTTCAGAATAGTCCCTGTCACACTGGAGAGTTGGGAAGGGTTGGGGAAAGGTGGTACCAAATTACATGGGGGATCATCTGTAGAGAGCCCGGACTAAGGAGTCAGGGGAGCAGCTCTGACTCCATTTACCAACCATCTGACCATCAGATGAAGTCCACACTCCCTGAGCCTCAGTTTCTCCATCTGTCGGTGGGGCTCGTGCTTCCTGCTTTGACAGGATATTGTTATGAGGGTGCCAAGCAAAGTGGTAAGTATGAAGTAGCTTTGCAATACTGGAAAGCAAGGTAGAAATATAAGGGGTTGGTACTCTGTTCATTTTTATCTCTGTTAACAACACCAACCACTATTTTTTTTTTTAATTACATTATGACAAACCAGCTTACCACAAGGCTCTGAAGAGAGTTGATACCATACCTTAACTGGTGGTCAGGGAAATCTAAAGACATGACATGCATTTTTCCGTATGCCAGTGATTTAAAATGGGGGTGGTGTGGGGGCACCGCTTAAATTAAAAAAGAAAACCATATAGAAAGAGCTGATTTGCCAGACAGTTACACCAGAATTGTTAGAACATGGGCTAACCAGCAAGAAAAGAGTAACCAGCAGTGGAGACATTAAGAGCAATACTAACTAGCATTTGTCAAATGCCGTGTGCCAGGCAGCTTTCCCTGCATGGCTGCCTTCATCGTCCCGCTGGACCTTCTTGTTCCAGTTAATACAAAGGGCAAAACCTGGGACTTAGAGAGGCTAAAGGCACGCCCAGGATGACATAGCTGGCGACTGGCAGGACTGGCCTTCGAACTCCACTCTGCCCGGCTCCAGGGCCTGAACTCTGCAGGGCTCCCCTGAACTGCCCTCCTGAAGCTTCGCTCCGTGAGCACAATGCTTCTGGTCTTCCTTTGCCGCTCACTGCATTTGTGTCCCTTGCAGAATCTGACCTGGCTTCTAGTCAGCAGTGTCTTCTCAGGGAGCATTACAAGTTATAGATGGTGGAGTCTGTCAGGGTCCCCAGCCTCAAGTTCCTGCTGTTGCGGGTTTGGTGCTAGGTGCTCATTGGCCTCCTCATTTCCGCCCCCCTCTTCTTTTCCTGTGGTTAGCACTACCAACCCGCACCTGTCCCTAACACGGTCCTGTCCCTCTTCAGACTGAACTGGAATAGCCACAGCCCTTGGGCTCCGGCTCCCAGCTTGCACCTTCCTGGCAAGCTGATGTTGTCAGCGTTTACTTTGCAAAGCAAATGGGTGTTGCTCAGACCATAAGCTCCGGAAGGTGAGGTGGTATTTAATCAGCTGGTTTTATTGCCGTTTCTTCAAGATGTTTACGAACGGCAGATTCTTGAGCTGGTCTTGCAAGGGTTGGTGTGGACCTTCCCACTCGCCATGCACACACCCTAGAAACCGACAAAATAACTTCCTGGAGCACCAGGAACTCTTCTCCCCGGATGGATTGTGCAGAGAGGGGAAAGCTGGCACTTTATCCTCCCAAATCTGTGACTCAAAGCAACACTTTTCAGGCAATTCTGGCTTAGGGTAGGCAGATCTTAACATTTGTTTGCTGGCTTTTAAAAAAGTCAAAGCTGAACTGTCATCCAGGCCATAAAAAATAAATAATAAATTTTTAAAACTGTTTTTAAAAATTTAAAAATCAAAGCATCTTTTATCATTTATGGCAATTTTGATTTTCATATAAAGTTTGCCTTACCTAGAGAGTAATCATCTTTTCTCACATTTATGTAGTGTTTTATAGCTTACAAAGAGCTTTCACGTAGGCAACCTTTCTTTTGTCTCTCCCAGATGTGCTGTGGGTATCAGAGGAAGAGGCTGGTGTGACTTGCCCAAGGTTGATCAGCTCATAAACAAACGGTGGCCCCGACCTCCTGTCTGGGTCACTGGTCTCCAAGGGAAGGATGTCTGGGGCTCCTGACCAAATGGAAGGAGCACAGACCTTGGAAGCCACACACCTGGTTTGATAACCTTTCTGAGTCTCAATTTACCTTTCTAAGGAATGAGATCTCTCATGTCCACCCTACAGGGCTGCTGTGATTCCCTGAGCACAGAATCTATAAAGTGGATGAATATATGCATGTTCCCCTCCCCTCTTGGCACTCTCCCCTGCAAAATCTGGAGCTACGCTCTCTGTCAAGTTTTATCTCTGTGGTTTAAGCATATTTTTCATCCTTCCTCCCCCACGCCATACACAGTGCCCCCATAGATGTTATTAGCAACACTGAATTTGCTCTTTGCCTCTAGGAAATGGAGAACAAGGGAGACCTTACCCCATGACCGATGCTGAGAGAGTGGATCAGGCCTACCGAGAAAATGGATTTAACATCTACGTCAGTGATAAAATCTCCCTGAACCGTTCTCTCCCTGACATCCGGCACCCAAAGTGAGTGTAACATCTCTCAGATTCTGGGATCTAAGGATTTTGCCCCTGGCTCTTGTTGAGAATTAAGTAAAGTAACAGGGACATGGAGCACAGCTGGTGGAAACCTCCCCCTGTCCCACAGGCCTTTGTGCAAAGGTTCGCAGTGTGGCGGGGCCGGGGAATGATACCGTGTCTCCCGGAGAGCCAGCCTCCTTCTTCTTCTCAGGGAGTTGGAACATGGCTCTCAGGGAAGTTCAGATTCCAATTTAAAGGACAATTATAGTAATTTTTTTTTTTTTTTATGTTACCAAGACTATTGTCTCAAACTCCTGTCCTCGACTGACTCCCCCGGCCTCAGCCTCCCAAGTAGCTGGTACTATCGGTGCGCGCCCTGCGCCCGGCTGCAGTGACTTTTTCAGCCGTCACTCTCTTCACTTTCTGTGTGTGATGTTTTTCTTTCTTTTCCTTTTTTTAAAAATCTTTATTTTAGCTATCCTGCGTACTTATAAATTTGTGTCTTTGTTATAAACAATCTCAAATCATGTTGAGAGAGGACATATCATAAACAATTACAAAGTTGGTAACAATGGCAGCTAACATTCTTTGAACAGGTAGTATGTGCCAGTCACTTCATTTGTATGATCTTAGGTTGTTGTAACATAGGTCCTGGAACAATGCCCATTTTACAGATGAGAAAACTGGGGCTTAAACCAGGGTCATAACTCACTTAAGGCTATAAGGTGAGTAAGAAGCTGAGCTGGATCTTAGACTCCAACTCCAACTCAACTAAAAACTATGCTCTGGACCTTAAGCTGTCTTGCTTCCCTGGACATTCTCAGTAAGGGTCATTGTGGTGGTGGTGATGATTTCTAGTAGAGCTGTTGTTAAACTTGGTGTGCATTAGAATCACCTGGAAGGCTGTTAGAACACAAGATATTGAGTCGCCAACAACCCCCGTGATGTTGTCCCCCAAAGAAATCATTTACTTTCACATCACTTTACAGACCTCTTGACATGGCATGGACAGTCATCACTACTTTGAAATGGAGGTGGTTTTTAGAACTACTACTTGATCTTAGTGCTTTGTTTTTTGTTGTTGTTGTTGTTGTTATTGTCTTTTGAAATAGGGTCTCACTATGTTGCCCAGGTTAGTCTCGAATTCCTGGGCTCAAGTGATCCTCTCATCTCAGTTTCCTGAGTAGCTGAGCCTATAGGCTCGTACCACCATGCCCAGCTTTGAATAAATTTTGATAACTGTATTTGAGTCTAATTTGTTTTCTTTACAATCTGGTATATTTTATTTTATGCATTATGAGCATTCCTCCATAGTTTTCCCCAGCCTGCAGAGGGGCCCTTGGCATCAAGGTGAAGAACACCTGTCACAGGTGGATAGGAATCAGGCTAAGGAGGCCCCAGGCACCTCTGTTACCAGCCCACCGAGCCAGCCAGCCAGCATCCAACTTACTAAACTGTAAAGGATGTCACGACAGCCAGGGCTCCCGACGCCCACCTTTCTTAGACTCGCCAATTGTGGAAGCTGACTTTTCAGAAATAAGTTGACAGATGTCTCGAAGAGCTTTTCTTTTATTCCAGAGGGGAATCTTTCCCGCAGTTTGACAGCAGAAATGTGTGAGTAAATTAGAGCCGTTGAGCCGCTCACTCCCTTCGGTTTCTTTTAGCTTAAACAACTTCTCCAGCAGGAGCTGAGGTTTATGTTTGCCTTTTATTCCTTCAAACTGAATTTTGGCAACAGCATGTCAAGAACAGGATTGAGGGGCTGTTTGTTTGTGCCAGCTGCCTTTGCTTCCACCAGAAGCTGTGCTGGGGAAACTTGCAGCCGCAGAGAACGGAAGCGAGGCAGTTTGGCCCAGACTTGCTGGGCTTGCAAGTGGGAGGCGGCCAGCTGGCTCGGAGTGGACCTGCCCTCTGCACCTCCTGCCAACTGAGCCTGAACAGAGGCTGGCTGGTGGGCTGGCCCACTTTCCCGACTCCCTGGGGAGCCCTGCTGGGCTGCTTGGCAACTAAACATGGAAGCCCCTCCAGAGCACAAGGCTGATGCAGGGCAGAGACTCGGTTGCTGAAGTGCCTGGGGTTTGTAGATTCTTGTGCAAACCCTGCTGCTTGGGTGGTCAGTTTTGCCCATGCAAAGATTATCCACAATAGGAATGAAAGCAGTCTACAATTCTGACCTGCTTTCTCCATTCCATGGGTTTAGCTTTAGTCACGAGTGAACCTGAATGGAATCTTTGTTGCAATAAAAGGCCCCAAGTCTACCAGATTCCTGCTTCCATGCTCATTCTTGCTTTTTCCTATTTGGTAAATTAACATGGTTAATTTGTGATATGTGCTGGATTTCATCAAAAGAATTTATAAGTTCATGTTATTATAATAGGCTGGTATTCTACTGAATACCTTTACATTCCCCAACAGAGTACAAAGTAGAAGCAACAAGAAAGGGAGTTATAGACTATTACCTGTGACAAATACATATTAAATACATAACTTAGTCTGGGCATGGTGGCTCATGCCTGTAATCCCAGCAATTTGGAGGCCAAGGTGGGAGGACAGCTTGAGCCCAGGAGTTCAAGACCAGCCTGGACAACATAGGAAGACCCCATCTTAACAAAAAAATAAAAAATTTAGCCAGGTATGGTGGCATACACCTATAGTCCTAGCTACTCAGGAGGCTGAGTGAGGCAGGAAGATTGTTTAAGCCCAGGAGTTCAACATTATAGTGAGCTATCATCATGCCACTGTACTCCAGCCTGGGCAATAGAGCAAGACCCCATCTCTTAAAAAAATAAATACATAACTAAGTGAATTAATACATAAAAAAATAACAGCTTATCACCATGGGAGGTTAAAGTCAACTAACCACATTTTTTGTAGTAATAATGATAATAGTGCCCCAATATGAATGTACACATAGACATTAAAAATGCTATTTGGGCCAAGATGGAGTAAGAGGAACCCAATTTACCCGCTGCCTGAAACAACCAAATAGATAGATAGATAAAAGAAAGGACAACATATATGAAGCCGTGGTTTTTAGGAGACTGGACATCAGGCAATGAAGAACAATAATCCCTAAGAGATGGGAAACAATGAGGTGAGCCCTATAGTTGCCCCAGCTTGTTGCCCTGAGAGTTTCCAGGCCATGGAGTAGAGAGAGCGAACCCGGGCAAAGCCCAGAGGACTTCCTGAGTTGAGGAGATGGGGCTGAAAGCCCGGGGAGACTAAGGGAGCCAGAGTTTACAGGACACAGTACTGGAAAGGGGAGAGAATTACAGAGATCTACATGAGGTCCCCTCAACTCTTCAGTGGATTACTGATCAGCATATGTCTGTAAGGAAGTGGCCTGAGGCTGGGAAAATAATTACCTAAAAGGGCTGGAGGGAACAGTGCCTAGTGCTCACTCAGGGCCAAAAATAGTGCCTCTTCCCACCACCCAGACTGGAAAACCTCATAATTCATAACTCACGGGGAACCTGGTAGAGAACTTAGAAGAGTTTTGCCTTAGCAGGGACTAATTAGCCCTAGACTGAACAGTGCTCTGGACCAGCCTAAAAAAAATAATAAATTATTACCCAAAAGGATTAAACTGTTTCCAATTAGCATAATGCATCCCAGAACAAAGCTTGAGAATACTCATAGAAATACAAAAATATTTAGCACTAAGCAATGTGAAATCCAAAGATTACCAGGCATGCAGAGAAGCCGGGAAACATGACCCGTAATGAAGAGAATAATCACTCAATCAAAACCAACCCAGAGTTGACACAGATGTTAGAATTAGCAAAGAACACTAAAAAAGTTATTATAACTGTATTCCATATGTTTAAAAAGTTAAGTAGAGATGTGAAAGATATGAAAAGACCAAAATCAAACTTCTGGAAATGAAACCAACAATGTCTAAGATGAAAAATGCACTGGGTGAAATTAATGGCAGATTAGATATTGCAGGGGGAAGAAAAAAGATTAGTGAACTTGAAGACATAACAAAAGAAACTACCCAAAATAAAACAGAGACAAAAAGAACTTTAAAAAATAAAAAGAGCATCAATGAGCCATGGGACAACTGAACAGTCTAATATTCATGTCATTAGAGGCTGCAAAGGGAAGTAATGTCTGAAAGTTTTCTAAATTGGATGACAACTGTAAAACCACATCTAAGATGCTCAAAGAAACTCAAGCTCAAGAAACATGAAGCAAATGACATCAAGGCATTGCATAATCAAATCATTGAAAACCAGTGATGAAGAAAAAAAAAGTTAAAGCAGTCAGAGAAATAAAACATGTTATATACAGAGGAACAATGATAGATGACAGGAGAATTCTCGTTGGAAACAATGCAAGCAAGAACATGGCATAGGCACATCTTTAAAGTACTGAAAGAAAAACCTCCGACAACCTAGATTTCTATACCCAGTGAAAATATCTTTCCAGAAAAAAAAGGGATATCAGATGGAAATAGAAATCTTTATTCACAAAGAATGAAGATCACTGGGAATAGTAGCTATGTGGGTAAATATTAATACATGCTATTTTTTCTTATTGTTTAAATCTTTTACAAGATAATTGACTGTGTAACCAAAAGTAATAATAATATATTGTTGGATTTAAAGAATATGTAAAAGTAAAATGTATGCCAACATAAAGGTTGGAGGGGAGAATTGGTAATGTGCTATTGTAAGGTTCTCATACTGTATGTGAAGTGGTGTGATATCATTTTAAGGTAGACTGTGATGAATTAAAAATGTATACTATAAACCCTAAAACAAGCACTAAAATAGCAAAACAGTTGTAGCTAATAAGCCAACAAAGGACATAAAATGAAATCTTAAAAAATACTCAGTTAATCCAAAAGAAGGCAGAAAAAGAGAGACAAAGGAAGAAAGATCAGAAAGAAGAAACAGAAAGCAAATATTAAGATGATGGACTTTAACCTAACCATATCAATAATCACATTAAATGTAAATGCCCTAATCATTCTAGTTAAAAAGTGGAGATTGTCAGAATGGATAAGAAATCTAACTCCATGCTCCGTGCAAGAAACACGCTTTAAATATATTAAAGATACAAATAAGTTAAAAGTAAAAGATAGAAAATATAAACCATGCTAACACTAGTTAAAAGAAAGCTGCAGTGGCTATATTAATATTGGTCAAACTAGATTTCACAGCAAAAAATATTATCAGGAATAAAGAAGGTTATTTCATAATAAAAGGGTCATTCATTCATCAGGGGGACATAGCAATTCTAAATGTTTATGTATCTAATAAAAGAGTTTCAAAATACATGAAACAAAACCTGTTAGAACCACAAGGAGAAATAGACAGAACCACAATGATAATGTGAGATTTCAACAATTGATAGAATAAGTAGACAGAAAATCAGCAAAGACATAGTAGACTTGAACAGTGCTATCAACCAACATGACCTAATTGATATTTATAGAACACTCCACCCAATAACAGCAGAATATTCATTTTTTCAAGTGCATATGAAACATTTACGAAGCTAGATCATATTCTGGGCCAGAAAACAAGTCTCCATAAATTTAAAAGGATTCAAGTGATATGAAATATCACTCTGACACAAGGGAATTAAATTTATAAATCAATAACAGAACAATCTCTTAAAATTTTCCAAAAGATTAGAAACTGTGTAACTCACATATGAATAACGTACAAGTCAAAGAAGAAATCAAAAGGAAACTTAAAGTATTTTGACTGAATGATAATGAAAACATAATATATCAGAATTTATAGAATGTCACTAAAGCAGTACTTAAGGGAAAATTTGTAGCACTCACTGCCTATGTTAGAAAAAAAGAATGGTCTCAAATTGATGATGTCAGCTTCTACTTTCAGAAACTAGAAAGACAAGAGCAAATTAATCCACAGTAAACAGAAGAAAGGAAACAGAAAAGGTCAAAGCAGAGATCAATGAAATATAAAATAGAAAAACAGTAGAGAAAATCAATGGTTTTTTGACATGGTCGATTAAATTGGTTAACTTCTAACCAGACTGATAAGGAGAAAAAGAGAGAAGACAAATTACCAATATTAAGAATGAGAGAGTAACATATACTATAGTTTCTATAACTATTAAGAGAATAATGGGGGAATATTCCAAACAACTTTGTGCCTGTAAATTTAACCTTAGTTAAAATGAATTCATTGAAAGACACAAACAACCAGATCTCACTGAAGGAGAAATGATTAACATGGATAGCTCTGTGTCTATTAAAGAAATTGACAGTGTAGTTAAGAACCTTCCCCTAAAGAAAATTCTAGGTCCAGATGAATTCACTGACCAACAATTTCAGAAATAATGCCAATTCTACACAAACTCTTCCAAAAAATGAACAAGGATGGAGTGCTTTTCAACTCATTGTGAAGCCAGCATTACCCTGATACCAAAATGAGACAAAGATATAATAAAAGAAGAGAATATTATAGACCGTTAATCCCTCAGGAATGGGTTGAGCGGGTGATATTATCATCATGATCATTATTCACTTTTTTCCAATCAGCAAATGGAAGAATCAGGCGGCAATGAGATGTGCCAAAGTCACACAGGTGCACCCTGAGCAGTTGTATCTAGAGTCCAGTTGGAAATGGATTTATTATCATGGTTTGCCAATCGTTGCAGCATCCAAAACACCCTGATCAAAGGGTGGGGAAGTGCAAGGAGGGAGTGACTATGAGGAAGTAGCTTTCTGGGCCCAGGAGAGATGGCAGCTGAGGTTCTACTCACGTACCACCACCTTCCACTCATGATAATATGGCCTTGGCGATGCTGTGTTTGGCTTGAGAACCAGGAAAACCTGATGTTTATAAATATCCCAATAAGCAGAAGGGGAGTCTTCTTAAATGGTGATGTAAGCCTGAACAAGAAAGGGCAGGGGTCTAACAAGAATTGAGCTTTCCTGGCCTAGAAGGCATCGCCGCCTGTGCATCCTCCTTGGGGGACCCAGAGGGACCCAGAGGAGCTGTTGGCAGAACTGCTGCCTGGGCTCTTGGGCTCCTGCCCTGCATGGCCACCTCTCTGATGTGCCCAGAGATAATTAAATCAGGACCTTAATCTAAGGTAACTGTGTTTGTTATGGGCTCCTTTTCTACCCTTCCACCCCCAGTCTGCAGCCCATCTGAAACGCAACCAGCCCCTACTCAGGCTTATACTGAAATGATCAAGAGAGAGACCCTGCCTGGAAGAGATTGCAAGCCTATTAATCATTTGAAATTGTCTCTGCAAATCATTTAGTCATTCAGCAAATATGTATTGAGTGTCTAGTATGTGTGCTGATTGTGTGGTCTAGGCCCTGGGGAAAGAGCAGGGAACAAAAAGGCAAAATTTCCTTCCCTCCTAGCACTTACATTCCACTGGGCATGAGAGTGAAGGAGTTATACTATAAATAAATACACTGATTTTCAACTGGTGATAAGTAATGTAGGAGGAAAAAGAAACAGGGTAAGAGGTAGAGAAAATAATAGGAGTGGAGTATATTTTGTTTCAGTGGTCAGGGAAGCCCTCTCTGATAAGAACATGACCTGAACAGAGATATGAAGCCGTGAGGGGCCTAACGGGGAAGTTAACTGGGGAAAGACTTCTGCAGGGAGAAGAAACATAAATGCAAAGGCCCCGAGGCCACTGTGCTTGGCCTGTGTGATCAGAGCCCAGTGGTGAGAGGGATGAGAAGTTAGGCTGCAGCGGTGTCTGGCGGTGGCCAGGGCTCATGCTGGGACTGGGGCTGTTACCAAAGTGAGTAAAATGGGATGCCAGTGGCGGGTTTGGAGCAGAGAGCAACATGATCTGATTTTTATTGTAAAAGGATCACTTTGGTTGCTATTTTAAGAATAGATGTAGGCAGCCAAGAGTGGAAGCAGGGAGACTAGTTAGGAGTAGGTTCCAGCAAGGCAGAGGAGAGAGTGACTCAGACCACGGTGGGAGTAGCAGAGTAGCCGCAGCCGAATTCTAGATATACTTGGAAGGTGGAGACGACAGGATTCACTTACAAGAATGTGGATATGAGGATAAGAGAGGAGCCAAGGATAACACCAAGGTTTTCGGCCAGAGCAGCTGGGGAGATGGAGTTGCCATTTACAGAAATGGAGACGACTTTGGGAAGAGCAGGTTTGGGGGAAAAATCACGATTCTGATTTCAGACAAGTTCAAGACACTATTTAACATCCAAATGTCAATGGCAAGTAGGCAGTTGGATAAAGGGTGCCATTTGTGTTGGGAAAAATGCAAATGGTGACCGGATTCTTTTCTGAGTTGCTGTGTTTTTATTGTGGTTTTAATTAACTCACCTTCCTTAAATAGCAAGAAATTCCCGAGACATAACAGACAGTAAGTCTAAAAATGACCCAAGACCAGCCGGAGTCTGCGCGTGCAGCAGGATAGAGTTTACACGCAGTGTTCGGGTCACAGGAAGAGCGGTGCCCACAACGTTTTGCCCTTTTTGATGGGAATGAATGACTGCAGTCTGCACCCAACCCCACCCCCACAGTGCAGAGCAGTTTGTCACACCTTTCGTGGAACAGTGACAGGCTTGGAAGACATATTTAGAACTTATTAGCAGTTTTTACCCTTTTTATCATGATTCGAGTGTTAGAGTAAGTTCGCTTGACACTTTTATAATGGAGTACTTCAGTGTAAGATTAGCACCCCAGAGCTATTCAGGACTCCGAGGGTGATGCAGAGGCCCCGTTTTGGCAGGTTGTTAGCGAGGCAGTTGTGGGAGGGCAGGGCTTGAAGACTGAATGATGTGTAAGTTGGGAAAGGAAAAAGCTTTTTGAGCATCATTTAATTTTTTAGGAGACTGAAATCAGCTCTCTTCCTCTGAAATTAAATGACTCCCTTCTGAACAGTGGTGTTTCTTTCAGGATAACAGTTATTGATCCATTGGACCCAATATTGGGATTTAAAGGTGCCCATAAGCCTTCAAATAAAAGGGTAGCCAATAAAATTTTTCAGATTGACTTCTTTTTTAAAACAAATGTCAATGAATTTAGCCCTTGGATTGGGATTGTGGAGATGAATAGCCTATAAGCAAAACTGGCAGCCTGTTGACTAAAAATCATTTGGGCATCCATCTCCTACAATTCATGCTAGGTAAAAACCATGCTTATCCATGTGACTTGATACGTGGTTTGTGTTCTTTTCTTGTTTCTGCAAACAGATGCAATTTCTAAGTCTTTCAGAAATGGATGCTGTGTTCTCCATAAATAATAACAACATCTCCTATTTATCAGGCACTTTTATTTATTTATCAACGTGCCAGGCATTGTGCTGAGCCCTTTGCCAGCCTCATCTCACTTGTTTCTACTCTGAATTTTTGTATGATGATGATTTATTTCTTTCACGCTCAACATCATTTTCTGGTTCACAAAAGCACGATTACGACCATTTTGTGGTTCCAGCCTCTCTGAAACTGTCTGTACCGAATGGGGATTCCTGGCTCCGTTTTACACATGCACAAACTGAACCTCAGAGAAGTTCAGCTGTTTGCTGCAGTTCACACAGCTAGTGGGAGGCAAGGAAGCCTCAACCTGGATCCGAGAATATGTTCTCTCCATAGCGTCATGCACAGACTGAGACCCCTGTCTCACAAAAGAGAGAGAGAGTTTAAAACTCTAATCCTCTGTGCATGAAGGCTCTTGCACCAGGTGTAGCGAGCAGGGTTTGCTGGAGAAATCTGGCAGGCACAACCAGCAGACTCCTCCAGTTGCATTTCACTCACCAAGCTGAAGGTAAGGTGTGCTTGCCCAGGAGCAGACAGATAGCATTCAGTAACTCTGGGTACAGAGATGAGCTTGATTTCTAAGTGGTGCTGGCCTCGAAAAGCCTTAAGGAAAAAGACAGTAATGACTGGAAGATAAAGGTGATTATCAATTCCCTCCCTTCATTAAGATGGTATCAAGGGCAGCATGATGATAAGACAACAGAATAGCTCAGTTTGGGAACACTCTTATATAGAATAGAGCATAATTGCTTTCCGATTGTAGGCCTCATTCTCCACACCTTTTTTGGGAGAAGAAATCAATAGTCCCTTTTCCTTCTCCACCCCCTTCCAGCTCCTCCAACACACACGCTCCAATCCTAAATCTGCCCACGCAATGAATGGTAACAGTTTGGTATATAGCTTTCCTTAGTTTTTGTCTTTGCTTGTACAACATATACAGACATATGAATAAGGTTTGGGGTTTTGTTTCATTTTATAAAAATGTGGTTGTACTATATGTATTTTAGTTTTGCTTAATATATTATGGTCATGTTTTTAAGACATTTCTAATAGCTGTGTAATATTCCACCAGAATATAATCTATTCAACAATTCATTTGTAGACAGACATATGTGCTGTTTCCAGTTCTTTGCTTCTGAAAACATTGTGGCAAAGACATCCTGGAACACGTATCTTTACATTTTTATGTCTTCTTTTCTCCTCTTTCATGAATCATCAAGAATCTTGGTATCAAAGTCCATTTCCTTCTAAGGACTGTGTGCCTGGCAGCTGGCGCCTCACTGGGATCTGAGTTGTGGTCCTTATGGTTGCTGTTTTATGACTTATATACCATATTCATTAACCAGGGCTCTTCCTTCCTGCTGTTAGCCTTGGTTTACAGTTTGAGCACGTGGAATCCACTGCATGTTATGTCTGTAGGAGGACCAGACGTTTTGTCATGTGGGACAGCAGTGTGAGGAAACTGTTCTTAGGTTTTTAAAAAAAATTGTTGTTTGTATAAACATCTTAAAACTGGATGTGGTCTGAACAATGAGATTTCCAAATCGTTAAGTTCAAAAGGTGAGGAAAAGACAGCGCGAGGCAAGATCCTTTAAATACTGCTCATATCTGACATTTCTGGTGCAAGTCGGGAGGTGCAGAACTGATCCACTGATGGCACTGAGGTTCATAATTAATAAGAGGAAAGCTGTGTGTTTCTCCTAGCTGTCTACTGGGGAGAGGGAATAGCAGAGGTGTTGGCTGGCTCTCAGCAAAGCTTCCCCTGCAGGGAACAGGGCCTTCATAAAGATGTCAGCCTTGGCCATGCTGTCACACTCATCTTTCAGCTCCTCTGCTTCCTGCCAAACCATGTTAAAGAGAAAAGTCAGGGCCCGTCTCATCCCCCAGAGGAAGGTAGAGAAGGGCTGGGGGCCGAGCCCCAGCTGGGGAAGGAGGCTTACTGTTGTGGGTGTCAGGAACGTCTGGAGGGAGGATGGGGGCACCAGGACTTTTCCCACCCTCCCCACTAAGACTCAGTTTCTTCCTTTTGTTCCAGAGCCTGGAGCTGTTTATAACTTCCTCTTAGTTAGCTTCCTGGTGGCCCAGGCCACTGGACATAGTCTTTCTGAGAATATTGCATTATAAGGGGCTGTCCTGTATACAAAATAGAGAAGACAGAATCCCAGAATTTCGAACTTAAACCATTTGCTGGAAAACGCCCTGCACTGTGGCCTCTGTGAAGTGAACACCGCTATTTACGGGCCAGGGGCTGTGCAGGTGCATTCACGTGTGGTACCTCTTTCATTCCTGTGACAGCCTTCATAGGAACGACTTATTTCCCCGTTTTACCCAAGTGGAAATTGAGACTGAGGGAGGTTAGGACTTTCCCACGGTGACACAGCTGCTAAGTGACAGAGGTGAGATTTGAACCCAGATCTGAGTGTCTCTTCAGCCTATATCCCTTTCCCTCGCCACACCTGCAGTTGCATCCTCGGGAAGTCCCCTCCCTAGAACTTTTACCCTTGGACCAAGAGCCGCTATTTGAGATGTGGATATGCTGTCTCTCTGTGACCCTGGAGAGGTCCCTCCCCATTCTGGGCCCCACGTTCTTCATCTATAAAACAAGGAGCACAAACACAGTGAGAGTCGGCCTCTTCCGCCCAAGGTTCTCATTGCTGAAGCCTTCCTGAAGCCCCGTGCCCTTTCTTGGGATGGCCAGCCTGATTCAGAGAGAGCTGAGATCAAGAGCATTCTCTTTGCTGTGAGTTCTCCTCCACATTTACCCACCTCTGAGAACAGCTGGCTACTGCTCCCTCCACGTGGCTGTTTTAAATGTACTGTCTCCCCTGGCTCTCGTGACATTCTTAGGACGTTAATGTCCCCATTTCATAGACAAGAAATCCGAAGCTCAGCACGGGATGGGAACTTGCCTGGGTCTTGTAGCTGCAGAGGAACAGAGTCAGGATTTGAGCCCAGATCCAGAACGTTCCTGCTTCCTCAGCGCATACGACATCGAGTATTTGTTCAGTTGGCTCGCAGTTCAGTTTGATCTGTAGAGCTATCACATGCTCGGCAATTGAATGTTTGTTCCAGTTCTCTTTAAAGTGGTTCGATTGTTCTCTTTCAAAGTAGACTCGGGGAGAGGGGATTTTTGGAGTGCTTCCTTTGTATTTTGACTTCTTTTCTTTTATATTCCAGTTCTCCAGCATTAAGGCCTGAGGGTGCGTCTTAAGGGCTAGTATATTAGATTCATCTTTGTGTCCTGAGAGCTCAGAATCCTTTAGGGAACATTAAATTGGGGGCTGTTCGGTCACAAATGAGTTACCTCCCATCCATCCCACTGCCTCCCACCCCACCACAGCCCTCCACTCATTCTCGTTCTCCTGTTCCGTGAATGAGCAGAGCTCTCCTGCAGAGAGAGAGAGAGAGAGAGAGAGACCCCCTTCAGATCAGAGGTAATGCCTGGGCAGCAGTTCTGCCCCTTTGTCCTTCGGAAGCCATCATTAGGTCTAAAATAGATTCATGTGGCTGAACAGGGCTAGAGATTATCCGGTTATATCAGCAAGGGTTCTCCAGTTGCAAGTGGCAGAAACCTAGCGCACGCTGACTTAAGAAAAGAAAACGTATTGGTTCATATAACTGAAGAGGCCGGGAGCAGACTATGGCTTCAGCCGTAGCTGGATCCAGATCCCCAAATGATGCCAGCAGGAGCCTCTCTCTCCAACTCTTGGCTCTGTTTTCCACTCTGCTAACTTCATTCTGAGGCAGGAAGCAGTCCACAGCGTGGCTCCAGGCAGACCAGATGTATTAAATATATCCTCCCGTGTTCAGTTTCAACAGAAAAGAGCTCAGCGAAGATTTACTCTGACTGCCAGGTGCCCGTCCCTGAACCAGTCACTGAGGCTGCAGAGCTGTGACTCTGTGATTGACTGGCCAGGCTCCTGTGCCCACCCTCACGGCAAGGGAGGAGTTGGCTCCAACCACGGGGTACAGCTGAGGGGTCGGAGACTCGCCACAGAAAACGAGGGGCTGTTACCAAAAGAAAGAGAAGGAATGCAGAAAGGATACAAAAGCCTTGCCCCCTGCAGCCATCTGGCTCCCTCGTTGACATAGGGGGAAACTGAGATCCAAGGAGAAGGGACTTGGAGTGTTGTATGAGCAAGAGCTAGAAGCCAGGACTCCAGACTCGTACTTAGTTTCCTCAATTTTTGCTTTTTATCTATTCACTCTTCTTTTTGCTCATACAACTAACAGCATTGACAAATAATCCCTATAAATATACAAATATAGATAAAGGACAGAAGGGTTTAAATCTGGGCTCCCTCCCTTACTAGCTTTTTGACCCTAGGCAAGTTTCTTAACTTCTCTGTGGCTTGTTCCTTCTTCTTTGTAATGAGAATAGTAACAGTCCCCACTTTGTGCGATTACTGTGACAGTTAAATGACTCAGTGCATATTAAGTGCCTACAGCTCTGCCAGGCATATTGGAAATCCCCAACAGATGTTTTCTATTAATATAATCGTTATTGTCATCTTCTGCCTTATTTTTTAACTGCTTATCAGTATTCTGTAGTTTGAATGGTTCAGCCTCTATTTAATCTTTCCCTAGTGATGGACATGCACTTTGTTTCTGCTCTTGTCACTATTTGACACAGGGTGTCAGCGAACACCCTCAAACCTGCCTCTTTGTCCTCATGCTGTGCACTTCTAGCTAAATTTAGCCCAGTCAGGGTAGAGACCTAAATAGACTGTGAACCCAAAGCCAATGGAAGGGCTTGTGCAAGGGGTAAAATGTTTTCACCAGGTCTTAGCTGTAAGATTCTAAACTCCACAGATATCTCTCCTTTCATGGTACCATTGGGGTCAGATATTGAGCTAAGAGAACCTGAGACTGCTGTGCTGGTAGTTTCACAGTGCTGTCACTTGCACCTTCTGCAGGGGCATCACTCTGCTGATACCACCCTCAGAGAGGCTCTTCCAAGTGTCCCAGGAGGCCACACTGCATCTGGAAGCCCACAAAGACTTGGACGCCATCTGGGGTGGCGGGAACAGAGGGAGAACACGAAAAAGCTCATGTGGTGTATGCCATGTTGTAGAAACAAGCACACATGTGCAGAAATGTTTAGCAGAGATCAGCCCTCCATTAGCGTTGGGCAGAGGGTTTGCTGTTGTTGTTAGTTTTCTTTTGAGCTTTTTTGTGTCTTCCAGACTTTTGTGCTTAGCAATTATCATTTTTGAAAAAAAATAAAACTCAAGCCCAGTGCAGTGACTCATGCTTGTACTCTCACTCAGGAGGCTGAGGTGGGAGAATCACTTGAGTTTGAGACCAGCCTGGGCAACATGGTGAGACCCCATCTCTAAAATAATTTTTAAAATTAGCCAGGTAGGGTGATGCATGCCTATAGTCCCAGCTACTTGGGAGGCTGAGGTGGAAGGACCACTTGAGTTCCAGACCAGCCTGGGCAATATAGTGAGACCCTCGTCTCAAAAATAAATAAATAAATAAAATGTTATTTTAAGTAAATACTACTTGGATTTGAGGCCAGGATCCAACTCACTTGCCCCTCTGAGCCCCATTTTGTTCATCTGGAAAAAGGGGTTAACACTCCCTGGTTCATCTCCCTCCTTAAGGTGTGGTGTGGATTAGAGAAGAGAGAAGGCAAAGTGCTATCAAACCCATCAGGCAGGAGTAGCTATTGCCTGGCCCGCTGAGCAGCCAGGCCCAGTCTCTTTGCTACTGGAGCAGTGCCCGAGAGCCCCCTTCCTGACACCACGTTTTCTGTGGCCACTTTTTTTTTTTTTTTTTTTGAGACAGAGTCTCGCTTTTTTGCCCAGGCTAGAGTGAGTGCAGTGGCATCAGCCTAGCTCACAGCAACCTCAAACTCCTGAGCTTAAGCGATCCTACTGCCTCAGCCTCCCGGGTAGCTGGGACTACAGGCATGTGCCACCATGCCTGGCTAATTTTTTCCATATGTATTTTTAGTTGTCCAGCTAATTTCTTTCTATTTTTAGTAGAGACGGTGTCTCGCTCTTGCTCAGGCTGGTCTCGAACTCCTGACCTCTAGTGATCCACCTGCCTTGGCCTCCCAGAGGGCTAGGATTACAGGCGTGAGCCACTGCGCCCGGCCCTACTTTCTTAAGGCATGGGGGTGGGGGGAGGATGCTTTTTGTTTATCATGCACAAAAGAACTAAGCATTGTCCACATCCAGTGTTGAGCTTTCAAAACACTATGGACAGGTCCTAGATGGAGCTGGGCAGGTGGGGGTGTCCCTGGGGTGGGTGGTGGCCTTGTATTTTCCGCTGCACCATCCCCAGAGCCCCTTTGTCTGCTGTGGTCTGAGGCCTAATAAGAGGAGGAGAGAGGGGCTTTGCATGGTTCTCAACAGGAAGGTGGCCTGTGGGCAGGTCTGTGGAGCCGGGTTCCCTGCTGGACACTTGAGAGATTCATTTGAGCATGTCACACAATTATTCATTTAAACAAAGAGCCTCTACTAAGCTGGGACCAAACTAATGAGTAGTGCTCAGAGCAAAAGTAGAATTGAAGGTTTGTGTTTATTTAGTAAATAAATGAACAGATAGAGGAAGGAGAGAAAGGGAGTAGATAAAAAAAAAAAAAGACAGCACACGTTCAGGGCTGTGATCCAAGCTGAGCCTTTTAGTTGAGTTCTGAATAATCTTTAATTCCATAATTGAATTAAATTAGACATGAATTTAGTCTATTGTGGCTTTGTCTACTTCCCTTAATGCACGATGGTGTTTGTGAATCTACCGGCGGGCTGTGGGGCCCAGCTCTGGGGTTGGAGAGAGGCAGGGCTCTTTGCTGGGGAATATTAATAGCTGTATTGTATTTTACCTGTGGACCCCAGACAGTGTATTACAGCTACCCGCCCCCACACACACAACTTTGCTTCAATCAAACACACTTCCTGCTAAACTGGATGGAGGGCAGAAACTTTTGCAGAAAGCTAGATATTGCCAGTCTTTCTTGGCTGCAGAGGACTCGGCTGAGTTAAGGGAAAGAGATTTTTAAGAAGGGGTGCTTTCATTTATTTGTGAAGGCCGACATAATGAAGTTGGAGAAGGTTCCCAGAGAGGACTGGCTGAAATGATCAAAGGGAGTAGAAAGGTGGGGAGAGGGGCAGAGGAGGGCTGCGTGGGGACTGGATTAAAAGACCGCAGCGAGATGAAAGAGCAAGAGGGGACATGAAAGAAGTCTGGAAGGTCCCAGCGGTTAGGAGAGTCTGACGTGTCCATCAGAACCTGAATGCTGGGATCAGAGGATGTTCACCCAGAGGGAATGAGCTCACCGCCAGAATGCCAAGGAGCCCTTCCTGCCAGGACTGGAAGGGTTAAATCAGGACAAAGTGGCGGGCACATCTGCCCTCCCACAGCTTCCCTTGGTGCCTGACCCATATTTTCCGCAACATTTCTTTCTGAAAAGTATCAGATGGACAGAAAAGTTGGAAGAATTGCACAGTGAGCACCCATGTTCCCGCCGTCCAGATTCTACAGTTACCGTCCCTCTACTTACTCAATCACGTCTCTGTCAACCTTCTCTCCATTCTTCAATCCGCTGTACTTTTTAGTGCATTTCAAAGTAAGGTGCAGAGAGACTCTGGCCCATTTTGACAGTTGAACAGTGGATTGCAGTGGCATACAAAGCAGAGATTTTTGTTGCTACACGCATCGCCCCAAGATGTCTCAAATTTCCCCAAAAGACATCTTACCAGTCTTTGGAGCCCCCTCCCGTGATGCCTTTTACTTCTGGACTCTCAGATTCCTGCCTCTCCAGGGATGGAAGCAGCCAGAGCTGCCGTGGTGTGAGGCTGTGGAGAGTAGCAAGAGCCGCGGGGGCCGGAGGGCACCTGCCCTATAGAAGGGGGCACCCATTGTCACCTCCAGCCCGTTGCTGCCATGTGAGACTCTGGGGTCAGTGTTGCCGAGTTTCAAGAAAAGCCAGAAGTGAGGGGTTTTGTGTGTAATCCTCTACTTTTTAAATGTTTGCAAATAATGTCTACATACTGGGCAAAAGGGTATCAAGGACGACTCCTTGTGTATTGGTTTCTATAGCTGCCATAACAAATTACCGGGAATCTAGAAGCTTAAACAGTACACCACACAACATATCCTTGCCATTTTAAACAAAACACATTTTGAATTTACAGCTCTGTAGGTCAGAAGTCTGACGTGGATCTCACCAGGCTAAAATCAAGGTGTCAACAGCAGGGCTATGTTCCTTTCTGGGAGCCTTGCTTGTCTGGGTCGTTGGCAGAATCAGTTCTGAGGACTGAGGCTCCCGTCCCTTGCTGGCTGTCACTGAGGACTGTTCCCAGCCCCTACAGGCTGCCACCTTCCTCAGCTCATGACCCCCTTCCTCCATCTTCAGAGCCAGCAACAGTGGGTTGAGTCCCTTTCACACCTCAAATCTTTCTTGCTTCTCTTTTGGTGGGGGGCGTGGGGCACAGAGAGACAGGGTCTCGCTCTGTCACCCAGGCTGGAGTGCAGTGGCATCATCATAGCTCACTGCAACCTCAAACTCCTGGGCTGAAGGCAGCCTCCCGCCTCAGCCTCCCGAGTAGCTGGGACACCAGGTGTGTGCCACCACGCCCAGCTAACCTTTCTCATTCTTAAACTCAGACAGAAAGGTCTCTGCTTTTAAAGACCCTTGTGATTCCATTGGACCCACCTGGATAATCCTGGCTCCTCAAACCCATCTTAATGTCTTTAACCTTAATCACATTTTCAAAGTCCATTTTGCTATGTAAGGCAAACACGTTCACAGGTTCTGGGGATTAAGGTGTGGGCATCTTTGGGGGCTGCTACTCTGCCTACTGCATCTGGTTTCTGGCTGGAGACACAAGGTGGACAGTTGTTCCTTCTGAGCCTGCCTGGTCCTCGGGTCCCCTCTTCTGGGCCCTGGGAAAATACCTTCTCCTCCCACTGGAGTCAGTGTCCTCAGCCAGAGCTCACCGTGTTGGTGCAATGCCTGAGACACCCCTTCCTCCCTGGACCCCACCCTCCCCCAGGCAAGGACAAGAGCATTTCCTGCAGCAGAAGCAAACTGCCCTTCATCAGCAAAGCAGGAGAGAGGTGTAAAGGAAAGAACTTGGGATGTGATGTAAAAAGACTGTAGTGGAGCTCTGGGACCACTCGTTCATTCAGCAAATATTTATTGGTCTCAGACTTGCACGCCTGGCACCGTGCTAGGCTAAGCATAAAAGCCCCCTCATGATGGAGCTCACATTCTAGTGGGGCAGACGGACAAGTAAACACCCAGATGGAATATATAAAGTGTGCTAGGTGCAGTGAAGAAAAAAGAGTGTGCTATGAGATTGAATAGGGGTCAGCAGACTTTTTCTGTAAAGGGCCGGAGAGTAAATGTTACAGGCTCCGAGGGCCACATAGCATCTCTATTGCACATTCTTCTTTGATTTGTGTTTTGTTTTGTTTTTACAACTCTTTAAACGCATGAGAGTCCTTTTAGCTTGAGGGTCACACAAAAACAGGCTGCCACATTTGGCCCTCGGGCCCTAGTTTTGGGTGATCCCTGAGAGGGAATGTTGGAAGGGATCTACCTACAGTTGGGAAGCAGGGATCGGGAAGCTTCTCTGGGAAGGTAATGTTTGAGCTGGGATGTGGAGGCACGAGAAGAAGCCAGCCAGGCAGTCAGGTGACGTATGGGGGAGGTGGGGATGGGGAAGGGAAGGGACCCCAGGCACATCTAAGGACGCACCGCTGTTTAGTGGCCTCATTCCTAGGCGGGTTCCTTTGCCTCTCTGAGCTTGCATCAGTTTCCCTTCCTCCTTACAAGACCGTCTTGAGCACTACCTGAGAGACTGTCTGGAGCCTCTCAGAATCCAGGTGTGGTGGGCAGAGCGACGCTCCTGCCCTCTAAGATGCTTGCCCCCATTAACGGGGACAGGGCTGTGCCACACTGTGGAGTGCTGTAGCGGTGGGGATTCCGCCTGCCGTGAGTCCCAGCACGCTCTACGAAATGGGGGTGGAAGCCCTGCCTTGCCTGCCCCTTGGGGCGCTTGTGAGAATTTGGATGTGAAAGTGATCCGTGGGGTTCAGCCTAACGGGGGAGAGGGCAGGCTCTGGGGTGAGGGCCGGGCTCGGAGCCTGCCTGTTTCTAGTTGTGCGACCGGATGAGTTTTTACAACCTCTGTGTTTTGGGTTTGTCGTGTGTGCCACAGGGAGAGTAGTGAAGCACTCGCTGCAGGGGTTCTGTCAGTGTCGTGGTGAGGAAGGTGGCGCTGTGCCCAGATTCCCTCTCCAGCCCTCTGTTGGGAATAGGGGCAGCGGGCAGCTCACAGCTGTGCTTCCCATGGGGCATTGCCCTTGGCAGCAGGGAGCTGCCCTGCTCAGGGCTATGCTGCCTTCGGATGGCCAGTTAATTCTTGGATATAAAGGCCAGGCCACGACGACTTAAAAAGGCCATCTCAGTACAAGAGCTCCTGGTAAAATGGGCTGAGGCCTCAAACGCAGCCACATAGGGGTCCCCTGCCTGTCTCACTTCCTTGCAGGTGTATCTCCCCAGAGCCCTCCAAGAAACCGTCTGCAGGCAGTGCTTTGCCTTGGGATCTGTTGCCAGGAAACCCAATCCCTACCGGTGGTGAATGTGAATATTTTAGGGTAGTGATTCTCAAAACTTGAGTAGACATCAGAATCACCCAGAGGGCTTGTTAAAACAAAAGTTGCTGGGCCCTACCCTGAGAGTTTCTGATTCAAGTGGTCTGGGGTGGGCCAGAGAATTTGCATTTCTCATGAGTTCCCGGATGGAGCCGATGTGGCTGGTCCAGGCAGGGCCACACTGTTACTGTTTTAGAGACTTAGTAAGTCGCTTTCCACTTCTCATCCCTATTCCCACCTGAAGCTAAAAAAGTTTATTATAAAGCCAACAAATAACCCTTATTTCTGCAAAATGGTCTTGGTGTGACCAAACAGACTTTCTTATTATTCCCTGAATTGAACTTGCATACTTCTTAGAAAACAAAAAGCTAAAAACTGTAGACCTCTTATACTGTGATTTCCAGAATATAATACTAAGTGGGAAAAAGCAAGGTAAAGAAAAATGGATAGAGCGTGCTACCAATTATTCAAAAAAAGATCAAGGGGATAGCAATTTATATATGTAGCTGCTTATACTAAAGAAAGAAACAAAACAATGCAAGGATAAGCCATAAAATAAAATGGTTTCCTAGGAGGGAAAAAACAAGAAGGAGAAGATAAAGAAAGAAGCCAGAAATCTTTGCAGTATTTTATTTTTAGATTTGACTTTGGAACCATGTAAATACTTTATTTACATAGTTAAAAAACAAGATTAAGTCAAAATTAAAAAGTAAAAAGCAATCCCTAAAAATAAATAAAATAAAAATCTAAATGAAATAAATGAGCCCAGCTGTGTATTGAGTTGCGGGCCTAACCATGCAGAGAAGAATTATTTCAAGTGGCTTCAAAACATAAAAATTGGATATTCCTAATGATATATACTCTATATTCAAAAATATTTTAACTTTTCTGTAATCATATTGTTAGCAATGATATCATAACCGATGATTACAATAGCAGTGATATTGGTATTATTTTTCTGAAAATATTATATATTGTAGGAAAAAGCAAATAAATAAGTATGTTAATGTTAAGAGCCTAGATTGTTAGCAAAAGAGGTATAATATATAAAATCAGACAAAGACATCACAAGAAAGCTATAGACCAGTGTCCCTTACAAATATAGTTGCAAAAATCCTCAACAAAATATTAGCAAACCAAATTCAACAATATATAAGAAGAATTATACAGCATGACCAACCAAGATATCCTAGGAATGCAAGGTGGGTTCAATATATGAAAATCAATCAACAAAATACACCATACTAATGAAATAAAGGACAAAACTTACCTGATCATCTCAGTAGATGCAAAAACAAAAAGCATTTGACAAAATCCAAAACATTTTTATGATAAAAACTCTCAATAAACTGAAGGAAACTTCCTCAACCTTGATGTGAAAGGCCATCTGTGAAAAACCCATACTAACATTATACTTAATGGCAAGAGACTGAAAGCGTTTCCCCCTAAGATCAGGACCATGATGAGGATATCTGCTCTTGCAATTTCTATTCAACATTGTACTGGAGTTTGTAACCAAGACAATTAGACAAGAAAAAATAATAATAGGCATTTATATTGGAAAGGAATAAGTAAAACTATTTCTATTTGTAGATGACATTATCTTGTACACAGAAAAATGGATTCCACACACACAAAAAATCATTAGAACTAATAAATGCATTCAGCAAAGTTGCAGGATATAACATCAATATACAAAAATCAATTGTGTTTTTATACACTAACTAGCAAGGAACAATCTGAAAATGAAATATACCCTTATTGGACATATCTTCATACAAGATAAACAAATGGCCAATAACCATATGAAGAGATAGTCAACATCATTAGTCATTAGGGAAATGCAGATCAAACCACAAGTACCACTTCACACCCACTGTGATGGCTATAATCAAAAAGATGGACAATAACAAGCATTAGTGATGATGTGGAGAAATTGCTGATGGGAATGAGAAATGGTGCTATTATGTTGGAAAACAGTCTGAAAGGTCCTTATAAAGTTAAACATGAAGTTACCCTATGACCCAGGAATTCCACTCTTTGTTTTTCAACATAATTGAAAACATGTCTGCACAAAAAAAACATGCACATGAATGTTCATAGCAGTATTATTCATAATAGCCAAAAGGTGGAAACAACTCTAATGTCCATTAATTGATGAATGGAGAAATAAAATATGGTGTATCCATACAATGGAATATTATTCAGCCATGAAAAAGAATGAAGCACTGATGCATGCTACAATGTGGATGAACTTTGAAAACATTATGCCAAGTGCGGTCAAGCACAAGAGGCCACGTATATGAATCCATTCATATAAAATGTCCAGGATAGAAAAATCCATGGACACAGAAAGCAAATTAGTGGTTGCTAGGGGCTGGCTGGGAGGAGGGAGAAATGGGGAATGACTGCTGACAGACACATGGTTTCTTCTGGGGGCGATGAAAATGTTCTGGAATTAGATAGTGGTGATGGTTGCACAACTTTGTGCATATATTAAAAGCTACTGAATTATATGCTTTAAAGGGTGACTGGCTTTGTGCCCTGTAACTCGGTCCAATTCTGACACTACCTACCTGGAGTCAGAGGCAGATCCCACAGGTGAAGGGCTGAGTCCCTCAAGATCGCCCCCACTTGAGATGCCAAGTGCAAGTCCAGCCCTCTGGTAATTCTGACCCAACAGCTATAAATTGGTGGTTCCCATGACCCCCTCCTTGGGTTCGGTTATCTGCCAGAGAGGCTCACGGAACTCAGGAGAGCACGTTCACCAGTTTATTATAAAGGATGTTACAAAGGATGCGAATGAACAGCCAGATGGAGGTTTATGGAGCTGTATGATGTACGCATGCTCAGTTACCAACTCATTCTCCCTTCCTGGAGGATGGGGTGTGGGGTTAAAGGTCCAAGCTTCTAATCATGGCGTAGTCTTTCTGGTGACCAGCCCCCTTCCTGGAGCCTACCAAGAGTAGCCTCATTAGAAAAAAAGATACCCCTGTCACCTAGGAAATTCCAGGGGATTTAGGAGCTCTGTGTCAGGTGCTGAAGACCAAATATTAGAATGTGAGAGTCTCTTAGCACCACTACTGCTCAGGAGATGGCAAGGCTGCGCAAGCTCTGTGCCAGGAACCAGGGACCTGGTCCAAATTATGTATTTCTCATTATCAATCACAATATCACAGATGTGGAGAGAGGCCAGAGTGTTCCTGAAGGACTGTCCTCCACATGAAATTATGACTTTGTACAAAGTCAGGGAGGTCTTTTATACATGTCCCTGTGTCCAGTGTGTGCAGGGATTGGACGCAGGACTCCGGGATGCCAAGTGGAAGAAAGTTCCAAAGGGACTGATATCTCCCTGGCTTCTACTCATTCCCTAGAAGCTGGAGAGGAAGTGGGATTTGCATTTGGCCGCAGCCCGGGCCTGAGTCCTCTTGGCAGGAGGAGATCTGACCCTGTCCTCTCCCTGTCCCCTGTGTCTCCCTCTAGCTGCAACAGCAAACGCTACCTGGAGACGCTCCCCAACACAAGCATCATCATCCCCTTTCACAACGAGGGCTGGTCCTCCCTCCTGCGCACCGTCCACAGCGTGCTGAACCGCTCGCCCCCGGAGCTGGTCGCCGAGATCGTGCTGGTCGACGACTTCAGTGATCGAGGTAGGACCTGCCCCACCCAGCTGCCTGCCTGCTGCGCTCTGTCCAGTGACTCGCCAGAGGGGTGGCGGGCTTTCCTTTCTTCAGCACGGCAACAGGAGGCTGTCGTTGACCGAGTGCTCGCTGTGTGCCAGGCCATAGACCTCGCCCCGCACACACGTTCTCCCATTTAATCCTGACAAGCCCCCGTGGAGTAGCTTCTATTTTTATCCCCTTTGTATCAGTTTAGAAATGCATGAAACTGCAAAGAACAGAAAACTTGGTAAACACTAGCTCAAACAATGCAGGATTCATTCTCTTATCTCTCTCTCTATATATATTTATTACATAACAAGACATCCAGGGCTGGTACAGCTAGATGATCAGGGCTGTCGTCAAAGAACCAGGCTTTTTCTTTCATCCTGCTTCCTCATCCTCATGGTCACAAAATAATACTTCTGGAAAGTCTGCCTTTCTGGCAGGAAAAGGGGGAAGGGCAAAGGCCACAAAGGCTCCGCCTGTCAAGGCTTTGCCTTGCTGTTCAGGAAAGTGTCGGGAGCCTCGGCCAGAACTCTGACATCTAGGCTCCTCCATCTATCTGCAAGGGAGGCTGAGAATTCGAGCATCTGGGTTTGTGGCCTCGTTAGTAGAGATAGGAAAGGAAGAGGTGGATTAGAGGTGTCAAGTAAGCCCACCTGCAGTACCTGCTGCACCATTTTACAGATGAGAAAACTGAGACCCAGAGAGGTAAGTGACTTATCCTTAGTCACAAAGCTTTTAGATACTAACGTGGTGACCGAACCATGTCTACTGGCCCCAAGCATGTGATCTTAACTACACATGCAGCCTCTTAGCTATGAGTCTCGCCCTGTGGAATAACTCTCAGTCTTGGGTTTAAGCAACACAGAGATGGGGCCAAACACAAAATCCAAGAAGAAATTGCCCTCCAGCCAACGGCCTCAAGCCTATTCTTTGCATCAAAGCTTTCACCCCTTGCGGCAAAATCAAGAGAAGCCCTTTCCTCTGCTCACCTTCTTGCAGAGACACTGAAAAGCAGTGAAGAGAGGGAGTGTGAGCCCATTCCCGAATAATTGCAGCTGACAGTTGCAGGAGCACCTCACCTGCTCGTTGCCCCATTTTAATACCACATTCTTAATTATACACCTTCAGTATAGCAGCCAATGTGTGTGTGTTCATGTGTGTGTGCACATTTAACACAGTCCTTGCCACATTTATAAAGTCTTTCCTAACTCTTGACATTCACTCTTCCTCATGGTACCCTTTATGTTTCCATCCTACATTTGCTTATCACAGATAGAATTAAAACACTTATTTGTGGCCGGGTGCGGTGGCTCACGCCTGTAATCCTAGCACTCTGGGAGGCCGAGGCGGGTGGATCACTTGAGGTCAGGAGTTTGAGACCAGCCTGAGCAAGAGCGAGACCCCGTCTCTACTAAAAATAGAAATAAATGATCTGGACAGCTAAAAATATATAGAAAAAAAAAAATTAGCCGGGCATGGTGGCGCGTGCCTATAGTCCCAGCTACTTGGGAGGCTGAGGCAGGAGGATTGCTTGAGCCCAGGAGTTTGAGGTTGCTGTGAGCTAGGCTGATGCCATGGCACTCTAGCCTGGGCAACAAAGCGAGACTCTGTCTAAATAAATAAATAAATAAAACACTTATTTTGCGAACACTGGTTTGTTAATGTCTCCCCTACCAGCCTGTACATTCTAAGTGCAGGGTCTTCCACATGGGTCTTGCTCACCACTGATCCCCAGCTCCTTAGGCATACAGTAGGTGCTTAATACATGTTTGATGAATGATCAGAGCTCGGTTCCTCTGTTCCATTAGCACTTCCATCCTGGTGACAATAGCCTCAGGCACAGTATGTGAGATTTGTGTCCTCAAAGTGAGGTCTGAGCCCACAGGTGGCGGGGGTGTGCCTTCCTCGTCCCATTGTCCTGCTTGCTAGCAGAGAGGCTGGCAGTGGTTACGTCTGTCATCCTGGCCCTGGCACGCCCTAGCTCTGTGACCTTGACCCGGTCACTTAACCTCTCTGTGCTTCAGTTCCCTCATCTGTAAAGTAGGATCACAACAGTGCTTGCTATCTCTTAGGTGGCTGTGACGGTCTAATGAGTTAATAGACGTAAAATTTTCAGGACAGTGCCCGGCACAGAGCGAACATTAAACATTTCAGCTTGGGAGCATGACTACTATGGACATTGTGCATGGCTGGTTTGCAGGAGGGGGAGTCAGGGACATATGTACAGATGTGGAGGCCCAGGTGCCATCTCCCCTTTCTGTGGATGACAAGGTTTTGCAACTGTAAAACACGAGACCAACAGGCTGTGGTCTCACCCTCTACCTAAATTGTCTCCCCGCCCCTGTGTGCTTCTCTTTTAATAATAGCAGCCCCCATTCAGGGGACAATTTCAGGATGCCAGGCCCGTGGGTTCTCTCACTTGTTCTTGACGACAGCCTGTAAGCGAAGCCGTGGGCCCCCGGGTCTCCGACGAGGAGCCTGGGCCGGGTAATCTGCCAGGAGCCACACAGCCACTGAGCGGACCCCTAGGCCTGTGGACTCCACGCCCGGGCCCTGTGCTCCCTGTCGCCTGCTTTCCTTTCCCAGTCTCCTCTCCCAGCCTCATCCGCCTCCAGGTTCGGGCCGCCACCCACAGGCCGAGGGCTCACAGCCGGGCAGTGGAAAGGGAAAGAAATGAGCAGATTGCTCAAGTGATGAATTGTTCTCCTGCAGCACAGGCAGCCGCCGCAGCTCGGGGCCAAACACCTGAGCCTTCCCTCGGGCTGCCTGCTCAGATCAGCCTCCCTGATGGGCTCTTTCTCGGGGCCCCAGAGCAGGGACTTCGCTCACTCTGTCGCTCCCCCACTTTGTGTCCCAGCTGCAGCAGGGCTCTGTCCTGCCCTGGGATCCTCCTCTGCCTGCACACCCTCCTCCCAGCTCTTCCCGTGGCGTCTGGTTACACGCCTCTTTGCTGAGCTCTTCATTCATAGTCGTTCTTCTCCCACTAGAGCATCTGAGGTCTAGAAGTAGGTGATCGCTAACTGTGAATGAGTGAATGAAGGCATGAGGAGGGAAGGAGGAGCTGTATGGCAGCTACTCCCCCATACACAGAAAACTGTCACCAGCAGCAGGGCCATCTCCAGCCAGCGAGACAGGTGCGGCTGTGGAAGACTCAGCAGTTCCTGCAGTGCCTGGTGCTGGCCCGAATCTTTGGGTTCTCAGGCTCAGGTCTCTGTAACCTCCACAGGTGGGGTTCGGGTGCCTCTCCTGGCACAGTCTGTGTTTGCCTTCTGAAAAAGTATTCACTAAGAGGGGCTCCACTGCTTTAAAAAGATGTGAAAACCACAGATGTAGGTCAACCTGCTCATTTTACAGATGGAAAACCTGAGGCCCGGGGCAGTGGACAGACTTAACTAAGCACTAACCACTAGCTGGCTGCAGAGGAGGGACAAGGACCCTGGCTCTGGGCTCCAGGGCAGCAGCCTTGCACCTCCCCATTTTTATGCCTTTCTATTCCCAAGGGCACTTCTCAGTAAATTATTTTTCCTTTTAGCAAGAGCAAACTTCTTGCTAAAAAGAGTTCATTATCAAACACGGCCAGTCCTGAGCTATAATGGTCTGCAGCTCTAATAGCCCAGTTTCCTCGATGTTATATTCAGCCGTAAAGATAACAACATAACCCCTCCCCCAAAAGGAGTTTAACAGTCTTGACAAAGAAAAGGTACATTTCCTAAGAATGACATTCTCCAAGTGGATGTATTTCTCCAGAGTCCAATAATGTTAATCCAATGTGGTGCCAGCTTCAAATCTTAAAAAGATAAGAGAACAAATACTGTCCCATTTTGCAGATGGGAATGAGAACTGGGAGCCCAGATTGCTGCCCTTTTTTCTCAGTGAATCAGGCGCTGAGCCCAGAGGAGAACTCCTACCTCATACCCCTCGGTCTTGCACCTTAGCTGTCGGATTTTGCAACCTGCATTTTTCAGAAAAGCAATCATTATTCTGGTTTCAAGAAGAAATTCTCAAGGCAGCTTTGGAAGAAAACTTTCTCAGCAGTGATTGTTTTAAAAATGAGATTTGGGAGAAGCAATTTCAGAATTATGGAGAGGCCTGTCTAAAGTACAGCAAATATGGGCCATCCTAGAAGACAAATTTCTCTGGGCCACGTTAGCAGAGGCAGTTCTCAGCGTGGAAATTCATAGATGCTAACTATAAGCTAGATTGGCACTGCCTAGCAGAAGGCATTTTCCTCTGAAATGAGGCTCCTCCAGGATCCTCAGGGCAACTAATTGTAATTCAGCTACGGGTCGAGACCTTGGGTAGGAGACAAAATTGGAGCAGATGAATTCTTGAAATGAGATCCAGAGCTTTGTGCAAGCAGCATCAGGGACTAGAGTGGAGACAGACGCTGACACCGGAATAATCCTGGCCCTGCTGACAAGCAGAACACTACAGAGTTTTCCAGGGGTCTCCAGAGCTTTTCAAATGTATGCACTTTGCTCGAGGATTAGGGGGACAGGGAGGTGCTTGTGCACTTGTGGGGGAGAGAGGTGGAGGTATCGGCTGGCAAACTTGCCTCCAGTTTGCACTGCCTGGATGGCATGTTTTTATTAGGAAAAACAGGAGGTCTATGTTCATTTATTTGTTTCCATTCCTCTTCTTCTTCTTCCCTTCTGCACTTTCAAATAGTGTTGTTTTAACAGAAAAAAAAAATGGGATATGTAAGCATGGAAAGGATTATTGTCTCAGGGTGAGCTATGAGCTGCCTAGAATGGTTACATAGGGAAGTGAAAGGCTATGGTATGATCTCATGGACAGCCTTTTTGCCAACTCAACTCCGTAGAAGCAAACAAAAATGTTCACAGGGAATGTTCCTGTTCTTAAGCAGGTGTGTGCAGAGCTATTGATAGGTTGTTGGCAGTGACTGGGGCTCGAAGGAGCACGGACATTGCTGGGCCCATCAGCTCACGTGGTAGAGACCCTCGCCAGTGAGGCCAGGTCACAAGTCCTCTTCCCGTGACGGGTTTCTTAACGCTGACCTGCATTCTCACACCTTGCCAGTCACGGGAGCACATCACAGAAATGCATTTTGCCCCATCCCACTCTGCGTTCCAACATACCACTCTTGACACTGCCCAAAAAACATCTATTCCCATCTTTAGTTTGCTTCCGATACCACCACAATTGTTGGGGTGGTCATTGCCCACTTTCATTTTATTGCTTGGGTTCTTTGACCTTTTTGAGTTTTGGACTGCTTATTTTGTTCTTCTCGACATGTGTCCTGATTTATCAGTTATGCATATTCATATATTCAACAATATTCATGAAATGACTGTGCTGGACACTGTGCTAGGTGCTGAATATACAAGGGGATACAGCAGGGAGAGGGACGAGATAAGGGACAGCTGTAAGACCACAGAGTATGTGCCACCTATAGGTGGAAGTCCAGCACTCTGGAGCACAGAAGATATCAGGGAAGACGTCCCAGAGAAAATTCCAGCTAAACTTAATCCAAGGGGATAAGTAGATATTACTCCTTGGGGGTAGGGAAGAAGGAGAGAGGACTGCACGAGCCCAGGCTGGGACTTGAGAAAATGTGGAAAGTGCATTACCCGGATGCAGTTATTGTTAACATTTAGGCTTTCCTTTTCCCCATGCATTTTTTTTCAATAGACCTTATTTTTTAGACAAGTTTAGGTTCACAGCAAAATTGAGCTACAAGTACAGAGAGATCTACACCCTGAACATGCTGATCTCATCTGAAAGTACAGTGTTCCCACCATCAAAATCCTGTAGCAGAGTGGTGCATTTGTTACAATCAATGAACCTACATCGACACATTATGATGTCCTAAAATCCATAGTTTACGTTAGGGTTCACTCTTGATGTTGTACATCCTATGGGTTTGGACAAATCTGTGATGATGTGTGTGCACTGTTATAGTATCAAACAGAGTAGTTTCACTGTCCTAAAAATCCTATGTGCTCCACCTATTCATCCTTCCTTCCCCCTGACCCCTGGTAACCACCAACCTTTTTACTGTCTCCATAGTTTTGCCTTTTCCAGAATGTCACGTAGTTGGAATCATACAGTACGTAGCCTTTTCAGATTGGCTTCTTTCACTTACTAATACCCATTTAAGGTTCCTCTGTGACTTTTTATGGCTTGATAGCTCATTTCTTTTTTGCACTGAATAATATTCCATTGTCTGGATGTGCCACAGTTTATTTATTCATTCACCGACTGGAGGACATCTTGGTTGCTTCCAAGTTTTGGCAAATATTAATAAAACCGCCATAAACATTCATGTACAGGTTTTTGTGTAGACTTAAGTTTTCAGCTCACTTATGTCAATACCTAGGAGTTCAAGTGCTGAATTTTTTTCATAAGAATATGTTTAGTTTTGTATCAAACTGCCACGCTGTCTTCCAAAGTGTCTGTCCCATTCTGCTTTTCCACCAGCAATGAATGAGTGTTCCTGTTGCTCCACATCCTTGCCAGCATTTGGTGTTGTCAGTGCTGTGGACTTAGGCATTCAAATCGATGTGTGTATCTCACTGTTGTTTTAATTCACATTTCTTAATGACATATGATGTGAGCATCTATTCATATGCTTATCTGCCATTGTCAATTCTTTTTTTGTTGTTGTTCTCAGTGTTTTTTCATTTCTATTTCTTTTATACCTTCTCAATTCTCCTCCATTTCCACCCCAACTGATGGAACTAATGTTAACAGTCTGGTATGGATCATTCCAGACCATTCTGCATGATTATACTAATAGCATGTAATAGCAAGAGCTCATCTGCTTTGAGATTTTACTGTGTGCTAAGTAAAAGTGCATTCACTCATTCGTCATCACAGCATTACAGTAGGTTCTGTCAGGCCCAGCGTGCAAACCTTGGCCTCAATGATCTCAGGCCTCTAAAACTTACAAATTTAATATTTTTATCCCCATTTTACAGATGAGAAAACTAAGGTACAGAGAGATTAAGTAAGTTGCTGATGTTTACTTAGCTCAAAGAAGCAGAGCTTTGATTTAAAATGATGCATTCTGATACATCCTAATCTTTACATGCTTTGTTTTCTCTTTTAATGGGATCGTACTGTAAACATTACTCTACAACTCTTTTTTTTTTTTTTTAATTTTTTTCTGTTAATGTATCACAGGCATCTGAAAGGTCAATAATACATATAGAGCTAACTCATTTGTTGTTTAATAGCTAGATATTAATAATATTCCGTAGTGAGAATCTACACTTAGTCCCTTTTTATTTCACTTTATGTAGTGGATGTCTAATCACATGTGACTTTGTATCCTGGTTTCTTTCACTTCACTTGCTATAATCCTTCCCCCTTGTCATTATGAAATGACTGCCACACCTCTCCTTCTCTGAGTCAATGGCGAAATAGAGACAGGAGTTGACCAAGCGGAACATCAGCTGTATTGTCATCACAGAGGCTGATCCAGGGAACACAATTGGGTCTCTCTACCCCTTTCTCTCTGAACTGACTAACCCAGGGTTGGGCTTAGCAGCCGAGGAGCCAAGCCGCTGCCTCCCTGGCAGGGCAGGAAGGAAGGATAAAGCCGGTCATGCAGGTCCAGTGACTATTCTCACTTCAGCCTACCTGGCCTCACTTCCCCAGCCACCCAGAGGTGAAAGAGCACTCCTTCCGTGAAGTGTGAGTTCCATCTGGCGGATGATGACACTGAGGCTCAGAGAGGTTGTGGGTAGGTGGCCTAAATTGCTCACCCGCCCTTGGAATCATCTCCTCCCGGTTGGTAATCACATTCGACAATGGGTTCCATCATCTTCAGAAACCCAGATCTTTAGTATCGGTCTCTAGCGTGTCTTACCCCTAAGGAAATCCACAGGCTGTCTTGACTCTCTTCTCCTTTAATATCTTTGGCATCCTAAATGCTTCTCCCTCAGACTCCAAAGGAGAGAGCCGCTAAGAAGATTAAAGCCGTGACAGAATATCAATTAGTTTATAATGAGGGAAATCTATAAACCTTTTGGTGGATATCTGGCAGAAACACAGGATACAGGAGTCGATATATTTATGGGATATTTTGTGCATCTTTAAAAAAAAAAACCCAGTATTTTCTGAATCAAACACTGTATAAATGATTTACTGGGAGAGCAACAACAACAAAAAAAATCAAATAAATCGCTCAGATTGCATCTGAAGCATCAAAAGCTCCGGTGTTTGGGAAAAAATCGTTTCTGTAGTGGAAAATAGCTGCATTATATTTTCAGAAAGGTGATGCTTCTATTGAGGTGGGTGAACTTTCTACATTTTAAAAGCTTGGCACAGGAAGACTGTGCTAAATTGCAGATCTTCTCCTGACTTTCTTGTGAGGATTAAGGTCTAACTTTTTCCACTGTGTTATTAGTGTTTCCTTAAAAACATAAGATCGAAGGGAGCAAAACCCAATGGAGCACAATATTGAGGGTTCTTGGAATAAGGTCCCCAGGGTAAGGACCATGGAACTGCCACCTGCTGTCATAGTCTGTCTTCAGAAAGCTCCTGGGCCTTTCAGCTAAGGACTGGTGTGAATTCTTATTTATTCAGGGTCTAAAGGGAGATGAGATTTGAGGCTAAAATAAAAGTAAGAGGTTCCTTAATACCTAACTTAGTTTAGCACAAACCCAACCAAGTTCTATTCCTGTCATTCACATTTAGCTCAGTAAGTGGGGGGCTGAAAGTGCCGATTTCATCTGCATCGCAGAGGGAAATAAGCACTAATAGCAATAATAATAATAATAATATGGCATAGCATCTATATAGTACTTACTGTGTGCCTGACATTTGTTATAAGTGACTTAAACCACCTTACAATGATTTTATAGGAAGTTTCTTTGTAACCACCATTTGCCTAAAGGGAAAATTCATATTTAGTAGAGAGTTCAAACCAAAGTACAAGAAATTCCCCTCCTCTCTGTACCCCACCTCCTAAATAAAACAATAAAAAGAAAAATTTTTAAGTAAAGATATGAAACGCTCAGTCATGACCTTTGGTACATGTCCATATGTCTAATAGGAATATTCTACTGTTTTCACTTATTATAAATATTAATATTAGCGAAATCTCGAAATAATGTTGGTTCTAGCATGAAAATGAAGCACACTGGCCAAAAAGTAGACATTAGCTCTAATCTACTGCCTGACACCCAACCCCCAAGCAGCCTCCAAATGAACCCATCACAAGCAGAGATACTTCGGGGATTCTTCCCAATTTCCTTGCAGAACTTCCAGCCCCTGAAACACTCAAGCACGTCTTTATCAGACAACCACAACTCCTGAGCCAATTTTGGTTTGATTTAAATGCAGAGGCACCTTCAGAGCTGTTAACATTGGTAGCTTAAAATGCTACCAACTTTCATAGCCACAAATAGGCAATACTTGACAGTTCTGAAGATCAAGAAGGCCAGCCCACATATTTATATATCATTTATTTATTCCAAAAATTTTTAAAAAGAAGACAATTGCAGCACTGTAAATTCATATAGTGTCCATGGGCATTGAAAATTTAGTTTCTCTTTTCTCTCTTTTTCTCCTGTTTTACTGTCTCAGATACTGAAACCTTAAGAAAATGTAATTTTTGCATCCTTATATAGAACAAAGAAATAGGTACGTGTCAAGGCCATAGGGACATCCCTTCCTCTTGTACGATTTAGTGACGTTAGTTCCTGTAAAGCATCAGGTGCAAGCTGCCTTTCCAATCATGCACACTCAGTTCCTTCTATGCTCATTACTGCTAGAATGATAAAAAATATATATTAATTTTGTCTGCTTTATAAATGCAGGCCTCCTCAGAGATGTCTGTGTTATTTACAAGCAATCAGGAACTTCAAAATAGCCAACAACTTCCTGTCGTCTACTCTTTGTCGTCCATTCCTGGGCCTGCTAATGAATGGGATTTATTGGGCATTGCTAATCATCATCTGCAGTGAGGGTGAGAACCAGGTAGAATTATAAAGCTATGCTTTCTGCCCAGTCTTCTCAGAAACTGTTTTTTTCTATATGCTATCAGAATATATGGTTTAGAATATTCTAAATAATAACCGCACTCCAGTCACCGTTAATGGAAAACTCAAACTAACAATTACCTTCCCGGAGCCTCCACACCAGCCAGCAGATTTGTTTTAACCAAGTAAGAGGAAAGACCTGACCTTTCCTGGCAAACGTGTTCCTGCTTTAGGGCAGCTCTTTAACTCATGAGTGAATGAAAATGACCTATAAATAGACCTTCCTCCTGAGCAGAGCTAACGCTAAATATTCTTTGTAGTAGACACGAAACCCTTTCTCCTTCCCCCGCTCAGGCTGTGGGGAGATGGGGAATGTAGTCAGCTTAGTGACTGCTCCTCCCTTCCCCCCATTCCCTGTTATGGCAGCTGGACGTGTCCTAAATCCAGATGTGCTTCCGGCCAGTTCCATCCCTGTCCTTCCCCTTCCTCCATCCCATGAGCCAATATATTCTCTTCTTGTATAAACTAGTTGGAGTTGATTTTCTGTCACTTCCAACCCAAAAACTGTAACTACTGTCTTCCCTTTCATGGGTTGGGTGAGGATTAAGTGAAGTCATGCACTATGCCAGGGCACAGCACATGCTCAGCATTCTGTTGGCAGTCATCATTAATGGTGCTGTTGTTATGGTGATGCTTGTTATCATTACTGATAACCGAAATGCTGAGCTACCCGGCTATTTCAGAGTCTCAGTATAGGGATGAGATGATATTAGAAATGTGGGGGCCAGGCACGGTGGATCACTCCTGTAATTCCAGCACTTTGGGAGGCCGAGGTAGATTTCTTGAGGTCAGGAGTTCAAGACCAGCCTGAATAACATAGCAAGACCCCATCTCTACAAAAAAACAGAAAAATCAGCCTGGCATGGTGGCCCTGTAGTCCCAGGTACTCAGGAGACAGGCTGAGGCGGGAAGATCACTTGAGCCCATGAGTTTGAGGATGCAGTGTACTATGATGACACCACTGCACTCCAGCTGGACGACAGAGCGAGACCCTGTCTCAATAAAAAAAATTAAAAAAAAGAAATGTGGAAGAGCCTAATGAGCTAAAAAGTGCAATAACAACATACAAGAGGTTGCTGATTTCTGCAGAAGGAAAGAACTCTGAGAACTCTCCAGTCTGGTGGCCAAGAAAAAATGACCTCAAAGGCAGACATCTCACACCTGGGGTGTGTCCCCCGTGGGGGGCAGTTCATCTGGGTGCAAGCAATGGTTCTTAACTCTTATCCTTCTCAGCACTGACTGAGGAGCTTGTTCAAATGTAGGTTACCAGGGCCCACCTGTAGAGATGCTGATTCAGTGGTTCTGGGCTGGGCCCCAATAATCTGCAATCTTAACAGACATCTCAGGTTATTTTGATGGAGTTGAAAAGATGCTCAGACTTTTGGAAAACACCAGATCACAGGCACGACAGGCCACTCAGTGTGCTTTGTGATATATTGGGGGCTGATGTCTTTGAATGTATACCCCAGGTCACCATAAGAACAAAAACACATGGCAAGATAAGAGGAGATAAGTTAAGACGCCTTCAGCCTTGGCCAGACCTCTGTTTTCCAGGAGGCCTTTCCATAAATAATTGGTTCGCTGTAGCAAGCCTGTGTGGATTTATGGTCCCACATTTAATTTCAACCGCTATTCATTAATCCTGATGATCTCACTTAAATTATTAAACAGTCATATTCCAATTCTGAGGGCACTAATTATATCCTTGAGAGGCTGTTATTATCTGGATGATCAGATACACTCAGCCAACACTAGACTGCTTTCTCCCCACTCATCAGAATTTTATACTTTTCCAGGATTTTCGGTTGCTAGGTGTGTGTGTGTCTCATGTGACAAGAGCTCAGAGCTGAGGAGTTATGAAATGCCAGAGCAGGGGCTCTCAAATTTTGGTACGCAGAAGAATCACCCAGGAAGTGTATTCAGCAGGCAGATTCCCAGGCCCCACCTCGTGAGCATCCAGGGTCTGGGGCTGGGTGGAGCCCGGGACTCTGCTATAAGCAGCTTTCTGGGGATTCTGATGCAGGTGGTCCTGGGACCTCGAGCTGAGAACTTCTGCCTCCAGCTGTTAGCGCTGGTAGGGAATCTCAAGGGATATTGATAAGAACAAATATTGGGTGATGAGACCAGCCTGCCTTTTTTTTTGATGGGCAAACTAAAACCCAAACGGGGAAAGCGCCAGTTGAAAGCCCCGCTGCGGAGACACAGCCTACCTCTCTGGCCCGTTGTAAGGATCAAATGAGATAATGGATGGGAAGCTCTTTGGAAAGCATTCAGCACTCCATAAATACAAGGAGGCACTATTATTTTCAAGCTGGACCGGCCTTGTGACAGAAATGGCTTGGTACTTTCTCTCTAAATTACCATAATCACCTGTTTGAGGCCCCAACCAAGTCCGTAACTCTAAATTCACCAGGCATGGAATAAATTCCTCCTGAAATGTCCAATAAAAATCTTGTGATGGGAGAATGCACCTGGAGCCCTGCCTGGTCCTCAGTCAGAAACTTCCTGCTTTTTCTGTTGCCTGGCCCCATCTATTCTGGGGTAGGTCACATCTCCTCCAACCTCAGGGGACCTGGTTGAAAAGCCCTTCTCTCTAGCACGTGGATTTCTGGCCTTTCTTGGGACATGTGAAACTCACTCATGAACATTTTTGCCCCAGAGAGCTTCCTCTGTATGAGCCCACTTCTAACCATCTCCACGGCTTTGCAAATAGAAAAGCTCAAATCAAGGCACCCCAGGTCTTGGTTCTTTGAGTTCCGTGTCCTCACCTGCTTCAGTTTGCTACAGGTATCCCTTGAGGCTAGGTTGCGGGTCCTGGCAGTGACCTCTGTGCACCTGTGCTGTGTCTGTCCTGTTATGTCACAATTAACTGGACAGCGAGCTTCGTCATATTAAATTGCAATCATCCTCCTTGCAGGGCCCATTGGCGGGGTCTGCTTCTGCCCTGACCTTCCCACGACTCCCTCCAGCTTTTAGAAGACCCTTTTGTGTCTCCACCCCTAAGTTCCTTTCACTGTACAGTAAATTTCTAAAAAGTGACAGAGTGACTTCAAGAACAGACACTCCAGTTCTAGTCACATTCCACCCTTTATTTTTAAATATTTCTTCCACACGCCTACGGATCCTATCTCTTTAGCGTGCTCTCCACATGCGAAACCTCAAGTTCAGGCATTTGCAAGTTACCCACGTGCAAAGTCTATTTTTAAATCTGGAAGAAATCAAGGCTTTCCACTGATGGTTAAAAAAAAAAAAAAAACAAGTGTTCCCAGGCAGCACGACTACAGAGTTTAGGGAATTTCTGTGCTGCTTTCAGGAACCTTCACCGAACCCGTACGTTTTAGAAATGAGAATGTGCATTTGAGGACTTGCCTAATGTCATATGGCCAGTTAATGATGGGTCCTGTTCCACATTCAGGGAGTGCCTGTTGCTGGCCTCGCATAGGCAGCCAGCCCTTCCAGAAGTCAGGTCCACAGTCCTGTCCCCAAGTCCAGCCTGTCCCCAAGGGGACAGCAAGGCTGCCAGCAGCAGATATGGGCAGCAATTATGTCATTTTTTTTGAGACAGAATCTCACTCTGTTGCCCGGCTAGAGTGCCGTAGCGTCAGCCCAGCTCACAGCAACCTCAAACTCCTGGGCTTAAGCGATCCTACTGCCTCAGCCTCCCGAGTACCTGGGACTACAGGCATGTGCCACCATGCCCAGCTAATGTTTTCTATATGTTTTTAGTTGTCCAGATAATTTCTTTCTATTTTTAGTAGAGACGGGATCTCACTCTTGCTCAGGCTGGTCTAGAACTCCTGAGCTCAAACTATCCACCTGCCTCGGCCTGTTATGTCATTTTTTTGTTCCTTCACTGACTAAATATATGAGCCAAAGCTCATCGTTCTCCCCTCCCTAGCTTTATTGAGGTATAATTAACAAATAAAAATTGTATATATTGAAGATGTACAACGTGATAATTTGTTTATACATGTACGTTGTGAAATCATTGCCACAATTAAGCTAATCAGTGTATTCCTCATCTCCCATAGTTACCTTTTTTGTGTGTGGTGAGACAACTTAAGATCTATTCTTTTAGCAAAGTTCAAGTATATAACACATTATTATTAACTGTAGTCACCATGCTATACGTTAGGTCTCCAGATCGTATTCGTCTTATAACTGAGAGTTCGTATCCTTGGACCAACATTTCCCTGTTTCCCTCAGCCCCCATCCCCTCATAACCACTGTTGCGCTGTTACTATGAGTTCAGCCTTTTTAGATTTCACATGTAAGTGAGATTGCGCAGTATTTATCTGTATTTGTGGCTTATTTTATTTAACATAATGTCCTCCTATTCATCTACGTTGTCACAAAGGGCAGGATTTCCTTCTTTTTAAAGGCTGAATAATGTTCCATTGTGAATACATTATAGATGCCGCATTTTCTTCATCCATTCACCTGTCAGTGGACACTTGGGTTGCTTCCATACCTTGGCTAATGTGAATAATGCTGCAGTCAATGTGGGAGTTCAGATATCCGTTAGGGACGGTGATTTTATTCCCTTTGGATGTTAACCTGGGAGTGAGATTGCTGGATCATATGGTAGTTCTATCTTTAATTTTTTGAGGAACCTCCATACTATTTTCCATAATGGCCATATGGAAAATATGAGCCATCCTTGAATATCTTTCTTGACTAGTACATCCCATCTTGAGTGTTCATCCCATCTGAACATCTTAGCTGTTTGCTGACACAGCACATACAGTACATGCTCTCAGCAGTACTGAACATTTTTAGTCATCTAACAAAGGCATTTCCTCTCATGACAACTTCTTTGGGCATACCCTAATGTGCTGTGTCTGTAGCTAACTGAATTACAAAAATTCACCTTGGCAATACCAAGAACAAAATTTTATGACCACTGACTCCCCTATAGAGACTATTATTTGTACAATAGTGTAAAAAAATCACACTTGTAAAAATTTTTTGTAAAACAGCTAAATGTTGTTTGGGCTTTGAATCCTTGCATTCTGATTACCCAGCTTCAGTCAGACAGTAGGGTAACCTTGAGCTGGCGCTTAGCCTTTCTGTGCCTCAGTGAGCAAAACTGGGCTACTTCCTCAGAAAGTCGTGCAGGTTAATTGAGATGGTACGTGCAGAGAGCTTACAACAGTGCCCGGCTCAGAGTAGCCTGTGACCTTGATGCCATAACTTTCCTTGATATGAAATCCTCTGTGTTCATCTGTCCCTTCTTTTTCCTTCATTCCCATCCCCCTTTCTACATACACATTGAAGACCCCACACTTATTGTTAATAATAATCTGTGAAAATAATAATAATAAATGCCACCATTTATTAACAATATATGCCAAGAACTGTTAATTTCTGATCTCACCGAGTCCTATGAGGTTGGCATTATTGTCTGATATGACAGGTAATAAAACTAAGGATTAGAAAGGTCCTACTGGACAGCAAGCATGTGGCAGTTGGAATCCAAACTCAAGTTTTTTTGGATCCAGAGTCATATGCTGTTATCTGTTACCTCCTACATGATGATAGGAATAACTTCTAAGGATTTAATGCCTTATATTTTCCTATTTAGTTCTCATACAGCCATTCATTCATAGCACTTTGATTTTGAAAATCAGGGGCCAGGCTGAGTGGGACAAAACATCCACCTATCGGGACATTTTTCTGCCAGAATCCCCACAGTTGATTTGCAGAGGGCATTCCCCATTCTTAAGTAGAATGTGATTTTCTTTCCTTTCAACCTTCATGCCACTGGAAAATTTTAAATTATTCAAGAACACTGAAGGTTTATTATCTGCTGGAAGGCTGTAATGTAATTGCAAGATATCATTTAAAGAGCCGTCTGTCTCTGAACCACCTTGTTCTGAACACCTACTCCTGCATAGAGCAGCAAGATGTATATTTATTTATCCAGGGTGGTTTATAACTGCCTTAGATCAATCCTATTATTCTTCCTCCACAGCCCAAGCCCCAAAATAAATGGCTAGTGATGCACAGAGCGTTGAAATCATTCGTGTATCATCAGTAGTTTGTTTCTCTTCTGTCATTTGCATCTTTAGGGACACCCAGCCATGTGTTTGGGGTGTTTTATTTTTATTACAGCCTTTGGTCACATTGTCCATTTGTAATACCAGCTTGGATATTAATCACTCCAATTAGAGATTGCCTTTTCAAATATTATATCACCCCCAAGTCGTGCCATTCACACCGTATTAGTCATAAAGATATAAATGCCAACTCTTGTTTTATTCTTCCTCTTGACACCTATTTCTATATCTAGAGGTATTCTTTCCGTGTGTTTGTCATCAGTGATAAAATATCTTTGTGTAGGGGTGTGGAGAAGATGCATTATTTTTTCCTCCATAAATAAGCTCATCAATCCAGTGGCATTGTGGAGTCAAAAGTTCGTTGAGTGACTTTTCCAGGTAGTGGTATGAGAACAAGTAGACCAGCATCGGTTCCAGCCCTGCCAGTAAGTAAATAGCTTGGTGACCTTCAGCAAATTACGTCACTTCTTTGTGCTTTAGTGTCTGCATCTGTAAAGTAATGACTTCAAAGATCCCATCAAGCTTTAAATCCTGGAACTCTGGGATGACTTTCCTCACTTCCTCCCCAGAATTTAGAGTTATAATTTGATGCCTTTTAGTTGCCTTAGTGAATATCAGTTATTTAAGATACACTACCCTCAAGAACTCCTAAGGTCTGGGAAAGTATTTGCCCTTACACAAAATGCCCCAATGGCTCTGTTTTCAGAAACCCAAGATTGGTATTTTTTTTTTTTCTTAATCTTCTCTCTCATCACGTGACTCTTAGATGATGTTTACTTCTTGCCACCTCCAGTGTGTTTGTCCGTGGGAGCCTTTTTCTCTTTCTAATTTGCTGTTTCAAATCAACTTTGGAATAAGAAAGCCTACTCCATCTGTTCACCAGATACCTGACTTTTTAACGTGCACCTAGCACCCCATCCTGGGCCCCAGGGACTGTTCCCAGGTGGGGTTCCCAGGGGGAGGCTCACTCTGCCACCCCAGGCACTCGTCCACACCCTGGGCTCCATGCAGCCCGCCCTGGTGGGATGACTCTGTGAGTGCTCACAGCTCCTCCTGGATGGATATAAAGTTCACCTGTTTCATTTGGGCTTTCACCCCAGGAGCCTGGCCTTACAGGGAGCGCTTACTGTGTACCAGGCACAGTACTGCATGAGTCAAATTTACCTCTCAGTTATTATTCTTCACAGCAGCCCTGTGAGGTGAGTGTAGCACTAATATTATCCCCATTTTGCCTGTGAAAACCCGGTGGCTGGGAGAAGTTCAGTGACTTGCCCGAGATCACACAGCTACTAAGTGAGAGTTGGGTGGGCCCCCATCCCCTACCACAACTTTCTGCCGTCTCGCTGCTCAACCCCAGACACCTTGTGGGTCCGTCAGGTGGAGAGGAATTGGCCTTGGACCTGTCACTGTCACCTGCCATTTTTTTCACTTTTACCAATTGCACGTCTATTCATGCAGAGGGCTGCTGAGTGGCACGTAATGCTAGGAAGCCTTTTATATTGTTAGTGGTCATTGGGCAAAGCCCATGTCGAGTGGCAGAGATGCCAGCAGGTGTGCAAATGGAGGGTTGGCCAAACTGAGGAAGGTGAGCCCTGCCAAGCGCCTGAACATGTTCATGTAGCTGCTTAGGAAACTGCACTCACTTTTTTGGTTTAAGAAACCGTTGATCGCCCTACAGTCTTGCATCAGGACGTGGCTATAGCAGGGAAGAAATTTCACAGGGCCTGCAACACAGGTGGAAAAAAATGTAAACTTTTTACAAAGAATGGGATTTCCTTCTGTCTCAAACTCTGTGTCATCGGAAGGTGAAACTTGGATCCAGGGCTCCTCACCGGCTCTGACCTCTCCTCCTCTCTTCTATGAGAACCTCCCGCTCCCGGGGCCCGGGAGTGTTTGTAGCCCTTGGTAGTGACAAGGGCCCAGGGGGCTGGATACTAATCAGATGTTCTTCCACCTGGATGGTTTATGCCAGGACCTTGGCTTTTGCTGAGAATTTTTGTTTTTGTTTTCTGATGTTGGTTATGGCTTCCATCTCCAGGGCAGTGGAGGCCCGGTGTTTTTGTTTTGTTTTGGGGCAGTGGTGGTGGCGGTGGAGAAAGTGAAGCAGCAATTGTCAGTGAAAACACATCGCAGCAACACCACCTCCACCGCCACCCCGAAACAACCTTTTAAATATTATCCTACCATCCCCGATTGAATCACCAACCAGACCCCCAGCCAAGATTTCTGTAGGGGAAACACTCCCGCCCCACCCAGAGGGGTGGAACAAAGTTGCAGAGAGGGCTTTTCTCACTCCTAACATCCTCCCCTTCCCAGAGAGGACCCGGCTCCAGGGAGTCAGGGAGGCCAGGAAGGGATGGGCAACATCCCTCGGGCACGCTGCTCGGAAGGGAGGGTTGGATCGATGAGCTAGGTGGTCTGTGTCTTTCCTTGCTTCCAGAAACCTCTGCTGAGCGCCTGCTATGCACCAGGCTTTGAGTTAGACTTTAGGGATGCCCTGACGAACAAGCACCATGGGTCCTGCCCTTGAGGGTCTGGGCTTCTATAGCAAAGTGAAGTCTGTGCTCCAAGAAAGGAATGAGCAACAGGCAGCAGGAGTCAGAGATGAGAGTGATTTATTCCCCCTCACCTTATCCTCCTGGGAAACTCCTGTTCCGCCTTCTGGACCCAGCTCAAGAGTCCCCTCTGTGAAGCCTTCCCCAGTCTCCTGTCCTCGGGCAGGGAGCATCCATTCCTCCCTCTGTTTCTCCCGCCCCCTAATTACCCAGCTCTCATGTATCACCCGCCCAGCCTTTCCGTGTTGACCCCCCTACTGTACCCTAAGCAACTCAAGGACAGGGACCACGTCTTACTGACCTCTGTGTCCCGCTACCTCTCACAACAGCGGCCACATAGCGACATCATTGAGTGTTTGTTGGATTAACCAACAGATACGAGAGCACCTTTGAGTACTTGAATCAAAACCCACCGACGCTCAGTATTCTAACCTACCATTCTCTATCACTATGGCAGTCAGACACTACGCATTGGGGGGTGTCGCAAGTAATTTTGCTACTGACAACTTTTAAAGTACCAATGTCCGTGAATAACTTACTTTTATTTCACAAATTAGATCAAACGTGTGGTTATTCTTTGTCTTACTTGGACCCATGTCCTCTAGAAACCAGAGCCTAAGCAATGATAAGTCGAGGACAGTTTATTTGGGGGCTGTGGTGAGCCCAAGACAGTGAAGGTGAGGATAAAAGGGGAAAGTGAGGCAAGAAAACACAAGAGGCACTGATTTGCAGAGGCTCCCATGTCCCATTAGCTCCTGCACTCAGCAGGAAGATGTGCTGTCTTGGCGAGGGCCGCGTTGCCATTAGGTCTCTAGGAGGAGCCGTATCTCGGAGTAATCCATGGACAAGAGAGCAGAGAACATTTTCCTGCCTGGTTCTCTCTCATACCTGTTTCCCATTGGTCATGGTTCAAGACCAACTTCCCAACTGTGTCATTCAGCCCCTTGGTGGCCATTCAGAAAGCCAGATCCCATGCCCCGATGTAACGTGATGTTTCATCTAAGTCCCCCTGTAACCTGATACAAGGAGGATACCGGGGTTGTTGCCGTGGAGAAAGTTGGAGAAACACACAAGCTTTGTGTCTACTATGTCCTTATGATGTTGACGTTCATACATTTGCCATCCCCTGTGCTTTCCTGGGTGGGAGAAAAAGACGGCATTGTATCTATTAGAGCTCTGGGCATGGACCTTGTGCGTGACCCTGGGCATGGCCATGTGATCCTGCCACTTCATGCACATCATCAGTCATATGTGTGATCATCTCAACTCCAAGTCCATCTGATAAATTCGATATTGCTTATCTAATTCTCATCTCCCCAGCCAGACTGTCAAGTGGTTACGGTGGTGTTAGTGGGTTGTGCTGAGTTATGACATCCACATGACGGATGTAGGCTGCTGCTTTAGATTATATTAAGCATATACTGTCTGTCTTGCACCCAATAGGGGTAGTGCTGCTGCAGGACAAGGCCAGGGGTCTGCCCTCCCAGGGCCAGGCCTGACATTGCCAGGAGACCAAGGCATGGAGCCCCGCCTGCCTGCCAAACCTCACCCTCTTTGGTCATCACATGCTTCTTTCCACACCAAACGCACATCTGTCCTTCTGCCTGCTGACAGTCCTCCCCACCCTTCCAGGCCCGGGGTGATTAGGTCCTCCTTCCTCTGAGAAGGTTTCTCTGATGCCCCAGCCCCCGTTTTCTCTTCCTGGAGTTCCCGGAGCTTGAATGCTTGGCCCCTCGTCATTTGGTGCCCCTGTTCCAGGCCTGACGCCTTCGTCTCCAGCTGCAGGGTGAGCAGTGGAGGGTCAGGGACCAGGCCCAGTGGGAGTGGGCACGCCTTGGAGCTTGCTGGCGATGTGAGCACTCACCAAAAATGACGTGTTCGAGGCAGCAGCTGCAATTGCGTGCCAAAGAAAGAAGTGGTTCTGTGGTGTCCTAACTTTCTTTTTTAGCGAGAATCTCTGGTACCTGCACTACTTACTCCCACGGTTACTAAGTTGGTTTGCTCCCGTTTTGCAGATGAGGTCACTGCAATGCCGAGGGAAAGTGACAAAACACATCACACTGCTCCCAGGCACCGTCCCTCATTTCCATTCTCACTACAATCCAGTGAACACATCTTAGAGATGAGGATGCTGAGGCCCAGAGAAGACACGTGAGTGGCCTAGGGTCACATGGCAAGTTTGAGGCAAGGCTCACTCAGGCCTAGAAGCTGGGCCCTCACCTCCCAGCCGCTCCCCACTCCAGGTCACAGACCCAGCACCTGGGTGTCGTTATCAGTCATTTGGCTCCAGGACGCAGGGAGCCTTGATTTCCTGAAAGCTCTGTTCTGGTATTTGGAATGGGAATGGATTCTGAAGTTGAATTCAGTTCACCTTCAGGTGAGATCAGAAAGGTGTCCTCAGCTAAAAAGATTACGTCTGTGTTTGCAGACCTGCCGACTATATCAGCTCCCTCTCTCTCGTGCACACTGGAGCCCTTCAGCCTCACACGTCTCTGGGACGATGCCAGGATTCAATCTGGAGACTCCTGCAGCCCTGGCCAATGTGTCTTCCCACCTGCATGTGAGAGGACGTACACAGGGAACCCTTGAAAGTTGGTGCTGATTTTAGGGAAAGCAAGGAGGCGGGGTGGACGGGGACACTAAGGGCTGGGGCTGGGAGCCGGCCGCCCAGGAAGCCCTGCCCTTTCTGGATCGCAGTTTCGCCATCTGTGATATAAAGCGAATGGCCTATATCTGTGCCTCTGCAGCTTTTTTCCTTTTTTCAATAGTGAAAACTTTTTTCAAAAGAAATCTTTCCCAAGAACCTGGAGTAGAAAAGAATTTAAAGCATGGCTGCTCCCCCTGAAGGTGGGAGAAGGAGGTCCTGGGAGAAGCTGGGTGCAAACCAGCCACCTCTGCGGTTCCTAAGGTCCCTCCTGGGGCCTGTAGGGAGGAAGAGCCGGCAAGTCTGGGCCCAGATAAAGAGGGCTACGAAGGCTCAACCAACAAGGACCCTGGGTTTCGAGGGACCTGGTAGCGTGCCTGAGACCAGTGTTTCTTCAACGGGGGTTTGATGGACCCAAGAATATTTTTTTTTTTAAGACAGAGTCTCGCTCTATTGCCCGGGCTAGAGTGCGGTAGTGTCAGCCCAGCTCACAGCAACCTCAAACTCCTAGGCTCAAGCGATCCTCCTGCCTCAGCCTCCCGAGTAGCTGGGACTACAGGCACGCACCACCATGCCCGGCTAATTTTTTCTATTTTTAGTAGAGATGGGATCTCACTCTTGCTCAGGCTGGTCTCAAACTCCTAAGCTCAAGCGATCCTCCCACCTCGGCTTCCCAGAGTGCCAGAGTGCTAGGATTACAGGTGTAAGCCACCTTGTCCGGCCTGGACCCAAAATTTTATATATTATGTTTTCATTTTGATTTTTTAGTCTCTTAAAAAATTATTTGACCAACTATAAAGATACTTCTCTTTGGAGTGAAAATTTGCAATTGAAAGGCAGAAACCTTGGTTTCTTTGGTTAGTATTTCTTAGGTAAGTCCCTGGGTGTGTTTTTGGAAGAGGCCACAATATTTTTTTTCTTTCAAAAAGGACTGTTCATTACTTGTATTTGGGAAACATTGGCTCAGCGCATCCCAGAAAAACTACCACGTGTGCAAATTTTGATAGAGGGGTGTTTGGTGTAGGAGAGCTGCCTGACAATAGCTGCAAAGACCATCACACTGCAGCGTAAGTGCAGGAAAACAAAGGCTACAAATTGGTATGTACATCTGGGCCCATTCCTATGAAATACAAAAACCAAGCGAAACATCTGTAACCATAGGTGTATATGTATTTTTTAATGCTTAGAAGTATATATATCTCTGAATGTTAATAGTAGTTTGAGTGGTAGAATGACAGGTCATTTTTATTGTCTTCTTTTTTCCAATTCGTTAAACTCCTTTGGTCTTAGAGAACTCCATTTGGTGAATTTACCCCTCCTTTGCTCTAGATCATAAACTTCTGGCTCTGAAAAGTTTATGTTCTTTTCAAGGTACTGGGTACAGCCCCATAGACGTCTTTATTTGGACTTCAAAATGATTTTTTAAATCTGATTGAATTGCCAATACGAGAACTCCCATAAAAATCTGGTTCTCTGGTTCTCTGCGTCTCCTGATACCATCTCTGGGCCCACATTTCCATGTGACCCCAACTGGGTTTGCAGGTTTCCATCTCGCCCGTTTCCTGCACATCCCTTAGCTGCCTGGCCCTGGGCGCGTGGGAGCCCTGCATGTGCTCTCAGGACGCCGGCCCTCCGACCTGGGGGCCCCTTGTACATCCCATAGGGACTGCTCCCCCTGTGAGCTGGGGTGGGCACTTGACTTACCTGAGGCCCAGGATGCTCAAAACTCTCCTTATGGGACAGGTTTAGGAAGACAGCTGGCTGGGAAGAAAAGGCTTTGAGACCCTGTGTGCACAGCACTTTATGTAAGATGAATGGGGGGAATAATGGAGTGGTCAGATGGAGCGTCCTCTGACTACATGCTCATTAATTACGGAATATTAGAGTTAAAACATCAGTGAGGTGCTGGTATCTTTCCCTGGCAGTTCGTGTTTCTGAAAAGGCCAAATGGAAAACAGTCTACCATTTTTCTCTCTAAATGAAGCTCACGGAACACTAGGAGGGAATTGTGTGTAGGGCAATCAGAGGCCCCGTCTGACAGTGATTGAGTAGAAGAAATGGGATTTGAAGTGTTATGCATGGGGGGAAGTGTCTCTAGTAGATGTAAATTGGGGAGACAGGGTCTCCTTGGGGGCTCCAAGGCTGATGCCATTTTTTCTGGCTTAGAGTAAAAACAACAATACTAATAACCACTGCAGCCAACAGGTAGCTGACGCTCAGCCTGTCTCAATCACTGGGCTTGCTGAGCACTCTGCACACATCATCTTACGTCATCCTAACACCCTGCAAAAGAGGGTTCCTATTATTATCTGTACTCTTCTGATGAGGAAACTGAGGCTTAGGGAAATTTAAGTATAATAGCTTGGCAGAAAAGGTAGACATTCCACCTAAGTCTGCTTGGTTTTAGAGCCTCACTCTTAAACACTGTGCTACACTCTCACTCCTACTCTGCGTCCCCTTTCATTTTTACTACTGTTAATAATGATGATATCCCCACTCTTGGCTTTTTTTTTTAGAGGCTTGATCTCGCTCTGTCGCCCAGGCTGGAGTGCAGTGGTGCAATCATAGCCCTCACTCCTGGGCTCAAGCCATCCTCCCGCCTCAGCCTCCCAAGTAGCTGGGACTACAGGTGCGTGCCATCACATCTAGCTAATTGTTTTTCTTTTTTAAAAAAATACACAGTGTGCACATCAGCTAATTTTTTAAAATTTTTCTGTAGAGGTAGGGTCTCACTTTGTTGCCCAGGGTGGTCTCAAACTCCTGGGTTCAAGCGATCCTCCTGCCTCAGCCTCCCAAAATGTTGGGATTATAGCCGTGAGCCACCACGCCCAGCCAGCATCTTTAAGCACCTTTCTGTACAAACATCCTGCCCGGAAAGCAGGAAAGGGATTACCATCCCCATTTAACAGACAAGACACTGAGGCCCAGAGAGGGAAAGTGACTTTTGTGGGGCCACACAGCGAGTCCTCTCATCCCAGTTCCTCAGAGGATTCTGTGACTCTCTCCTCCACTGATCCTGGCAGCCTCCGGAAACAGTCACAGTCCTTCAGAACTCGTTTTCACAAACCCCTGCCCCACCGGATTTGCCTTCATCAGAGTTTTGTGTTGTGTTTTTTTCCTCCCATTTTCCGCCTGTATGTGTATGAGCCTTGCCACAAGAGCCTTATTAATCACTTGGAGTTGAAGGTTACCAAGAAAAATATGCCAGAGCGTGACAGGCCATTAGTGTTTGTGTTGTAAGGAAACCAGTAATCATCTTAATTGGTGCACACTCTGGAGCAGCGCGGGGCTCTCTTCTGAAGGGCTGTCTCCTCCTTCACATACCATTACTGCCATGGTGAACCCACCTTCCTCGTCACCGCCGTCCACAGAGGCAGCCTTTACCTCTGGACCCCGAGTTTCGCCCCTGAGGTCCTGGGGCGTCCAAGTTAAACAAGCTTTCCTCACTCAGACCAGCGGGGCGCGAGAGTTTGACCCTGGAGAGATTGATGCAGTTGGTAGGGCAGTCCTGTGTCTGGCCCCCGGGGGATTCTTGCCCACCCCTGCGGTTTTGATGGTGACCAGACTTGCTTCTAAAACACAGGTGGCCCTGGGGGCCCGGGGAGCAGAGTGAGTTGAAGAAGTAAGTCCTTAGCTGGATTTGCACCATTCTTAGATCTGGTTGCGTGTATAGGCATCGCGTCTCGGAACTCTGGGACCACAGAATTCCAGTGCTGGAGGAGACCTCCAATGGCCTGGCCATTTCTCCATCATTTGAGCCTTTTCTATGGTTTGCATAATAAGTTCGACCTCTGACTGAGTTCTTCCAGTGATGGACAACTCACTGTCTTGTGAGATATCCCCTTTCTTTGCCAGACAGCTCTTATTCTCAGAAAGTTCTTTGCTTACTCTGAGCTGAACTCCAATTTGTCTTCTGGTTCTAATCCTGCCTTCTGGAGGCAGACAGCATGGTGCCAGGGGCAAGGCGTGAGCTACAGAATCAGAGAGCCTAGCCTTCCAACCTACCAGTTGTCCACTTTGGACAAAGAATTCT